>NC_054830.1:27199545-27502575 GCF_018345385.1 Vulpes lagopus | reverse complement strand
TACCTGTTTTCATAGCCGTCCTTTCTAAGCCCTAATGTATAAATGCCAGAATACGGAAGAGAGAAATGTTGAAGGAAACAAAGAAACAACATAAATGTATTCAAACTCTCACAGCAGTGGTTTAACACGTTTAAGATCTGATTAGGTGAATTGTGTGAAGGAATCGGTTCTGAGTCTCTGAGACCGGGTTTAGTATCCAAAGGAAATCATTTTACGCAGCATGTCAACAACGACAACAAAAATGTTACCAGAGTGGAGGGAACCTCTTTTTGGTGGTAAAAGAGCGCTTGCTCTAAGGATTGTTGTTACAGGACCAAGGTCAAAGAACAGCAGCTCTTGAATGTGGGGGAAGGGGGAGGAGGAAGAGGCAGCAGAATGAAGATAAGGATCATCTTTACACTCTCTTTGTTAAGGGTACATTTATTATTAAGAAATAGATTCCAATTTATTTAACAGTCCATGCCCAAGAATAAATAAAAATACAGTACCCTTAACACATCTTTCTCTTCTGTACAAGGGCTTTAACTCAGACTCTAAAACATTGTGAAGTCCTAATTCTGCAAAACATATCCTTAATCTCAGTTATCTTACTGGGGCCCCTAATGGATATGTGGTCATTAGTATCCATGTGGTGTGACTTGTCAAACAATTCAGATGACATCTCTGATTACCTTCCCCATGTAAGCAGTTTGGTAAATCTCCCTCAACACATTTTTCTATCTAATGTTTGTGGTTTCAAGTAAAAGAGGCTACTGAGACTGTATGTGATATTAGTGAATTGTACAAAGGTGAAATTCTAACAGAAAGGTCAAGTGTAATTTAAGAGGATAAATATTAAATACACTGCAGATCCTTTCCAACTGTTTCACATACAATATTTATTTTTCACTAGATAATGCTGGAAAATATTTATTTTTCCCCCACTTTCAATCAATTGCTCTACCCCTGACCTGTTGAAATATTATCCTATTTAAAATACTACTTACCATGTATGCCATTTATTTTTCCATATGGCTGCAGAGTATGAAATATTGGGGTTATTAATACAGATGCTAATATGGCATATTGATGAGGGAACCAGCTTTTAGCATTCCTTCTGGTGTGCCATTGAAATTAAAGGTAAAAAAAAATTACTTTCTTGTCAACATGACCATCTCACCATGTTTATATTTTAAGACCTTCCTTGTGCTCACAGCAGGCAACATTTGCCCCTTTTGCTTCTTTCTTTAACCTGGTACACCACATGGAAGGGATATTTTTTAGTGTGAAATCGCTACAAGGAATGCCTTCTTCAGTGTAAACAGTTAGTGACAATTGAGTTATTGAGGAGCTCCCCTGGTTTTCCACCGTCCTCTAGTGAGCCGGCTAAGCACTTGGGCAACATGGTGTAGTCCTGAAGAAAATGCATAAGTGGGCCTGAATTTATTTAACTGATAAAGGGAATTCTAAATGTCATTGCCAACTGCTATGTCCCTCATGGAGCACGTTAAGCTATAGTAGGCACATTCCAGTAACGGACTTGATTTAGTGCTACAGAGAAACCATAGCAAGGTGTCCTTAACTCACCTTTGTTCTTGGGGGAAAAGGTCAATTTTTCTTTGCTGTTTTCCTGCCAGTTTCTTGTTCTTTTGTTAATAAATAAGATAAGAATAATACTTAAAAAAAAACACACACATACAACTCTGTGGACAAGCAGTGACAAAGCTATCCAGGATAAAGGCTTAGGGTTAACTTGATCCTTCCTTGTCTTGGAATTGACTTGTAACTCTATATTATGATGTTCGTGGCGGCCAAGGTGGGAGCCAAACACACAGTGTAGTCTATATCTTGTTCCTATAATGCCTCACAGTTTGAGGGCAGGATATATTGGTTTTCTTCTAAACCCATATCTGCTGAGGTCTTGCCTCTTGAATCCTCAGTAAGACATGTAATGTAAGTTAAGGGTTCTTATTCTAATATTTCAACTGGCTCTCACACTCAGCTGGCAAGTGAAATAGTTTCTGCAAAGATAGAAAAGTTCAAAGCATCCCTTTGGCTTTAAGTCCTGAAAGAGGTTTTGCAAACATTTATTTGTATTGTTGGAGGCTTTTTCCTCCTGGTTGGGCTCATTAATACCCTTTTGTGAGTACTATTTTGCTTTTTCAAATAGCTTTTTCTAAACAGCTTTCTCTGGTGGAAAATCTAATTTAGTTGCAAGCAATATTACCAGTTCTGCTCCTTTATTTGTTCTTCCTCATTGAAAGGAAAATAAAAGATTGTGTGTCAAATAGAGATGTACGATTTATGGCATTACCACTTCCATTAATAAATTTATGCAGCAATTATATATCTTCACATTTTGAATCTATCCATGACTGAAAATAGCTTCTTTATGTTGAAAGAGCATATTTTTCTTCAAGATACATTTTCTTATTTTGTATCTTAAGCTTTTGCCCTGAATTTTCACTGGAAGTGGACATGTGGTAGGGAGTTCTAGCTATATAAACTTTTACCATAGATTTAATCTTAGAGCTATTAAAACTCAGATGGTCTTTGTGATATTTCTCTGCACAGAATTTTTTAGGAGAACAGATCTTTCCCCCTAGGGATGAATCCTTCTTCATCCAAATGATTTGAAGGTAGCTGCCCCCATTCTCTTTAGCTCCAAAACTGGGTGATCAAAATATTTTATTCCTTTGCCATAGTGTTTGGTTCTAACAGGGCAGATAGGAAGCCAAGCTATTTCTAGCCCTTCTGAGCAATTCCCCCACTATTGTGTTTGCTACCATATAAAATGAACCTGTCTGAGAATGAAATCAGATGGAGTGAAGCAGAAAGCAGAGAGGGAGATGGAAGGTGATTATGATATGATTTGAGTACTGGATCTAGTGGTATGCTGGAGCTAATGCATATCAGTGCACCAGAGCCTTTTGTTAACTTTTTAGGAATTTGTGAGCTGGCTCATGACATGTGGGTAGCATGGCTCATGACATGTGGGTAGGATTTCTAGCATTGCCAGAAATCAGGTCCCCTCCATTAAAAAATAAATAAATAAATAAATATATTGTTAAACATTTCCCAACCACCGCTGGCTGGAACTATTCGAGATAATAAAATCATTATGACCTCTTGTCATGTGAGCTATTAACTCCCTACCTGCCCCCTTCCTCCACCTTTATTTTACTTAAGTTAGTTTGCTATCACTTGTAATATGTAGCTAGTCAAGTTATGGCTTGACTGAATTAATTATTTTGACATTATGATGAACATAGTTTTTTTATACCATATAGTAGGTAAAATGTAGGAACCAATATAGCTTCTGATTTAATTTTTAATTTTTAATTTTTTTAAAGATTTTATTTATTTATGAGAGACACAGAGAGAAAGAGAGAGAGGCAGAGGAAGAAGCAGGCTCCATGCAGGTAGGTCTCCAGGATCACGCCCTGGGCTGAAGGTGGTAATAAACTGCTGAGCCTCCCGGGCTGCCCAGCTTCTGATTTTAAAAAGCTGCATGTTCCTGTTGGATATTACAAATATCTGAAGGGAGTAATGTGAAATTTCTAGAACTTTTTGATCACTTATCATAACCTCACAGATTATTCACTGTTCTTGGGGATCCTTTATGTGACCAAGGGAAGAAACAACAAAATCTACTTTGTGAATCAATGGTTGTAATGTAGGATTCATAACTTTGGAGGGAAAAAACTGGAAATAACTGGAGGGAAAAACCTGGAATTTTGAGATAATAGGATTATTTTTATTCTGAAAGAGATAAGTAACTCATTGTGTCAGTGATGATCGGTTCAGTCAAGCTGTTATGTCAGGGAGGCCCATCTCTTTTATCACCTTGCATGTGTGAATTGTTTACTTTTGCTTTTGATAATTAATGAATATTGTGGACCAGAATGCCCATTTCATACAACTGCATGATTTTGTGGTATTTAGTGCCCTTAAACAGTCCCACAGATCTGTTCTTAGTCATATGAGCTAAATTTGAAGAAAAATACATTAGAAATGCTTATATCCAATGTTTGTTGGGTTTGAATTTAATCTCTAAAAAAGTTTATGGCTGGTTATTATCATATACCTCACATGCCACTGTTTGAATCATTGGATAATGGGCAAACCCAAGCGGTGAAACTTGTACATAATTTGTATATATTATGGGTGTAAAAAATGTCATCTGTTTGACATGGCAAGAGAGAGACAAAATTCAAGAGAAACTAGACTAAAACCCTTGTGTGTTCCACAGTGCAATTTCCTATAACACTGAGGTCTATTATTTTCATTGTAAAATAATTTATAGGAGAAATATATAGTAGGCTGTCCATCTGATAGAACACAGAAAGAGGATTTCAAATGGGTCAGAGTTAAAGGGTAATGTTGGGGTATTAGGCCAAATTTCTTTGAATAAATCTAGACCAATTGGATATTCTAAAATTATGTTATTGGAAATTATGTTTTCTCTTTAAACCATTTGGGAGATATTCACAATGTGTCACACTTTTTTCCATTTACAAAGTACTTTCTATTTGGCAAAATATTTTCACAGACCAGTTGAAACTAGGGAAGCTTTATAGTTAAGGAATAAATTAAAATGTCAATCAACTCAGAAAATGTTCAAGACTTACTAAAACAAACAGTAATCCAGTGTATCTATCCTAATTTTACCCACTATATACTCTTAAACAAGGAATGTGTGTGTAACCATAGATAAGTCATTTATCTCTTCAAGCTTCAGAGTACTTGTGCATGAAAACTGTGAGATCAAAGGGCATAGTGGGTTGGAGAAGGAAATAAAAGTACCTGCCTTCTTGGCTTATCTTGTATTTATCATGAATGTTACATGAGGTGAATAAAATAATTCCTGGTTAATGCTTAGCACAGTGCCCTGCACATCCATGCTAATAAGTAGGTGTTAACTATTACTATTGTTAATATAGCCTTACTCATGAGTGAGAATCATTAACCATGCTTAGATAAATAAATCTCTACCCTTCTCTGTTCTGTGCACACTGGATAGAGTTGCCCATGTGAGAAGCAACCTAATCTTGGATCAACACAACCACTTGGAGCCTTTGCCCTTATGACTTTTGTGTAGGGCACACATTTGAAGATAATGATTTCTATAACCAATGCATCTTCATATATGTGGTATCTCTACTTAGTGCCAGTCATATGGGTCACTTGTCATGCCTGGTGTTATTCTGGAACTTGTTGATCTATATCTTTAAATTATAACCAACCTCCCCTTCACATCTTATCCTTCAATTAATGAACAATTACCTCCAACCTATTATTATTCAGTTTTGGTGACTCTCAGGACAGTTTCATTTAGTATAGCAAGCAACAACAGACATTTGATTTTATTCATTTTAATTATTATGGGTTTTAGAAATTATGCTAGTGAGGTTAGTTAAGTTTATAAATTGAAGCTGTGAGTGTATGCTGCTTTTTTTCTATGGGTCATGGTAATACATACAGAATAGATATTTTTGCATTTTAGTTGCCAATGCACATACTGCTTAACAAACTATCATTTGGTTGTTCTTGTATTATTTTGTCATTGCTGCAAAGCAGATCTTCCCAAAATTCAGACGTTTATAACTATTATTTATTATTAATCATGTCCTTGTGAGTCATCTGTGGTTGGCTGAGCTAGGCTGGGCTCAGCACAGTGGCTCTTCTCCTTACTGCAGGGTCCGATACTGTTTTCCAGTCTTGCATATTTTTAGACTAGCGACAATACTAGCTATATCATTTAATTTTCATGCTGAGGCAAATGCAGTAGAGCAAGCAGAAATCCCTGAGACTGTTTAAGGTCAAGAACTGGAACTTAGGACACATTATCATGCTTTCCCATATATGAAGGCCAAAGAAAATCATAGGACCAAGTTCAAAGTCAAGTGTCAGGGGAGCACTCATGGACCGTGGGACCATGGCACGGGTATGGGTGCAGGAATTGGTAAAGAATTGATTCCAACAATGCCATTACCGTGGTTATTCTGTGTTTCCCCAGTGATACTCTTCGTTTGTTGGCATTAGTTCTGTATGTTTGATGTCTCTCACAAATCATTGTATTCTTCTTGGGCATTTAGTGTATTCTAATCTTATGGGTGTTGAAAATTGTGCTGCATACAAACTTTCTTGTGTTGATTACCAAGAAAGGCACCTAAGAAGAATTTGTAGTTGATTATGGCAGCCATATGTCTATAATTTTTTTACTCTTCATATCATTCCTGATATGTTTTTGTTTTAATTGTTTGTTTAACCTCTATTTGTAAGTTGGACTATTTTGTTTCTTATATATGTGTTTTGTAAATGTATCATTGTTGATGCAAGAAGAAATATATATAAATTGAATTTGAAACAATGATTTCCTACCACGATTTGCCCTTTATCCAGTAGGCAGGCTTACAAATAATATAGTAAGAGCTAGCATTTATTGAACATTTCTTTTCTGTTGTGCAGTATGTAAAATGGTGTTTGAACAATACCGAATTCTGTTTCCACAACAACTTTATGTGATAGGTACTGGTGTTATCCCTATGGAAGTAGATGCATTCTATGGAACCTGTTTAGTGTCTTGCAGGTGGTAAATACCACTGTCATGATTTGAGCTGGTAAAGGCTGGCTTTAGATCTTAAATTCTTGACCAGTAAGTTATACTGTTCTGTATGCTAAAAGCAAAGTCTAAAAGGAGTGGATAGTAATTCTTTTCTATTTTCATAAGTCTAATTCAGTTTTCATTCCTTACTCATCTTCTATTTTTTTCTTGCATCTCTCATAAATATACCTAATTAAAATGTCGCCTGCTAATGGCTTGAAAATACCATTTGAGCTGTGTGACACTTGGCATTCCAATCACTGCAGGTTAAAAAGAAAACTAAGAATTTAAGCAAATGTAAGTGATCTATGAATCCTCTTTACTGGTACAGATATGTTTAGTACAACTGTCCTCGTATTTATGAGGAGCATAATACTTCCAGGTACATTTTATGTTTTCTTGCAGAAGTTTGATGGTAAATGTGGAAATTAAACTGGGAAATATGGATAAATCAGCACAATTCCAAACACCTGCTCAAAACATTCATTTTATTGATTTAACAGTTGACTCTTTAGGGTGTTTTTATAAAAACATTGGCTCTAGGCAGAATAAGTATTCTCAGTGAATATATTTGTTGACATATCACTTAGAAACTACTATGCTGACAGATTTTAGGCATTTTATATGAGTTTGAATGACAAGTAAAGGCCATTCTAGATGAGAGCAGCTCTTCCTGTATTTTACTGGATGAGCCTCTGGTATTTATATATTTTTAGTCATAAGGCCTCCTTGCTGTGATCTTTCAGTATCTCACTTGGCTTAATTATTTGGAAAGTCTTCAATGATTTTTTTAATGGGAATTATGCTATTTCAATATCATTGATTACTATACAACTAATATCTTTGAGGGAAACTTGAAGTAATCTCATTTCCTTCAGAACGTTTGTAATTCCCACAACCCTGAAGGGCTCTGAAGCCATTTTAGTAATGATCATTTACTCTTAATCAATTATCTGTGCATACAGGCAAGTAAAGGGCTTATTCTTCTTTCTTTAGTTTTATTAGGTAAGGTCAAATGATGGCTCTGTCCCCTCAGTTCTCTGCCCTTAAAATGGTTACATTGCGGATCACTCACAGACTGATGTCTCTCAAACTGAGTCCTGTTCTTCCATTGCTTTTAGTTATTGCCATTTCTTTAATCAATAGTAAAGCTAAAAAAAAAAAAAAAGCTATGGCAAATAGAAAAATGTGAGTTTCTTTTGGTGGCACAAGCCAGAAACCATAAATTACCTCTTAATTAAAAACCACACATGCATACATACATACATACATATAGATGTATTTATATATTTACATAGGCTAGTGCTAAGATTGGTACCCTCGATCCCTGTGCCCAAAATGATGTTGTTAAGAATCTATATCTCTCCATCTTTGGCCTCTACTTCTATTTTGGTTACGTAGTTCCTTGTGGTAGCCATTGGTAACAGGAGGCTGTCATCAGTAGCAGCAACCTCAGTAGAAAAAGAACTTTTTCCTAGTAGCTCATAGCAAAGAGTCCCACAGACAGCTCTCAGTGGTCCATCCAGATCATGTGCCCACCTGGAACCCCAGAGCTGAGATCAAATACCTCATGTGACTCCCCTCCTGTGATGGGAGGTGCTGTGCTTCTCTACAGGAAAATTGAGGAGCTATTATCAAAATGCAGGATTGATCGCTTGTTAAAAACAACTGTCCTATCTATGTATAAATGCATAAAAAAATCTATAGGGGTATATTCTTAATTGTATTATCTATAATCTGATATCAACCAGTTGTATGTAAGGTAGGAAAACCCTTTTTCCCCCCTTTATGAGTGAGTGATTTGTTGTATTTTAATTATTAGGATGTTCATTCTTGAAAGAAGTTCAGTTAGGATATAATCCCATACAACAAATATGTACTGAGCTTTTGTTTTGTGACAGAGACAGTGCTTTGTCCTGAAGGTACAAAAATGATAAAGCCCCTCTCTGCCCTTGACCTCCCACCCTCATCCTTAAGGGCAGTGTTCTTGTATAACATATGAGAGAATTAATGGTTACAATTCTGTGTGATAAATGAAGTAGTTGAGAATTGTTCGAGGCTGTTTGGAAGCTCAAGAGAGAGATCTACTTTAAGCTGAGAATACTTTTAAGCTGAGGTGATAGACATTTCACTGGGCCCTTTTTATGCCTCTCCACCTTTATCACCTGCCATGTTCCCTTTGCTTTCATTATACTAAATTATTTTTAGTTCTCCAATTAACCCCTTGTCTATCATGTCTCCTTGCATTTGGTCTCACCTGTTTTTTTGGTTCCTCTACCCTTCAATTCATAGCTGACTCTTGGATGGCCTACTTGCTCATGTAGATATGATGATGAGACTCTGAAGAGCCTTCCCAACTTCCTTCTTATGTTCTTTCCTCTATCAAAAAACCAGGAAAGCCAAAATCTACATTTCCAGACTCTCTTACAGCTAGAGGTTTGGATATGATTTTTTTTAACCAATTAGATATATTTGAGTTTTGGAAAGTAGAACTAATTCTGAGGCCATATCTTATTTTTTTTTAACTCCCTCTCTTTTGTTTTTGTTTTATTTTCCTTTTTTGGTGAGGATATTTAAACTCTACTCTCTTAGAAAATTTTATTTATATAATACAGTATTATCAATTATATTCATCATGTTATACACTAGATCATCAGACCTTATTCATCTTATAACCAAAAATCTGTATCATTTTGCCAGTCTACTCCTATTTCCCCTACTCCCCCAGCCCCTGGCAACTATTTTTTTTTATTCTGTTTTTATGAGTTTGACTTTTTTATTTATTATTATTATTTTTTTATATTCCACTTACAAGTAGTATCATGCAGTATTTGTCTTTGTTTGTCTGGCTTATTTCACTTAACATAATGCCCCCCAGGTTTATCTCTGGTGTTGTAAATGACAAATTTCCTTCTTTTCTTTTTAAAGGCCAAATAACATTGAGGTGTGTGTGTGTGTATAGAATGTGATACACATTTTTATATCGATTTTCTTAATCCATTCACCCATTCATGGACACTTAGGTTTTTGTCCATATACTGGATACTGTGAATAATGCTTCAGTGAATCTGGGAGTAGAGATACCTATTAAAGATAATGGTTTTGTTTCCTTTGAATGCATATCTACAAGTGGGATATCTGTATCATATGTTTGTTTTTTTAACATTTTGTTTAAGTATTCATGAGAGATACACAGAGACAGAGAAGAGAGGCAGAGACATAGGCAGAGGGAGAGGCAGGCTCCATGCAGGGAGCTCAATGTGGGACTCAATCCTGGGACTCCAGGATCATGCCCTGTGCCAAAGGCAGACGCTCAATCACTGAACCACCCAGCTGTCCTTCATAGGGTTGTTCTATTTTTAATTTCTTGAGGGACCTCCATACTGTTTTCCATAGTGGCTATATCAATTTGCATTCCTACCAAGAGTGCATGAGAGTTCCTTTTTCTCTATCTTTGCCAACATTTTATCTCCTGTCTTTTGATACTAGCTACCCTAATATATGTCAAGTGTTGGCTCATTGTTTTTTTGATCTGTACTTCCTAGATGATGAGTGATGTTGAATACCTTTTCATGTACTTGTTGGCCATGTGTATGTCTTTTTTGAAAAATATCCATTCAGGTCCTGTGCTCATTTTTATATTGAGGTTTTGGGGTTTTTTCTTTTTTCTTTCTTTCTTTCTTTTTTTTTTTTTTTTTTTTTTTTTGCTGTTGAGTTGTATGATGGGCCATTTTTTATCTATTCTCTACAGTTTCTGCTGGCTAGAATATTGGAAGAAACATTTGGTTTTCAACACCAGTATTACAGCATCCAGCCTCTAATGTCAGCACTATTGAGAAGCAAGCATGGAAGTGTCTGTTTTTTGCTAGCATGGCTCACATAAAAGTCAGAGGTGCTAGTGGCAGTAGCTTTCTAATTCTTGTTCACAGTTCCATCAATATTTTTCCAACATGAGTGGTTTGTCAGTGACTTCCCGAGTTTCTGCCTTCCTATTAGTGGCAGAAGTAGCAGCATTCCTCAGGAGTTGTTCTGGAGCCCATACCTCCAACCCTTCCATTGATGTTGATATACCCCATCTCCTTGCTTTATCTCCATTTTGAGCAGCTCAGCTCTGGCTAATGTAAGTACTCATTGCCTTGGTGCCTCAGTATCTACTTAAAACTTAAACCTAACTCTTAAAGTTGTTGTGAGGATGTAGTAAGCAGAGGCACATAGGTGGCTCAGATCATTGAAAAGCATGTTAAAATCTCTCAGTGAATGGCACCTTTGGGCAGTATGTTGTCAACTAGTTTGAATTTGCTAATTTTTTCTATTAGACAACATTTTTTCCATAACAAACATCATCAAACTCAAGAAAATATTTTCCCTCCTCTCCTGAGAGCAGATGATTTTTTACTATTTTTGTTGTTGTTACTTGGATTCCATACAACCTACCCTTTCTCACTCCTGGCCAGCTAATGTGGAACTCTCTTCCTCTGGGCTCCAGTCTCTCACTAGTATGGTTCACATTTTGTACAGTGCACCAGTCACTTTTCATGGTGCAGGGCTCTGAAGAAGAGCTGTGACTGTTGACTTCCTTTGCATCACTGTAAGAGTAGAATTAACATAGAGCAAAAACCTCTGTACTAGTGTGGAGTATTAAGCAGAGAAGTGGTTTGTACAGTGAAAGCCCTTTGATCTCAGTCACTAAGAATGTGAAGTGAGTTTCTGTCTTCTTATCTTTGAAATGGATAATCATGCTGCCTCACAAAGTTGTTTTGAGCATTAAGCTACACATCTGGAAAACCCCCACGTAAATAGTTAATATTGAGATAGAAGCAGTAATGGTTAAGATCATGTTTGACTAGATCAGTGGGCCACAAGATATGATAAGCATATAGCCATTACTTTTATTTCCATTGATATTTATTCAGGGCCTCACACGTATAGACATTGGTTAAACCTTTATGTACATTGTGTCACTTCATCTTCATAGCACACTTATCAGGTAGATATTCCTACCCCCATTTTACAGATAAAGATGTTGACTCAGTATGATTGACTTCCCTAAAATGATATGACTGTGTGGCTCAGCTTCTTTCCTTTACATACAGATCCAGAGACCTCAGATTTCCTGGAGAAGTTTTAGGTATTGCTGGCTATAAGGAGATCATGCCCGAGAGAGAAAAAAATTAGGTTCCTACTTGGTACATGAGTCACTCCTGCAACCTCCTCCGGGCTTTGTCTCCAGTGTCATTATCCCCATGGAGGAGCTCCATTTGAACCATAACGGCAGCCCTCCTTTCCTAGTCACATGATTGCTGAGAAACGAGTGATCGACAGCTTGCTAGCTAATTATATCCCTTCCAGAGTAGGAATCACAGATGTAAGCTTTTGTAAAAATGAATTTTGAGTTCCAAGGGGACTCTTGCCCCTCATCAACTTCAGTTTGCATTATGAAAAGAAAGAAGAAGTGAGTTCAGTTTTTAAAATGTCATTAATTACTGATACAAGGTGGCTCTGCCATCAGGTGGAGATTCCTTAAAAGGAAACCATTCTGCCCTGGGGAGGCAGATTACCATTTGGGAAGGATGCTCCAGTTTTTTTTTTTTTTAAATTAACTTTTTTGTTCCTGTGCATTTAGTGGAAATGTAATAATTTGTTGCCTCTCACTACCTGCGTATTTTGAAGTAGAAAATTGAATAATGCAGCTCCCCAGAGGTATTCATGCTACTGCCAAAAGGATACTCTACTTAAAAAAATAATTTCTGAAGAATATTTTTTCTAATTAGAATAGATGAAATGTTAAATTCAAGGTGATATAATACATCTTATCAAGTCATTGCGTTTCATTTGCCATATCCTATAGAATTTTGCCCTTTTCTTAGTATCAAGACTATTAGTAGCCCATAGGGCATGTTTGTGCACAGTAGAAACTATACCCTACCTTAAGGTGTATTGGTCTGCACAATTACATGTTGCAGTGTGGGTAACTGTGATATTCAAGGTCATGTGTGAGTTATCAGAAACATAATCCCTGCACTTGATTGTCATTTGGGATGTGTGAGGTTCCTCTGAAACCAAACCTTCTATAAGGGTAGAAATTGGATAGTGGCTCAGCCCTAATGAAATAGCACTCTGGGCAGATTTGGGATAGAAAGGAGAAGGAGCTCAGCACCAAGTTATATGACCTGTGAGTGAAAGGGTTACATGGGCCTCCAGTAGCAGTGAAATGATTCTGGAATCTGAAGTTAAATTTATGCTTGCATAATACCTTTTTAATTTTTTTTTGCGGGGGGGTGGGTTATGGCATGTTGAAGAATATGGAGTCTTTGGCTCTGCTAGTATAAATGCTAGTATTCCTCTAGCAGTTAGGAAATATAAGACATAACTCTGGAAATACCCTTGACATTAAACTTTCTAGTTGTCATTCTCCCTTTCTCCCTCTCTTCTTCCTTCCTTGCCCTGATGGAGGTGTGCTGATGTAACAAAACCGTTAGCAGCAAGAGATAATGTGTGTTGAGGTCCTGCTGCTTGCCAGGCAAAGGACCAACAAGGACAATATGTATCCCACATTGAATATGTGTCAGATGCATGAAATTCAGTGGAGAACAATCTAGACTCTGTCCTTTACCTCGTGAGTTGACAGTTTTGTAGAGGAAGTGGACGCAAGCAAGATAAATGGATATATAATTATGAACGATGGGAAGCATTATAGAAAAAAAAAAAAGGATAGGATACAATGAGAACATTATGAGGATGGGAGTAATGGCTAATTTGGATGGATTTGGATTTTGAGCCACTCTATCAATAATAAGAAATTATAGGAAACAAGCCCTCTTTGCCCCCTGAAGTCCTTCTATTCAAAAACTAAAGTGTCCAACATCAGCATGTGAGAAGATTGGCATCTTACCTCAAACAAGTTGCATTGACCAAGGTGGTGGTCTCTGCCACAACCCCTGGGGCTGTTTATGTCCCTGCTCTGGAGGCCTCAGCCCACTGCCAGTGCCCAAGATGAGAAGCTCTGGTAGGTGGGTTATGGTGGATTTTCCTTTCTTAGGACAAAGAAATTGGAGCTGGCTTTCTTCATGTAAAACCTCTCCACCTCTTACCAAATGTTGAAATTTCTGTGCTCTTCTCCATATGATGAGGGGAGAATCTTGGAGAGGCTGGTGGTTGCAGCTACTCGAATAAAAGATTGTGATGAAAACTATTATCAGGGTCTCACAAATATCTGAATCGATTTGCTAGCTCCAGGCTATAGGGACAGAATCCGGGCTTAGCTGTTGGATCTGTGCAATTTTCCCCTTTAAACATAGATGCCATGCTTAATTCTCAAGCATCTTCTCACCAATAATCTGTTTCTGCTATTTGCCTGGTCTCTGGAGGCATTCTGAGAATGTGACCTGTTGACATCAGAGCCCCAGATACGGATGTCGTTTGTTTGTACATGTTCCTGGCAGGGAAAAGACTTCATCAGTGGGTGCCATCTCTGGACTCTGCCCATCTCTTCTGAAAATATTTTACCTTTTGACTCCGATGGCACCATTTTCCCTTTTTTTGTCTTTCTGACGGCTTCCTTCTTTCTCTGTTTCGCATCCTTCTATGCTTCTCTAGCTCCCTTTTTCCTTCTATCCCTTGTTGTCTCCTTGTGCCTCCCTCTTTCCTCCCTGTTTCTCCTCCCCTCCATTCCTTTCCCTTACTGGAAGGGGTAACATGGAATAACTTGCTCCATGTTACTCATGCTGATTGAGTGCCTACTTGATAAATATCCTATGGTTGGAGGAATGTGTCTCTCTGTTTTCTGTTGGTCGTCTCAATTTATCAGCAAGAGAGGTTGATCAGGCAACTGCCCCTGCAGAAATGAAACCTCCTAAGACCCATAAACCTAGTCAGGCTTGGTCACTTACATATCTATGCATGAATGTGTGTGTACCTGGTTGTCCGTTGTGCTCATTCTACAAGCTATAAAGCTTAATAAAGATGTATGGCCTCATGCCCCAAAACTCTGATTCTCTACTTTTTAAAAGGCTTGTGAGTCAATTTTAAAAGCTGTTTCATAGACTAAGCCAAGAATTAGTACATTTAGAACTCTCATAGGGAACAAATGTGAACAGTTCTCTGAAATAGAGAATAAGACACTACTTCTATTAGATGGTCCTTTAAAGTATCATTGAAACTAAGGAATAAGTATGTTACAGACCTTAAAATGTGAAATTATTTGTGAACCTGTTTTGCAGATGTAGTGAATGTCATGGATTTTTTACAATCTCCATCTTGGCCCAAATCCACAAGGCAGGTTCTTATGTTTAAACTTTATTTCTCCAAAAATGCAGCTGGATCAGTCACTAGGAAGCACCTCTATACCCGTCTTCTACTAGCATTTCTTCCAAAATGGTCCCATTTGAATGAATCTTTCTGGCACCACACGAAAAGACCTTCAATTATATTGTATCTCGATGGTGGCAAAATCAGTCTTTAACACATAGCTAATGTAAAAACTGTGCACAGTAATAAATAGATATAGGATTCCAGCTGGCACAAAATCTGATTTTAGATTGAATGACAAGCTACAGTACTTTCTATCTTTCATGGGAGGGGAAAATCACAGAAATTGAAATGTGTGTTTGTGTGTGTATTTTCCCTTTTTTTCCTCTTGCTGCTATTTAAAATAGTCATGAGCATGAATTACCCTATTTTTAGATTTAGGTCATTTGAAATACTTCTTAAGATTAAAAAACAAACATGACAGGAGTAACTATAGTGGTGGTTAATGCTGGCTGGACCTAGCCTAATATGTGAACCAGGTGTTGATGCTGTCATTGCTGCTACACAGTAGGCCATATCAGGGACTCTGTCCCCTGCTCCCTAACTCCAGGCCACCAAGACAGCCTTCCAACTTCAGATAATCCATATTTCCTTCTTTATTTTTCGTCACACTAGCCCATAGACCAAAGACTTAGGACATGAGCCATTTGTTCTGTTGTTCTCAAGTTGTAATGTAGAAAGAGGTTCACACACACATATCTATGCTTGCCCTGACTTATGCTCTGGTTCATCCCTCTACATGGATGGCATCTTGACAGGGATCCAGCCTAAGTATTATAGTGAAATTTACCTCTTATTGTTTCTCTCCCAGTATTTTAATGGCAAGGGAAGGGTAGATGTTTGTAGAGTTGGGTAAGATAGAAGCATGGAGATCTTTAAAGTGGACTGAGCACAGTTGATTTTAACATTCATGAGTTTGGGGTGTATCCCTCCACCTCCCCCACCACAAATCAGCACCGGCCCTCATGTGTATTTACTCTCCAGTCTGGCATTTAAAACTTCAGATGTTTTCAGAGACATAAAACATGTTCCATCCCAACAATAAAGACTACCAGGTTTCTATTAGATCCTGTATTATCAGTCCCCATGAAATCCCCTGTTTCCTAGTAGTCGTTCATATTTCAGTATATATAAAGTCACTTCAATATTTTAAATTCCTCTATTGTATAGGTGTTTGAATATTAACTCCTTTAGTTACAATTTTACAATCTCATTTATCTCCAGTAATCTTACTCAGGAACAAATTTAAGTGTGATGTTCTTCTAAATATCACTCGTATATAATAAAATGTGTTAGATGGTGGGCCTAGCAAAGGCAATTCTGATTTAACATTTTTTTCTGTCTACTTTGTTACTGCTGATCATTCTCCAGAGCTTCATTTCACTTACCTTCGCTGTTGAATGCAGATCCATAAAAAATCAGTGTAAAAATAAGCCAGTAGAAAGGAAGGCAAGACGAGAGGAAAATGCTCAGATCTTTATCCATCCAGCAAGTTGCACCAATACTTATTAATTTCTTAGCCCGTATTAGACACACAGATCATTTTTGCTTATTTCATAAATAATGGAAAAGAAACAATTTTAAACCTACCTTCCAAGTAGAGATGATATATCAAATATGTTAAAGATCCGTCTCCATTCTTTTAACATCTGTCAGAGGTCCATAATAATGTTTGCTAAAGCTTTTAAGTTTTGCCAACCTCTAAATTTTCTCCCCATTTCAAAAGGTTTATCTTTTTTTCCTGTTAAAGTAAACCGATCTAAGGTCATACATTTATTCATTTAACAAATGATTATTGACCTCCCAACCCATACTGGGCTCTGAGTTAAGTGCTGAGCTATATCTTTGAGCAAGGTCAACCTGCTCTCAAGGTTTGTATTAAAATCGAGGAAGATATTTCTCTTGGATACACCCACAAGTAAAATAGTTCTCAGTTGTAAGACAGGGAATGATGGGGCTGGAGCCAACTTATGTAAGGAGGACATTGAGAAGCTGTCTGGAAGAGGGATGATACCTCAGCACTGACAAATGAGAAGGACTGGCTATAAAGGGTAGGCAGAAAGGGGGATATTCCATGTCAAGGGGCCAGCATATGCAAAGGTTCTGAGTTAGGAAAAAAAGCTCATTCTGTTTGATGAACATCAAAAAGACCAGTTGGTACGTGATGAATATGGAGATCTGAGCAGATAAGATGGAAACAGTGAAAGGGTGTTTGGACTTTATTTCTAGTGCAGTGAAGTGTCATTAATGAATTTTAAGTAGGGTATGGCCTGTTTGGTTTGCTCTGAGAAGAGAATAAGGCTGCCATATGGAGAACGAACTGAGGCAGAGGTTCCTAGCTTGAAGGCTATTGTCGCAGGGCTGGGGAGGGATGACTAGTATGATAGTGGTAGGGTGATGCTCGTGGGTTTAGACTCAGGGGGGAGACAGATAGGCCAAAGAAAGAAGCCTTCTCAGTGCAGCAGAAGAGACACAACTGTGGGTGCCAGCTAGAGGGGATGGTGGAGACAAGGCTGCAGTGCCCCTATCTAGGGAGAAAGCTTCTTTCATAAAGGACACAAAGTGTAGAGAGTTCTCTTGACAAGGTGACAATGGAACATGATCAAATAATAATTGTATTATAGGGCACCTGGGTGGCTCAGTGGTTGAGCATCTGCTTTTGGCTCGGGGTGTGATCCCGGTCTGGGGATCCAGTCCTGCATCAGGTTCCCTATGGGGAGCTTGCTTCTCCCTCTGTCTACCTCTCTGCCTCTCTGTCTGTGTTTCTCATGAATAAATAAATGAGATCTTAAAAAAAAAATACTTGTATTACATGTAAGCATGAGATTATAGGCATTCGTGGGAACATCGATATTAGTTAAAAAGTGTTTATATGAAGTGTATACATTGATGCAATGACTATATTTTGAAAAAATTGCTTTAGCTTTTTGACATCCTTTCAAGTCATTTTAGGAGAGGGAAGTTTTTCAATGATATGAGTGCTATTAATTTTTTTTCAGTTTTTATTTAAAATTCATTTAGTTATACAGTGTAATATTGGTTTCAGGTATACACTATTAATTTCTGTATATAATTTCATTGTTTATAGCAGCCACCTCCTGAATTTGGTTTTTTTTTTTTAAAGATTTATTTATTTATTTATTTATTTATTTATTTATTTATTTATTTATTTGAGAGATCATGAGCAGGGGGAGGGGAGGGGCAGAGGCAAAGGGAGATAATCTCTAGCAGACTCTGCTGGAGCACAGAAGGTGACACAGGGCTGGATCCCAAGATCCTGAGATCGTGACCTGAGCTGAAACCAAGAGTCAGACACCTAACTGAGCCACCAAAGTGCCCCTAAATGTTCTCATTTTTTTTCTCATTTTTAATCCTATTAAAATATAGGAGATCAGTTGATATGAGAGTGAGAGGCCAAATGTATAACTTGAGAGTCATGCTTCCTGCATTCCAGCTTCAGACATATCTTATCAGATGTGAAGTTACTTTGCTTTTCTGAGCCTCAGTTTGCTCTGTGATAGAGTGGGGCTAACACAGTGTCTACTTTATAGAATTATGACCATTACAGTGGTGATCCCATCCAGCACTGAGCTTGATGCCTCGCACAGATCAGAGTGTGATAAATGTTGACTCATAATTATAATTTCAGAATTAGAAAGTACTCTAGACATAGTCTTGTTTACCCTCTAGTTTTGCAGTTGAGAAAATCAAAGCCAGATATTACATGGCAGATATCATGTAGCTAGTTAGGGACAGTGTCAAACTTGGGTACTTTTTCTCTTGAACCATGAATGATTATTCTTCTGCAAGTTTCTTTTTTACTTTTTCCCTTAGAATCCCCTTGCATGAGGAAGAAGATCTTCTAACAAAGGTAGAAGAGGAATGGCAAATCACAAGCACATGCGACTATGAATTTGGATATTGAAATGTGTATGTGTGTGAGAGAAAACAAAGTATGGAGAGACAGAGAATTCTGGAAATACACAGAAAAACAGAGACATACAAAAAGTGTGGATTGGGTAAAAAGAGATATGTCTTTTGAATAGAAATCTAAGCATCATTAAGAAGATGAACCATATAAAAATTAAAAGTTCAGTACATTTGGTAAAAGACATAATAATACATTACATATATCTAAGACTTCAAATTTAGGAATGGTTTATATATTAATGTGAGAGGACTATCTCCTCAATTTAAATTTTATAGCAAACTAAACCTTGAAAAGTTTGAGATGAGCAAAAAAAGGCTCCAAGGATTAATGAGACATAGGGAAAAACAATTAGATTTTATAATCAAAGTGTCCTAACCATCAAGAAATAAAAACAAGAAAGATAGCATGGATTTAGAATAGCTGGGAAAATAGTATGTGTCCATACCAGCATAAAAATGAATTTACTACTTATGAAGGAATTAGGGCATCTCCCAGTACTTTATATACATAATGAATTACTCGGAAGAAAAATAATTTGTTGCAGTTTTATTAAGACAGTGAGAATGTGACCAAGGTGTGTAGTCTGGGAAAGTTTGCAAGTTGACTTTTAAACACCTTTGATGTGTGGGTAGCAAAGGATCATACATATATACATAGAGAAAGGTTTGTTGAACTCCTTTAGAGGAGATCCTCTTTGCAGGATTTAGATGCGGTAATTTATGGTGTATTTAGAAAGCAGAAGAAGGGAAGGATAAAGAGGATACAATAACTGAGAAGGAAAGATATCAATGAAGCATCTAAAATGGCAACATAATTGTTTTGTCAGAAACTACCTAAAGCAACCCATCCAGGCATCTGTCCAGAAAATGACTATTTACTAAGTACAAAGAATTGTATTAGGGGTTTTGAGGGACACGGAGGTAGAAGAACCATGGAGCTTACTCCACAAGAGCTCCCAATCCAGTCAGAAAGATGACATTCATGCATCAGTTTGTTCATTTGTGCAGTGTTCCTTGAATGGACTGTGCCATTCCCATGTTCAACCCTCAGGGCAGACATTGTTCATCAATCCAGCACTCCTTCCAACCAGTCCTCAACTACTGTGGCAACCAGTTGCTTGGTAGAATAATTCTTTTTCACTCTCTGTGCACTTGGCTCTACTGTGCTTTAAAGGTATAGAGATTGTGTCCTTTTGCTGTAATATCCTGAGCACTTACCACGGTATTCAGAATAGAATAAATGCTCAACAAATATTCAGTGTACTCTCCGAAGCCTAACTTACCTTCTTAGAGATATTTATTCTGTGTATTAAATGCTCAGTGTTATATCAACATTGCCCCTGTAGTTACTTAGAACATATGTTGTGTGTGAGTATCTTCAGAATTTACCAATCTGAATATTGAAGTCAATTGTTTTGCTGCATTTGTGTTGTCTCCTAAGACAGTAAGATGTGCTTATTTAAGCATAAAGAATAAAGTGAGTATCGTTTCTGAAGAGTAACAGTGGATATGTGATCTTGTTGAATAGGAATGAGGCTCATGTCACAGAGAGTTTATTAACAACGAATGGCTTTGTGAAGTTGGAGAACATTTCCAGGGCTAAGTGGCAAGGGGGAGGAGGTTATTTTAATCACTGGCATAAGCCATTTATAGTCCTGTCATCTTCTCTGTCATGAAGATTATCACTTAATTATAAGACAACATGATTTGCTGTTTAGATATCTGAGATAGAAATGTGCAGGCCAGGATCAAAGTGGAAATCAATTCTCAAAAGGTCTAGGTACTAATTAATATAGTTGGTGCAGCTGTGTGCCTGTCAGCCCAGCCTGGATTGGGGTGTCTGTTTTCAAAACATCAGATGAGCTGAGTACTCTGGCCACCAGTCAGAGAATGTGGCCACCTATAAATATAAAAGGGGCAGAACAGGCAAGTGGGTGATGGCATAAAGGGAAGTCAGTACCTGGACTTACTGTGCAGGTCTGCGAAGTCCCAGGATATTCCCCAAGGTCCTCCCCATTGCTGATCTGCATCTGTCTTGAGTTGTGCAAGAAACTGACAGATCTGGTGGTTTGAACAAAGGCTCCTAGTTACATAAGAGTGTATCTTTCTGGAATCACGTGTTAGGTCACACAGGAGGGAACTCAGAAGCAAATGGGTGTGTGGAAGTGATAAGAGGATAGATTTCAGTTCTCCCTAATTTCCACATAGGGCTTTCTGTGCGTGGCCTGATTTGGAATGGGGAGAGGGAATTTCTTATACTCACATGAAAGGCCTATCTGGCAGGAATATTGCTAAGGTAGATTCGGCACTACCCAGTATATAAAAGGGTGTGCTCTGGATTGGGTTGGCCCGGGCTTGAATCTAAGTTCTGTTGCTTAATATTTCTGAGCTTTCGATTTTGTTTGCTTTTTTTTTTTTTCATTTGCAAAACAGAGGTAATAATATACCAGCTTCAGAAGTGCAGTTTCTGTAGGTTGGTCTGTGGCACGTGTCCAGTAAATGGTAGTTTCTTTTTTGTCATTTTTGTTATCATAGTGGTCCTCTTTATCCCTCCATGAGGGCAAGAGATGATGACCTTTTTTGTTTTTTACCTTATTCCTAAGCTCCTAACACATTGCCTGTATTTGACTCTCAATCAGAATAGTAGGCACAAATGAGGATGAGCATCAAAGGGATTCTTTAGAAAGGGGCTGTTTCTATTTAGAAAAGTGTGGATGGGTGTATGGAGGAATCACAGGGTGATGCAAGAGGCTGGAAGGAGCAACACTGAGACTGGCAAGACCCAAGCCCAAAGAGATGAAGGAATGATCCTGCACCATAGTATGCGAGGAAATTGGGGAGAGTAACCTGCCTTGGGAAGAACTGTGGATCTCTGAATGGGGACTTAACCTCCCTTTTTTCTCTCCATCAATCTCCTGCTGGAATCCTCACTGACCAGATTGCCTGGAAAGCAAGAAGACATGAAGCCTGTCAGTGTAGTCCATGCAAGTCAGCCTTTGGGTCACGGATAGGACAAGAAGTAGGAGAATGGAGGGGTACCTGGGTGGCTCACTCTGTTCAGCATCTAACTCTAATTCCACACTCTGAGATTTCGGCTCAGGTCATGATCTCAGGGTCACAGGTACTTTATGTGAATATTTTTTATTGAACTTGGACAATCTCCTTCTAAGGCAGGATTTATTATACCGAGTTTATAGAGAAGGAGCCCTGAGTTTCAAAAGGTTAACAGACATGGCCAGAGTCAGAGCTGGGCAGAGAGCTGAGTGGGAACTCGAAACCCTGACTACTGGGCTCCTCATCTCTATCAGGCCAATCTGGTTCCATGGCCTTTTGAGGCCAGTGTTTTGGATGGGCTACTAGATATCTATATACAATGAATTATTGATCTGACTCAGAATGTTTTTTTCTTTTTTCACCTAATGGTTGAATGGATTCAGTACATAATATTGTAGATTCTTCTGGTATATCTATCCCATTATTTCCATAGGACATACTCATGCAAATCATCGGGGCACTTACTAAAATGCAGAATTTTCAGGGCCCCCTGAATTCTCAGGTCAAATCTGTTGGGTTGGCCCCCTGGATTCTTAGGTCTAATCTATTGACAAAGGACTCGGGCTGATTATGTAGCCAGTGTGGCAGTGGATACTTTTTTTCATGAATCACTGATGTCAGTTGAGGCCCTCATTTTACAAATGAGGGAAATGAAGCCCAGGGAATAGGGGTGACTGATTCAGTGGCACAAGGCTGCTTGGTGTTAAATGCAGGGATTCCTGTTGTCGATAAATAAATCCACGCCAAGTAAGATTAATACTCACTAGAGAGTATAACCTAAGGATGGGTACATCAGGCTTATTTGGCTGAAGTTCTCTTTTGTAGGTGTCCATCTGAGAGCTAAATGTGGATTAGATGACATTTTGATCAGACAAGAGGCAACATAACAACAGATACTGATTTAATGCATGCAACAAGGTGGAATATTGCTCCTCACACCTAGATCATTTTCAAAGGCACGATAATGGAGGTGCCCAGCAATGTCTTATTTCAGATGAATGTAGGTTGGATTATAGGAATAGGCACCCAAAGATGTGGAAATGAACAATCATCAGTTAAAAACAGAAGATTCAAGCTTTGTTTTTAAGGTAGACATTTTATTAATAAACTTGATTTTGGAACAGGTACTCACTGCTTGTGAAGTAAGCCTCCACCCACAGGATTAACACAGGGACTGCTAAAGACCTCTAGTCTTCAAACTAGTCTTGTGTCTCCAGGAGATAGATAAATTGTTCAGATGTTTTTATGTATTTCTCTTGATACAACTGAGAACTCAGACAAATTTGTGTGGTGACAGGAGTATACTCATGTCACAAAAATTTCTAAGTGTATCTCATTTCAGGTCGGATCCCTCCCAAAGTGCAAGGATAAAGTATAAATTGTTTTAACAGTACTTGCAATGATTGGCTTAATCCACTGAGTTTAAGGTGGGAATTTACATGATTACAGAGATGAAGTTGACAAAGAAGGATTTCTCCTTGAACAGTTAGAATCAGAACAGTTTCTCTACTGATCATTTGAATATTTCAACAGACTGTATCTGTATGGATATTAAAAATACATTAATTCTTTACTTTTTCAACATGGGCAATAATACTTTCTATAATATGTTCAATGAGTCTGGATATATGGCACATTTGTTTTGTTTTGTTTTGTTTTTTCAGAAAATGGGTTTTGCACATCCTCTCCCCAAGCCTGTGTTTACTGAGTTTATTCAGTCTTTTATGGAGAGATAATTCCAAGCCTGCTATTAAGACAATGGCTTTGACTTTAGAATGAGTTTATATCTTTAAGGATAGTTTTCAGCAAATGAGCCAACCATATGTTAAATCAAATTTAACATCCATTATGAAACACTGAATCATACTTTATATCTCAGTAATGATAACAAATGATCGCTTATCTCATGTTCTTCTCATTTGTACTACTCCTCATCCATCTTGCTAATATTGCAAAGATTTATTAAATGAACAAGTGTCCAACTATAACTGTTAATATTAATAGTGTCTTTTTATATTTTCCCATGCTGCCTTTCTTTTCTATGCTTGCTTAAGCCCTCTTTAATGTAGGTTTTAAAAGTAATAGTTTTTCTTATTCTGAAATGATAATTAACAGAAAACTAGCAAGGTAGCAGTAAAATTATTTCAATGAAACTGCAATTATACCAGCCCATTACAAAGCAGAGGATTTGCTATATGCAAAGTGAAGATCTTTTTTCACTATAGTAAAATAGTCAATTTTAAAACTCTGGAAACATTTCAGCTCCCTTATGACTTAAAATTGCTACTTGTGCAGTGAAAGTTTAAATCCGTTGAGTAAATTTGTAATTTAATCTTTAAAGTTTAACTAACATTTATTCTTCCTTCCTAAGTGCTTTCTGTTGGTGTAAATTATAAGAAGTTGTCTCTCTCTTTTTGTAAGATTTCACTATGGATTTTTAATAGCTTCCAAATCAGTAACTTCTCTGAAGTCCTATTTCTGGGAAAGGTCCCACCCTATCATCTCTTGTCTCAGGCTGTTAAATACGGGTCCCCACCTTCCTTTGTGTCCTAAATTGAATCTTTTCAGACAAGGCCACTTTTGACTGTAAAACAGCCTCTTAGATATTTAAACCTGTCCTATGATCTTGTTAGCAGTATCTTTTTACCTAAATCCTCGATTTTTTTTTAATTTTTTTTTATTATTTATTTATGATAGTCACAGAGAGCGAGAGAGAGAGAGAGAGAGAGAGGCAGAGACACAGGCAGAGGGAGAAGCAGGCTCCATGCACCGGGAGCCCGACGTGGGATTCGATCCCGGGTCTCCAGGATCGCGCCCTGGGCCAAAGGCAGGCGCCAAACCGCTGCGCCACCCAGGGATCCCCTAAATCCTCGATTTTTATCTCAACTGTCTGGTTGAGTCTGGAGATACTTGTGTTTTTCTTGAATCCATTCTGCATTCCTGATGAAACAATTATTGCTCAATCTTTGCAGTCTCTACCTTTATTTCATGAACTCAGATGTTCCTTGAGGGTAGGGATTCAACACAAACTTGCTCGACATTTCCTCAAATTCCTATTTTGAGTCAGATGGCCTGTATCATCGACTCATATCTTACAAGGTGGTTGTGAGCAAAATTTATATGTAAATGGTTAACATCACACTAATATAATATAATACTAAGATAATATCTTTATGATGCTTATAAATCATCATCATCATCATTTACCGAGTTGCTTTTACAGGTTGAGTGCTTTATGTATAACACCTCTAATCCAGGTACCCACCCTGAGAGGAGCAAATGATTCCTGCTTGGAATGAATGCTACCTTGTAGAGTAGTTAGCAACACAATTCAGTTGACAGTTATGTGCTGCTATGTAATGTCTCTTTTATTATCTCTGGTCGTTAAACTGTGCTTTTTTTTTTTTTTTTTTTTTTTTTTTTTTTTTTTTTTTTTTTTTAGCTGCAGGCTTTTAAATTATTTATTTTTGCTTTATTTATTTATTTATTTATTTATTTATTTTTTTGTACGTGTCTGTCATTCCTTCTCTCAGAACCTAAGGTCTTTTAGGCACTCTGTCTTGTGTTTCTCATAATACCCAGGAGAGCAGCTTACACTTAGCAGTCATGATAAATGATTCTTGGCTTGAGTAAATAGTAAAATATAACCAAGCCTTTAAAAAATGATTATGTCTGCTTTGACTGTAGATACCAACATTGACTAGACTATTTAAGAAATAGACTTTTAAGAAGTGGAAAGAAAGGCTTGGGCCCTGGGGGAAAAGCCTAACTTAAGGGGACATTTTTTCGTGACACCCTTCCTAGAATTGGAACTGTAGACTTTCAAAAGCAGAGACTTGGGAGGAGATGTAACTCAGAGGGCCACATGTTGTATTTTATTATGGGGGTGGGACTCAGAAACAGTGCTGTGGCCTCAGACAGGAGAGACGAGGTGCAGGGGTAATGTGTTCTTTTCTCAGGATGGAAATTACCAGGGTAAAATGAAGTCATGAAATGAACTCTCTTATGCACACTATTTAATGAATCCCTTGGCAGAGTGGGGATGGATTAACATGGAGGATGACATGGCAGGCTGTCAAGTTAGACTGTTCTTGTTTTCTTTCCTATGTGACCTTGGTCTCAATTTCCTAGTCTGTAAAGTGGAGATGAAATTTATCCTTAGAGATGTTGTGGGCATATAATAAAAATGCATTTTAGGTACTTAGAAATGTGCCAGGTAGAGATCAAGGACTCACACGGCTATTTTTGTAATTATAAAACTATATTTGCATGTATATATATAATAGTGAGTATGTGTACTTCACATTTGCATATTTTACTCAGTAGCATAGTACAGAACATATAATTACTTCTCCTAATGTTGAACATAAGGCCCTTGCCTTCTTACAAATGTGGTTGCTGAGGCTAGTGAACCATTATAGGGATAGTTTGAATTGCTCACTCTTCTTGTGTGTGTGTGTGTGTGTGTGTATGTGATTTCTTACTACTTTCAGATACATAGAGAAATTATTACCTACTATTTTGATTTGCCCAGTCTTTTTTTTTTTTTTTTTTTTTTTTAAGATTGTATTCATTCATACATGAGAGACACAGGCAGAGGGAGAAGCAGGCTCCATGTAGGGAGCCTGATGTGGGACTTGATCCGGAGACTCCAAGATCATGCCCTGGGCCGAAGCAGGTGCTAAACTGCTGAGCCACCCAGGGATCCCCGCTGAGCTCACTCTTTTAAGAGGGTCATTGCAATGAAGACATGACCAATGGTTAAAAAAATTAATGCAAGCCACAAAACATTTCAGGATTCTTTAATATCCTTTGAGGATTTCTTGAGGTGAGCTAGAGAGGAAACCCCAAGGGATCTTCTAGGATTTTAGGTAGAAAGCCTTTGAATATTGCTATGTCAAAGAGAAGGCAACTTTGTTTAAAATTTATCATTACTCAAAATTTAAATTTATTTTTTTAAGATTTTATTTATTTATTCATGAGACACACACACACACATGCGCGCGCACACACACACACACACACAGAGGCAGACCGAGACACAGGCAGAGGGAGAAGCAGGCTGCACGCAAGGAGCCCGACATGGGACTCGATCCCAGGTCTCCAGGATCACGTCCTAGACTGAAGGCAGCGCTAAACTGCTAAGCCTCCCGGGTTGCCCCCATCATTTAAATTTAAAGGCAGAATTTGGGAACTGCTATGTGAAGCCTGATATATTATAAAGCTTATATATCTCTATGTAAACAAATGGTAAAAATCACCTAGTTGAGATATAATTACAAGAATTGATAGTTTCAGACATCTGAACAACAGATAGTTATTGCCACCTTCTTTCTAGATCCTGCAGACAAGGGAATGAGTACTTGCCTTGAAATTAGATAGTTACCAAAACTTGGCATAATGCTAAAGCTGATACCAGCTATTTGGAAATAGGCTGTTCAAACACTTCCTTTAAAAAATGCCATTTAGAATGTCTCCCATTTGATCCACAGTTGGACTTACATTCTCAACCCTACAGTAAATTTTTATAATCCAGTTCTCACTGCTGTCATACTCTTAATCAAATAGGAAATTGCATCCCTGGGTTTAGCCAAGAACGAGGAGGAAGATTGTGCATCATCAGCATACTATTATCTAAAATTATACCATCCCTGGTGGAACCTAATAAAGATCTGCAGGTGCCCAGCATGGAACTAAGAATTTTAGTTCAAGCTTTATTTATAGTATCCTTAACCTGTGGCCACCTGACTTCAGGATCAGTTCTGACTTGGTTAAAGATTTTGTGCTTACTAAATACATACAACATGCAGTGTATTGTGCTGACCCTGGGGAGGAAACTAAAATGATTAAGACCCAGTTTCTGTTATCAGGAAGCTTATCATCTGTTTGGATAGACAGATAGGCACACATGTGGCAGGGCTTTGGACTGTTACATGCTGGTGGTCCTACCCACTACTAGAAAGCTAAAATGGGAGAAATTAATTTTGATGGGAGGACTAGAAACGTTTGGATGATGTGACTTTTTAAAAGTTTTTATTTAAATTCAATTTAGTTAGCATACAGTGTATTATTAGTTTCAGGGGTAGAATTTAGTGATTTATCAGTTGCATGTAACCCCCAGTGCTTATTACATCAAGTGCCTTCCTTATGCCCATCACCCAATTATCCCTTCCGCCCACCTAACTCCCCTCCAGAAACCCTCAATTTGTTTCCTATAGTGAAGAGTCTCTTATGCTTTGCCTCCCTCTCTGTTTTCTTCCCTCTCTCTGTTTCTTCCCTCTCCTATGTTCAGCTGTTTCATTTCTTAAATGGTATTTGTCCTTCTCTGACTTATTTCACTTAGTTTAATTCCCTCTAGTTCCATTCATGTCACTGCAAATGGCAAGATTTCATTCTTTCTGGTGGCTGAGTAATATTCCATTGTATATATACACCACACTTCTTTATCCACTCATCTGTTGATGGACATCTGGGCTCTTTCCATAGTTCGGCTTCTATGGGCATCGCTGCTATAAACATTGGGATGCAGTGCCCCTCGAATCACTATATTTGTACCTTTGAATGAACACCTAGAAGTATAATTGCTGGGTCATAGGGTAGTTCTATTTTTAACTTTTCGAGGAAACTCCATTTTATTTTCCAAAGCGGTTGCATCAGTTTGCATTCCCAGTAGCAGTGTAAGAAGGTCCCCCTTTCTCTGGATCTTTGCTGACATCTGTTGTTTCCTGACTTGTTAATTGTAGCCTTTCTGACCTGTGTGGAATGGTATCTCATTCTGGTTTTTTATTTATATTTCCCTGATGCTGAGTGATGTTGAGCTTTTTTTTTTTTTTTTTTTCAAGAGTCTGTTAGCCATTTGTGACTTTTGAGCTAGATCTCGTAAGTTAGAAATGTGGCAGAAAGGCTGTAAGTTCTAAAAATAGTGACTGGGCTGATCAGCCATCAGGAGGAGGCAACAGACAACTATGAGACTGGAAGGGAAGGACAGGAACAGATTTCAGAGGATCCTAGATACCATTTGGAGGGTTTGGTACTTGACTCAAATGCTGGGGAACAGTGGGATTTTGAAAAGAAAGTAACAAGATCAAATATGTGTTTAACCAGGATCAATGTGGCAACTCTGTGGCTTCTTGGATTAGGGTTGCAGTAGTGGGAATAGTTGAAGCAGTAATGTTAGAAAGGTGGGAATGGTCTGAAAATGTGGAAATAATGTCATCAGTACTCAGTGAGCGGTTGAATGTGGTAGCAGATGTGTATGATCCAGGAGTTTATTTCCAGTTTCTACCCTAGGTGAGTCTTGATTTCCTTAACTGAGAACTGACAGTAAGCCACACACAGACAGAACTAATTAATAGAAAGCCTTGTTTCAGAGAAATGTTACATGTGTTACACATACATGTGTGTGTTACACACACACCCCATATGTCCTTGATTCTGTGATACTGTTGGTTGTAAGAACACCATTGTTTTTATATTTTAGATAAAAGAAATTCCACCATTTCTAAGCACTTAATCATGAGATACATCTCTATTTACTTATGTTAAAAATGAATGAATAGGCATCTTAAAATTTAGGAAATATGGCAATATTCATGTTTACTAACTTATAGCTTATTGGACAATTATAATTACAGCGGATAAACACTTTCTAATATGAGAATTCAATTTTTTACTTCTTTTTGTATGTTAATTCAGTATGACCTTGGAAAAGTCTCTTCACCTCTGAGGGAGACCAATGATTCTAAAGTGCCTTGAAAAAAACACACTATAGGCAATCCTTGATATTATCATACCTCTATTAATGTCATTCATCCTTGAGCATATCCAATCATTCAGATAAAATGAATGATCATCAGAATGCTACCTATATTTCATTTTTTAATTAAATTAAAAACTCAAAATAAATTATCAAATCTAGCTGGGCTTTCGCTGTGACATTTGTTCAAAGATATAATGGAATATCCTGCGTCTCACTTTTACCTCTTAAATCAGATTTTAGGGGAATGGAGCCCAGAATTCCATCTTTTTTAACAAGCTCCACAGATGATTCTGATGTACAAGGAGAGTTGATATCCAAGTTGTGCAGCAGGCAACCATCCTAGTACACCAGGGTTATCAGGGTGCTAGTTTTCCTTCTGTTTAAGCAGCCCATATGTTATGCTGGATAGGGGGCTTTTTTCTGCACAGCAGTTGTCTGAACTGTCTTGCACCTTCTCAACCTTCATCATCTACCTTTGCAGCCAGCTTTTTAATGGTATCTGCTTGTGTGAATTCTCTCCACATATTTTTTTCTGGACACTCAGCATTGGCAAATTGTTGGTTCTTCATCATTTGCTTTGTTACAAGTCTGATAAAAAAAAAATAAAAGGAGGGGCACAACTGAGACATAATTCACAATTTTCCCAATTAACCGTAGCACGCTCCTGAATTCTTAAGGACATAAAAAATTTAATTATCTAGGCGATAAACAGTGTCTTTTTTTTTTTTTTTTCAAATAGGAAGTAATGGACTTTGGATCAGTCTGGATTTAATGTTGACATTATGGGACAGGAATGATAATCATTGAAGCTGCAATTAAAAAAAATAAAACTTCCTTTCCCATACAGAATTATATTCTAAATTTCAAATAGAAAAATGAAATTTGAAGTTGAATTTCTGTACTCTGTGCAAGTTTACCCCATTCCCTAACCTCTTCTGTTTACCTAACTTCTTACTCACTAAATACAGACATTTTAAATGTCTTTGGCTCCTAAGGCTCCCAAGCCTGTAAGGAAATAATCTTTCCCTTCTGGACCTCAAAACCAGCTACTGAAAATCTTATCATCCATTTAGTCCAATGCATATTAAAATTGAGCAATTAATTATCTGTAGTTCTAATCCAGTAAGCCTGTGCAATTAACATCTGGGATTCAGTTCATCTTTCTGCTGACTTTCTAATTTAAGGATTGGGACATGGTGGATCTCTCTAGAAGACACATTTAACAGAGATTATTTCTTGTATTTAAATCTTCATTTTTTTTAACCCATGGTGTATTTTGTGCAATATTTTTACAACACTTTTCAATTGCAACTTATTTCCTAGAGAGTGATTACTAGCATTAAGTCAGTGTTTAAAAAATAGATGCTAAGTGTAGTTGTATCCCTTCACTATTTCTTATTTATGAAAAATAGCCAGCATATCAAAATTGCCTGTAACAGCAAAAGATTTTCAAATAGATGAACAGTCATTTGCCACATGGTATGATTTTGGTTGCTCTGATCTATTTTCTCAGCTAAACTTCCCTAACCTGCTTACCTGGTACTTGAAGTTGCTTTAAGATTGGGGATACCTTTTATTTCACCCCTAGAACATAGGTAGACTAAGTGTAAAATTACAAATAGTGAAGAAGAGTGAATCCTTGGACCCTAATTAAGAGGACTCTCTTCTGGAGTAATGGCAGTCCATAGGGGGTTCCAAAAAGCTCTAGGATTATCTCCCTCCTAGATATATAGTGAATGAGGATGAGAAAGAAGGGAGCTGTGTAAATGGTGGAGAAGCAAGAAGAGGGAGGCACTGAAGATGGACTTTATGATTTTTATTGGAGGCTGGGGCTCCTCCAGTCTTAAGTGGTGAAGCCAACTGTTGAGAGAACCTTCTCCCACTGTTCCACCAGATGGGCCTCTAGTCTTTTTCATATAAAGCATATATGCCACCTTCTCTGAGAAGCTTTCCTGGCTTTCACCTACAATATCAGTTCCCCTGCTGTTGTGTTTCAGATTTTACTTCACTTACATTAGAAACCTCACACTGACATAGGCCTCTTTTCCCAGAGTAGTCCATTTATCAGGAGCTATTTTTGTTATCTATTGCTACTTTTATTTTTTCTGTGATAGTCCCTTAGCACAATACAATGGTCAACAGTAAATGTTAACCAGATTAATACATCTAAAAAGTGAATATTTACAATATCATTGAATGTTTTCTAATCATAGTTCTAATATATTAGAGAATATTTGAAAAATACAGAAAAATAAAACCAACATTCTATTTCTTAGGTATAACCATTATTAACACGAAGGTGAATTTCCTTCTAATGCTTTTCTTTGCTTATAGCTAAATGCAAATATATGGGTCTTTTGTATGTTAAAAATATACATATATACATACATATTTACACATTTTGTGTTTCTTGTGTTTTGCTTATTTTTTTTTTCACTTCACTATTTCAACATTTTTTTCCCCATATTATTGAGTACCCTTTGAAAACCTGATGTCTTGGGATGCCTGGGTAGCTCAGTGGTTGAGCATCTGCCTTTGGCTCAGGTCATGATCCCGGGGTCCTGGGAAGGAGTGCTGTATCGGGCTCCCCAGGGGGAGCCTGCTTTTCCCTCTGCCTAAGTCTCTGCCTCTCTCTCTGTTTCTCATGAATAAATAAATAAAATCTTAAAAAAAAAACTGATGTCTTAATGGCTTTCGAATATTAGCCATTGACCATCAGAACTTAATTAGCTATTCTTTCTCTTTTAAAAAAAAATAAATTCTTACAACTAATCTTTAGATCTCTGGTGATAATCTTGGCATCAATTTCTAGAAGAGAATGTATAGTTTGACATATATATACTGATTTGCCCTTAGTGTATATGTGTGCCCTCTTCCTTATAGCCTTTGAATACTGTCATAGAAAAAAAAAATTCCTTTTTCTTGATAAAAATGCTCTTTCATTGTTTAAAATTGCAGTTGACTGAATGTAGTGAAGTTGAATGTTTTTCATATTGTACTTATCCATGTATATTTTCTAGATGTGAGCTATTCATGGTTTCAGTTGAGTTTCCTAATGAAGTGTTTGCATCTTATCGATTTATAATAGCTCTTTATCTAAAGATATTAGCTATTAGTCTCCACTACATTTGTCAAATACATTTTCCCCATATTGTTTTTTCACTCCATCTTGTTTATAATGGTTTTGGGGAACTAAAGGTTTTAATTTTCTGTAGTCATGTTTTTCTTTGTCATTTTATTTTAATGTCTTCATCCTTAAAAGTCTATTCTCATCCAGATATGTAGCCCTATTTTCTTCTAATTATCTTCTGGCTCCGTTTTCTGCTCTTAGTTCATTAGTGAATGTGATTTATTTTAATACGTGACAGGAGGAAGAGATTTAACTTATTTCCTGTAAGTAATTTGTTAATCGCTTCTACCATTGTCTGTTGCTTGTTTTTTTTCTTCCAGGGGTTTGCACTGCCACCTTTGTTAGATGATGCATTCTACACTGTGATCTCTTTCTGGCCTTTCTCTTCTGTCCCTTGACCTAAATATTTTTAGATTATGTGCTCTCAGCTGTTACAGTTAACTTTCATTATTTATTTTTTTCTTTCCTTATTTATTTTGAAGAAGTTATACTTTTTAAATAAGTTTAGTCCAAGTGCAAGATTTCTTATCTTCTTGCTTAACATAGAAGCAACTTTGATATGTATGAATGTGTTCACCTTAGAGAGCAGAACACTATTGCTTTTTAGTGTGTACATGTGCTACTTAAGGGAATGATTTTTGGAGTTAAATTCTGGCCCCAGTCCTGCCCTGTAACCTTGATCAAGCTAATTTTACCTTTCTGTGATGGAATTTTAAAAATAGGGATATTCACAGTGTTTATATTATATAATTATAAAGATTAAGTGATTTACATAAAATGTGCTTGGCTCATACTACCTTGTTTTTAACTCTGATTTTTTTATTGTGGTAAAATATACATAATCTGAAATTTGACATCTTAATGATTTTTTTTTTAACTGGGGATGAGGAGCAGAGAGAGAGAGAGAGAAAGAACCTTAAGTAGGCTTCCCGCTCAGTGTGAACAGACATAGGGCTGGATGCCAGGACCCATGAGATCATGACCCGAGCCTAAACCAAGTTGGACACTTAACCAACTGAGGCACTCAGGGGCCCCTAATGATTTTTAAGTATATGTTTTGGTAGTGTTAAATATATTTTCACTATTGTGCAGCCAGTCTCCAGAACTCATTCCTTCTTGTAAGACTGAAATTCTATGCTCATTGAACAACAGCTCTCCTTTCCTCCTTCCCTACTATCTGGCAACTGTCCTTCTAATTTCTGTCTTAAATGAATTGGATTATGCTAGGTACCTTATACAAGTGGAACCATACAGTCTTTTTGTGACTGGCTTATTTTGCCTAGTATAAGATCCTCAAGGTTCGGAGCACCTGGGTGGCTCAATCAGTTAAGTGTTTGCTTTCAGCTCAGGTTATGATCCCGGGGTCCTGGGATGGAGCCCCACTTTAGGCTTCCTCCTCAGTGGGGAGACTGCTTCTCCCTCTTTCTCTACGCCTTCCCCTATGTGTGTGCTCTCTCTGTGTCAAATAAATAAAATATAAGATTCCCAAGGTTCATGTAGCATGTGTCAGAATTTCCTCTCCTTACAAGTTTAGATAATAGTCCATTGCGTGTATATACTATGTTTTGTTTATCCATTTGTCTGTCAGGGAACATTAGGGTTCCTTCTACCTTTTGGCTATTGTGAATTATGCTGCTCTTAAGGTATTTGTGCACATCTTCTCAAGACCCTCCTAATTCTTTTGGGTATATAACCAGAAGTGGAATTTCTGGATCATATGGTAATCCTATTTTTTTGGTAATCCTATTTTAAATTTTTTAAGGCACTGACATGCTGCCATCCATAACGGCTATAGTATTGTACTGTTAATCTTCATGTGTCATTAGGGCTCATTAGGCTAAGGACACTGGTTTATGAATAGCGCATAGTAGGATATTACAATTGGCACATAGTAGGACCAAACTCTGAATCCCAAAAGACTAACCCAGTTAATAGATTAATTGTATAAGTCACACACAAATTGAACAGCTTTTGCTTTTTTATCCTCTTTTAACTTAAGTGCTAAACTGACCTGAGAAGAATATAAAAGCTATAGTGATAATATATTTCTATAGTACATGAGTGATAGCCCATACACATATACATTCGTCAATTTATTCAATTAACTGGTATATATCTCACACTGTTATAGGTAATGGGGTTACAGAAGTGAAAGGGAGAGACAAGATCTTTACCTTCATAGAGCTTATATCCTTAGGGAAAAGAGATAATATACAAGCAAAGAATTAAGTGGGTAAGATAATTTCAGAGTATGGTAAGTGACATGAAGGTTTATTAGTGGGGTAGGGAACACAACATTCATGAGGAGAGGCTACTTTAGACAGGGTTTTTAGGAAAGATCTCTTTCATTTGATGATAGGTAAGCAGAAACTTATAGGGAACACTGGTTGACTCTCCTGCAATGTCCCATGAAGCCTACCAAGCTATAGCATCGCCTGGTCTCTGGTATGGGACCAGGAGTGAACAAGTGGCCTAAATCAGCTGAAAAAGACTGAAGGGAGGGCCTATGCACCATGACTCAGGAAGTGACTGTTGTGTCTATGCTGTTGGACTGCATTAGAGGCTCAGGCAGCCCAGACTGCTGCTGACATCCATCATGCTCTTTCATGGGGACTCACTTCAGGAACTCATTTTCCTGTATACTCTAGATGACTTTAACTAGTTTCCATTCTATTTCCTTTCAAGTTAAAATGGTAAGGAAATGAACAGCAACAATTCTCAGATTCTCTTTTAGCCGAGCTGGGCTTAGAAAAAGGGTTCCTCCAGTTGTGTATATTCATGTGCTATTTGGCGGGTGAAAGGGAGGTGGAGGCCATTTTCCAGCACCACTCTTTCTGCATCTGCTGGCAAGAACAGCTTTGGAGATGTGAGGATTCCCTGCAGGCATGTTCCTCTGTCCATTCTCAAGCTTTCTGAGTTTTAAAGAATGATTGGAATGGCAGGCACAATGATGACAGCTCTCTGATCTAGCTTTCTGAGCTCCAAACAACAGCTACAAATAGGCCGTTCTCACTTTTCTGTGTGTCCCGAGGCAGGTTCTTGGTTGCATTAGGGCTCAGAAGTGGCCTCAGTGGGATATTGAGTGGGACACTCCTTGTAACTTTCCCTTTGGTAAGTGGGATACTGTCTGGGAATTTTGCTGTAGACATAGCCTATAGCCTGTTCCTTCAGCCCTTCCACTCATTTTTAAACCACCAATGTCCCTGTTTAAAATTAACCCTGCTTAAAATATCTGGAGTGTATTCTAGCTCTTGGACTTGAATCCAGCTGGTATATTGATGCTTCTGTAGAGCGAAGAGAAAGAACTAACCCCATATTAGATGACTTTATGGAGCCACTTATAATATTCTTATGTGAGATGATGATTTCCCTTATTATTCAAGTCAGTTTTAGTTAGAGTTTTGTTTCTTAAAACTGGAAGTAATTTTAAGGGATTCTGACAACAGAGATGAGAAAGAATAGACCTGAAAGATCTTGGGGAATCAGGTGCAGAGTTGGAGGATGTTTAATTTCAGATATCTTTTGAATGGTGAGGCTGGGGGGCAAGGAGTGGCTTTTGGCTCTACTAGTTTAAACCTGAACAGAAAGGTTGGGTCTATAGAAACAAAAATAAGGTAGGTCAAGAGCTAGTCTAGAGACAGAGTTGAGATAGGGACCACTTTTTAACTTCTTTAGTGAATTTGATAGCATTTTGGTCTCTTTATAAATCAATGTTCTTTTCTTTTTCAACAAAAGCACTGAATTTAGAAGTATCTAAAGGACAACTACTTACAGAACTCCAAACATACTTTATTCACGTAAAATGTAATATAAACGAGAGATACTTGGCAAATGCCCATTAAAGGAATGATAGCCCTAAAGAAACAGTTGATCCCATTGCTAAGAGACAACTCATTTTCTTGGGTTGGCACCATCTCTCGTGGGGCTCTCTAACAGTGGGAATGTGTTAGACATACCCACATTTAAAAGGATGTCACCACCAACTTTTATTACTGCATGCTAACTGCATCTTTGGTTAAAGAGCCTGTGTTCATCTTATCAGAAGGCCATTTTTAACTTTACTCTCCATACTTCTACTTATTCCAGATTGAAGTTAGGCCTTTAACCTTATTTACATGCATTTGTAAATGAATTGTTCTAACACTGATCTAAATTCTAAACACAGACTATTTAAAAGACTGGAAAAATCAATATTCAGTGGCATTCTTTGGTTGAGAAACAATTTATACTTTTTTTTTTCTTTTTGGCATAGCAGACTGCTCTTCAGTATAATTGATGTGCCGCATAGCTTACCTCTGACAACATGGACATATTAATTACTTCCAGCTCACATCATTTTAAGATTCCTAGGCTTTGGTGACTGTCCTATGGGGCAGACAAAGTAAAGCTTGGGGGGAATTAGGTAGACTACGATATACCAACGTATACAGAACACACAAGATTTTGGTTAAAGAAATGTAGACAGGCCAGATTCAACAAATCTCAAAGCCATTCATAGAATCCTGAAGTGGAAAGAAATTTTGAGTGATTTTGATGTCAAGCTTTCTTCCTTAATCAAATGATCATGACCAGGTCTCCGCCTCAGTGTTATTGAAATAAATAAATGAACAACTGAAATGAAATAACTATATTATATGTAAGGCATGGTGATTGCTATCTTAATTTATTTCAGACATCCTTATGAAGTAATATTAGTACTGTTAGTAGTATTAGTATTATTATTATTTTACAGAAGAAGAAAATGTGACTCAGAGAGATTAAGTCATTTTTCTAAGGACACACAGCTAATGAAAGGCAGAAACAGGATTTGAAGTCAAGTCAGCCTGGCTCCAAATCATACCTTCTTTACAACACTGAAACACTAATAATAGTATCTATCTAGTGATCTTTGGATTCTCTTTGGAAGAAGACTGTCTTATTTCCTCCATCATTCCTTTGAGTCCTTTGGTCCTAATGAAAAGGTAAGAGAAATTTTATACAAAGCTGGAAGGGGGATCCCTGGGTGGCGCAGCGGTTTGGCGCCTGCCTTTGGCCCAGGGCGCGATCCTGGAGACCCGGGATAGAATCCCACGTCGGGCTCCCGGTGCATGGGGCCTGCTTCTCCCTCTGCCTCTGTCTCTGCCTCTCTCTCTCTCTCTGTGTGACTATCATAAGTAAATAAAAATTTAAAAAAATTAAAAAAAAAAAAACAAAGCTGGAAGGGACTGTAGTGATTATTCAGTTAATCTTCATGTTTCAAGGAAGAACTGTGCAAGATACTCCAGTATCTTGCAAAGATACTAGAGTTGGATGTTTGTGACTTCCTCTGCTTGTCTTCCCCACTTAGAGATCACACTGCCTTTTTGTATGTTACATGCTCAGAAAAGTCAGATGTTTAACACAGGGTTTTCCAAATCTATTCAACCACAGACTTTTATCATGGTTCTATGGAGGTCGCCCTACCCCGCTCAAATCACAAGAGAGGACATTGGGAATATAAAAGTCAAGAAGATTGTCCTTGGGACACAGGTTTTCCATTTCCTAGAAAACTGGTGACATTGCAATGGCCAATTTTTGGACTATGAGTTGTGTGAGTCATTAAGTATATGATCAGAGACTTTAAAACAAAAGTCCTTTAACGTTCCCTGTATTTTTCAGAAAGCAGCCATCAAAGTAATAAGCATAAAAGGCCACTTTGGGTAATTCTTACCTTATTTAAAGAAAAGGATGGTGAGGAGAACAGCAAATATGTTATGAGTTTATTTCTGGCTACAGTGGTTAGTTAGTAGCCAGTTGAGTAGAAGGGGAACAACCAGGCTGTGAGGAAGAGCTTGACTCACAGGTCGGGTTTTTGCAAATGCTGACAGGCTAGCTGAGAACAGGGCCTCCTGATCCCTTGGGTTCCATTTTCACTTTTTTCCTTGTTCCGCTCTGTACTACTGTATTTATTTACACGCAAGCCATTTTCTGCAGCATTTAAGAAAACCATTAACCACTTGCTTCTGTTTTTCCTGTAATGTATATCCAGCCCCTTCTCTGTTCTGCTTTGCCAGACCTGCTGGGATTTGGAGGGCTTTGGAACAGGAACCCTAAGGGTTGTAATCCTTCTAGTTATTTGACCAAGAAATATCTCTACTTACTCTATTTATTCTCTCTTAGGAATAAGCCAGAGGTTGTTGTTATTTATTTTTGGGTTTTTTTGTGGGTTTTTTTTTTTTTTTACATTCCCTAAGACTCACAGAGTCAAAATGGAGAATTATTTCACTTTTGAAATTGTATTTTATAGAGCTTAATACCCCCTGAGATGTGTGAGATGACATGAAAAGTTCAAATGCAGACTCTTCTGACAAATTCCTTGTGTGAATGATATTAACTGAAAAGCTAATATTTCTTCTCAGGCTCTTCTGCTGAATTTAGAAAATCAGGCCCATTTTAATATAGGAGGTGTGGGAGAAGAAACATCCTGGCTGAAACAGCATTTCTGTTCTGACATTTTAATCTCTCTTTTCCCCTCTCCTCCCTCTCCTGTACTGCATCTAGGACAGAATTAACACCACGTAAGGCTTTTGGAGCTCAGAAGCTTGCAAGCGTACCCTGCAGACCAGTGCCAGTTACCTTGAAGGAAGGGGCACATTTCTAGGTTGAGGATGAGGGCATACAAATCCATGAGCTGCCAAAAGACAAAGCTTAAAAAATGAGAGGAAGCCAGGGCAGGCTTGAGGAACAAGAAAAGAGAGGCCCAGCACATTTTAGCAAGATCCCTTGGACCAGAAGGTGCTGTGGGCCCTGGTGAGAAGAGGGAAGAATCAGGTCTATGGTGGTAGATAGTTCCTTTGCATCCAGCCAGCGGTCCACACTTAGAATTCCAGCAAAATAGGACCAGGACAGTAGGACAGGTGGTAAGCATTGGAGAGGCAGAAAATAAAAACAGAACAGATGAGCATGAAAACTGGACCACAGCCCCTTTGATGGAACTACATTACTTTACTGACTTCTGGGTTAAGTTGCTGAGAGCCAGCTGTGAAGGTAACTCTGAACTAGTTTTCAGTAGTCCTCACACGGTTGTTTATGCAAGCACAGAGTCTAAACTGCTGGTCTGTCTGGTCAACTCAGAGGGACTCGCTCAAGGTTAAATTGAGGGCAGTACTCAAACTAACATATATGTGTAGGTAAAGTTTTGGGGAAATTCTTGAAGAGCTTTTGTCTACCAGAAATGGCCTCTCAAAACTTCCCCAGAATAATGTGTGTGTGCACGTGCATACATCTGCATGCACATGTGTGTGTTTTAATGAAACAATTGAGGTTAATGTGCCTAATGAAATAGCTACTGCCTTTTTATTTTTATTTAATTTAATTTAATTTTATTTTATTTTATTTTTATTTTTAAAAGATTTTATTTTTTTATTCATGAAAGACACAGAGGGAGAGAGGCAGAGACACAGGCAGAGGGAGAAGCAGGCTCCATGCAGGGAACCTGATGTGGGACTTGATCCCAGGACTCCAGGATCATGCCCTGGGGCAAAGGCAGGCGCTAAGCCCCTGAGCCACCCAGGGATCCCACTACTGGCTTTTTAAAGGAAACTTATAGTGCCAACACAGAGGAAAACCTTTCTGATATTTATAAGAGATGATATTGAAAAGCTATCTGCATATATGGAGTCTGTTTTAATCTCTTTCTTGGTAGGTTATTCTGATAAGAGTATGAGTTATATATCTGTATTTTTATCTGTAAGAAAACCTATCTATAACAAGATAGTTTACTGTGTAGTTCTATCTGTGTTATATGCTCTGGATATGTAAATTGATTCAACCACCACAACAGAATCCTTCGTGTAAGAAAAAAAGAAGTATTAAGACTTTTAAAGGTCAAAATGTGTTTAATCAAATAAACCTCTTGCTAGGTTTATAAATATTATCTAGGTTTATTTTCAAATGCATGTAAGATATGAGTTTTTTTTTTTTTTTCAGAGCATCTATTCACATATTATAAACCCAATGTGAATTATCACTCATACATCTTAGTTATAGTTAGGCATAAATATAGGAAAGGCCTATATTCCCAAACTGCTTCACTTCATTATATAAAGAGCAATTTTCCTCTAGGCAGTTTCACGTTTCCAAAGAGTGCCAAATTAAGAGGGATTAAAAATAATTTCATTTAATTTAGCCATAAAAAGGCACCCTATGGCTAAGGCTGGAAGCCACCTTCAGCGTTCCTTAGCACCCACGTGCTGGATATTTCCTGCCTTGTATTGTATCAACATCGTGGCTTTCAGACTCATCCTTAGAAGTGAAAGACCAGTGGGGTGGGTACCAGAAGCCTTGGGCAGGATAGACTATTTGGGAAATCTTTGTCTTCTGAGGGGCTGCAGGCTGGGCACCTGAGATTCTATTAATTTGATTTAGAATTCCTTTCTCTGAAAATTCAGCCCTACTACTAATTTTACCACCCATTTTCTTTTTCTTCTTGTAACATAATGTTGAAAGTTTTCAGAGTGGAAATAAAATACTTCAAGATGGGCTTTCAACTAAAAAAAAATCCACATTTATCTTTTTATAAATTTGGAGTTGAAAATTTGGGTGTGAAAGCTGCTGTATCTCACATTTCTGTCTTGCTAACATATTTAATTATACATGGCAGATCAGAGGAAGTTAGCTTAGGGTAAGGCTAATTAAGAGATGTTTCTTTATAGGTACCATTAGCTGAGTAGAAAGCACAGCTTTGTAGTTTCATATTCTTCTCTGTTTCTGGTTTGATCACTAAAGCAGGCATAAAAGGTCACCTGAGGTCTGGTCCTCTGCATTTTAAATATAAGTCCAAGCAAAGTAGAGAAACCTCAAATATCTCAATCCCAAGAAATAAGAGTGTTTTCCTGTTTGTAATGCATAGCATATTTTGTTTCATGTTGGGGTAGCACACAAAAGCTATATTGCTTATATGCAAGATTATCGAGGGATTTTGTGTATAGGTGCCTGCACACCTGTGTGCATCGTTTCTGAGCTCTATCAGGTAACAATAAAATCCTATAATCTCTAAAATAAAGTTGAGATCAGCTTCAAGGTAGGTCAAGCAGCCTATACTCTGAACCAATGTTTGCCTGGCACTTAAAGAAAAAAAATCATTTGTTACATTAATCCTTTTCCTGGAGAGTTTTGTACCCAAACAACAACCTCATCATTGTCTGGTACAGAGGAAACAGAATGAGTGGTCTTAATTAAAAAGTACTTTGCTGTACAAGTGTGAAGTACGGGAGCAGTCACCCAGCCAGATGTTGAAGCACACAAATTAAGCTTAATTGAGCTGTTTTATTGTTGGATTTTTATTTTATTTTAAAATGCACTAAGACAGTAAGAACTTCAAGAGGGGAAATTAAACAACCCTCTTTGATTTTGGATTTAGCTGCCTAATGCTGGTGGAGTTTTTTATTTTTATTTTTTAAGTTTTTATTTAAATTCCATTTAGTTAACATACTGGGTCGTATTAGTTCCAGATATACAGTAGTGATTCAACACTTTCTACAATACCCAGTGCTCATCAGGTGCACTTCTTAATCCCCATCAGCTATTTAACCCATTTCTCCCCAACTTGGTAACCATTAGTTTGTTCTCTATAGTTAGGAGTCTGTTTCTGGGTTTGCTGCCCTCTTATTTTTTTTTCCCTCCGCAATCATTTGTTTTGTTTCTTAAAGTCTACCTATGAGTTAAACCATATGGTATTTGTCTTTCTCTGACTGACTTATTTCACATAGCATGATATTCTAGCTCCACTCATTTCATGGCAAATGGCAAGATTTCATTCTTTTTTATAACTGAGTAGTATTCCATTGCATATATATATACCATTCTTCCCTATCCATTCATTAGTCAATGGATGCTTGAGCTGTTTCCAAAGAAAATATCACTCTTCTTTTTGAAAAGGAGGTTTTATTTATCTGGCAACTAAGTTGAATGGATTCTTGGTGACAGAAGAGGCTCAATTTGAACTCAATTTTGATGACATGGCTCATGTCTCTGGATTTCATTATAGATAGCAAAATTAGAATTTGATCTAGCCTACAAGAATGTCTAGAAAAGTCTCTGTTTCTCTTTCTGATCTCACATTCTTGAAGGTCATTAATTGAATCTTGATTTATTTATTATTTTTCATCCTTAATCACTCAGTGATTGTTCTTTTAATATCACTATGGATTATACTGCACTTCTCAATGATAAAGGTGCATCCCTCTCCTCTCTCACTTTCCCTCTCTTCCAGAAGCCAATTGATTGTTGTTAAAAATGCAATTTGACTGATGCTTCCTTCAAGACTTTCACATTATGTGTTTAAATCAGTCTTTTCCTACTCTTGATGTAAAGTCATTTATAGTCATTTGGAATGATTAAGGTCATTTCAAAGATAATCACAACCAAGGTACCAAATAAGGACATTGAGTACAGGATAGCTTTCTATCAAGTAGATTCTAGTGCAGAGTTGGCATTTAATGGACACTACTTGGTTGATGATGGATTCAAGAGGTAACTTTCTAAAAGCTACACAGCCACTCAGTGGTAAAAATTAAATGAAAACTTACCCTTGATGTCATATTATTTAGTCTGTAGAATAGTGGTTTGATGGCACTTTCCCCCTCACCCCCAATGAGTTCTGATTTATGTGCTGTGGCATGGTTAGAAGAGAGTCTACTTTTTCTCACTCTTAATAAAATCATTTAGGGATCAAGGGACATAAATTTGAAACAGGAATATGAGCACATATCTGATAAAAGCTCCATTTATGCACAGAAATTGCTTTCTTTCTGCCTCAAATTTACCTGCAAGCAGGGGCACCAGGTATGCCTCTAACTCAGAAAATGATCTACTTTTTAGAAGTTATAGTATTATGCTCCTACAAGACATCATTAAAATTGATTGTAACAATATTTACATAAAATGCAAAGGGAAACATATTAGTGGGAGGGAGCAAATATAGATAAGTAAAAATAAGTATATCACTATAGAGATGTAATCATCTCTTTTCACATGATGCTGTATAAGACTGAGGAAAGAGAGCTACCTAGAAAAAGAAGGGGCTGGATCTAGGTGGAATGCGCACTGTGTTACTTTCTTTTTTTTCTTTTTTTTTAAACAAGGAGCCATGGGATCATAAACCTCATAATTTTCATACTGCAAGGCTGAATAATATTTACTACCTGTGATCAGAAAGAAAAAGTTTGGGAGTTGTGTGACTTTGGACAGTTCTCTTATAGAGTACCTTCTCAAATATGTGATGTGGATAAGCAGTGAAATGTATCCTTGACTATAATTGTGATTTTATCTAAGTAGGATTCATGTATTTTGGTATGTAAGTGTGTCACTTCTCTGTATTTAAGAAAAAAACTTATCTTGCACATCCTTTTCATTTTATTCTCGCTTGAATCCTATAACGGTCTTCATGACAATGGTCTTTATGAACCTAAGAGTGGAAAAGAAATGAAGCTCTACAGAAGGAATGTTATTACCATAGGTGAACTTTATTGCTAAGAGATACTTTATTACAATACACATAAAGTATTTTTTTAAGTTCTTAATCATTTGACTTTAATTTTCCAAAATAGATGAATGAGCATGTCAGGATTTTTGTATTTGGAGATTCCTTTTTGTGTCTTCATGGTTGGTGTGGGGGGGTTGGATTGTGACTGTTTATGCCTAGGGATTTGGAGGCTCTCCTGTAAACACAAGAAATCTCTGATTATTTGGACTAAATATTTCCATAACAGCAGAAGTGAAACCAGAAAGTGCTAGTTCCTTTACTCAGTGTCGCTTTTCCTTTGCTCTCATGTCTCATCTGAAATTCCTTTATCTTTTGTGCTAAATGATCTACTGTGCAAAGCAGTTACTCAAGCGTGCTGCTCCCAACATGGAAAACCCTCAGCAGGATCCTCCCCTGAGCCTAGCAGTTGGAATATGGGGAATATGGGGGATAGAGGGGAGGGGGTGGTGGTGCACAGTAAGTGGTAGTTAAATTGAGCTCACTCATTTATCTAGCATTTCTATTATGTGCCAGGCACTGTGCTCAAGATAAAGGTATGAATTAGCCTTGGATCATACACTTGTGGGACCCCCCACTGAAAGGCAGATATTTTAACAAATCACTGCTGCCTTTAACTTAGCCTGGAGACAAAGATTCATTTTTTTTTTTTTTTAATTTTTATTTATTTATGATAGTCACAGAGAGAGAGAGAGAGAGAGGCGCAGAGACACAGGCGGAGGAAGAAGCAGGCTCCATGCACCGGGAGCCCGATGTGGGATTCGATCCCGGGTCTCCAGGATCGCGCCCTGGGCCAAAGGCAGGCGCCAAACCGCTGCGCCACCCAGGGATCCCGACAAAGATTCATTTGAAATCCTAGAGGAAGTTACAGTGACAGAGCAGGACTTGCATAGAGTAGAGGTGAAGGATGCTCCAGCACGCCAACATCACATTAAGGAGACAATAAAAAGAGTGACTTACTTATGCAACAGCCTGTGGCTTGGTGTGCCATATGTAGTTAGTCTGTTGAGAGAGCTCTGGTTAATGAGGTTGGAAGGAGTGCTAGGAACCTAGATTATAGCAGAACTTGTAGTATGATGGAATCTGAGTTTATTTATTCATTCATTCCATAGTCCTTGTTCGAGTATCTGTGATGTATCCCAGGACTTATAGGAGATGCAATGCCAAAAGAGATTAATAAGGTCTGTGTTCTCATGGAACTTAAATTCCAGGAAGGAAAACTGGAAATAAATAAGTAAATATATAAAGAAGATAATTGCTGGTTATGGTTAAAAGAATACCAGGAAGGGAAAAAAATAATGTGGTAGAAAATAACAGGAATGGAATAAATGGTGCTTCTAGAAAGGGTAGTTAGAGAAGATGTTCTGAGGATGTGATGCTTAGCAGAGATCTGAAGGATGACAGGAACCAGCTGTGGGAAGGTGACAGAAGAGAGCCCCAGGCCTGTGGACCAGTGAGTGCTCACCTGTGAAAGAAGCCTGGAGTGAGGAAGAGATTGGCCCAAGGTACACACAACCATCTGGACAGGTACCATATCACATCATAAGGGCTTGTGCTCTAGCTTGCTTATTCTCAGTGCAGTGGAAAGCCATTGGAGTAGATGGTAGAAGTGACATGATTCATATTTGTATAAGGCCACTCTGGTTGCTATATGCAGAATGGAAGAGTGACAGGAATGGAAACTGGGAGGCCAGTTAGGAGAGGATGTTGTGATACTCCCAGGGTAAGAAGCAGTGGTGGTATGAGCTGGCAGGTCTTGAGTTAGAAAGAAATGGACCATTTCAGAGTATATCTTGGAAGTAGAACCAACAGCAATTTGAACCAGTGTATGTTTCTAGCCTATGGGATCTAGACCTGAGTTATGAATGGCTTTGTATGTAACTGCCATTTTATCCAAAAGGGAATTGCTTCTTTGATGTCATACAGGCAATAATAGGAGAAACAAATAATGTGAAACAAGGGCATAGTTGTCTTTAATTTTGTCTGGTTGTCATAATGGATGGTATATCTCCAGTATGACTACCTTTTAGTTTTAGAGATAAGAAGTCATGACTTTACCATGAATAGGACTAGAATGAATTCATTCCAGTCCCCAGCTGACCTTTGTTTTCTCAGCTCCCTCTACTCCAAGACAGAACAATCCCAGTGATTCATGATATTTCTGATGCAAGAGTAGAGAGGAAATTCCCTGGAATGATGGGACTTGAACCACTCAAGGTCAGTGTGGTAAGGCAGGAAGGCTCCTGAAGCAACTTAGGATTTTTAAAGACCAGTTTTTGTCATAACTCTGGACTTGTCCAAATGCCCAAAATAAATGATTTTATTTGCACCTTGGCATCAGTGAAGAATTTAATGGTTTTAAAAAATAGCAAAGAATTTTATAACAGTGCTCCTTGGCCGAAGAAGAAGGCTTTTCAGTCCCATCCTGAGCCTGGTGAGAATAGACTGTCCACTTGGCCATCTCGTCAAGGTCAGAGTGGTGCTCTCAGCAAAGGGGACTCTAGACTGTTACTGTTAGAAACTTTGACTCTTGACGGCTGTTGGAAGGGTGACCTACAACAACCATTAATAATGCACTATGGTGTGTGAAGCATTTTGAGAGGTGTTCATTCCAGAAAATTTTAGCTGCTACCCTGTCTCAGGCAGTGTGATTGGTCTGTGGGTAGGTCAGCCAGAGTTCTTCCTAGCAGCTTATATTCCAGTTGGTAAGATGAGGTAAGTATGCAGATTGATCAGGTGAAGCCAGTGAAACAATTACCAGAAAAGAGCCAAGAGTATACAGAGGAAAGAGAGGTTGCATCCTGAATGCAGTGAGAGAGGGATGCAAAGAGCAACAGTGACCTTATAAAATGCCAGGAACGGTGTTGGAAGGGTCATTAGATGTATTGAAGGGTATGGGCTCATAGCTGGCTCTTAACTCCTACTGCTTTGATCTGAATCCCAATGGAGTGACCGTGGGCATGTTCCTGGGCCTCACCTATAAAGCGAAGATTATTGTACCTCCTTCCTGGGGTCATTGTGAGAATGATGTATGGTCTGTGCTTAGCACAATTCCTGGCACCTGTTATTATTGTTGTAGCCTGACCCTCATCTGATAGAGTCTTAACATGTTGTCTTAAATTTCTGCTTGAACACCTGCAGTGATAGGGCCTCTTCTTCTTCTTCTTTTTTTTTTTTTTTTAATTTTTGTTTATTTATGATAGTCATACAGAGAGAGAGAGTGAGAGGCAGAGACACAGGCAGAGGGAGAAGCAGGCTCCATGCACCGGGAGCCTGATGTGGGATTCGATCCCGGGTCTCCAGGATCGCGCCCTGGGCCAAAGGCAGGCACCAAACCGCTGTGCCACCCAGGGATCCCCATCCTGAAGTCTTTCCTAAAGGAGTATTTTATTTATTTATTTATTTATTTATTTATTTATTTATTTATTTATAATAAATTTATTTTTTATTGGTGTTCAATTTACCAACATACAGAATAACACCCAGTGCTCATCCCTTCAAGTGGATAGGGCCTCTTCTTCTCCTAGGCCATCCCATTCCATCTGTGAATCATTTCAAATGTCAAATTTGTTAATTGGTACATGGATAAATTATCAAAAGGAGAAGATGGGGGAGGGAGAGCCTTTCAGGTACGAAGACCTGAATGACAAACGTAGGAGCCAGTGTGGGGTGTGCTCTGGCATCAGTATGTCATTCTCTTTGGGCTAGAGTAAGAGAGGAAGTCCAAAGGGCAGATGAGTGGTCCTGGAGAAGCTTTGAGTTCCAGGGTCACCAGACAGATCAAAACAATCTACTGTGTCATAGGACCTTTCCACGTTAGAAGATAGGACAAGTCTAAGATCAGAGAAGATAACAAATGGTGAGGTAATAGAATATTTACTGGAGTCCTAGAAAACAGGCTGGATAGACACCAAATAACATGATTTCCGTCAAGGGGGATGTGTGCCCTCTGTATACTCCTGCCCTGGGCTCTCAGAAAAACTCCCCACTCATTCTGTTCAGACCCATTTTGATTGTCAAGGAGTAAAGTTTCCCCTCATCCTTCCAAGTTCCCCACCCTCAGTTTGAGTGCTGTAGGTTTTCCAGACCATAGGATGTTGGATTATCTCTAGAGGATGAGCCAGTGCAGGTTGAGTTGGTAATGGGATTGAGGTTTCCAGGCCCTGGCCAGTGGAAGTCCTTACCTGATATTGAGGTAAGCTTTCAGCTGGCCACATGGAATTCTAGATGGGGACCATCTTTAAAGTCTCAGTTTTTCTCTTCACTCTGTACCCTAGAGTTATGCCATCTTATGTCCTCCTGTACCTTCCCTATCTTGAGCTTTTCTTAGTCCCCAGGGCCTAATACCCTTCGCCCTGTAAACAGGACATAAAACTTGTGCTCTTTCTTTATCCAGCACTTTATTTCATTGAGTCTCGCACTTTTTTTTGAGTCTATGTACCTGCTTCAGTTTGAACAAAGGAAAAGGGAGGGAGACACTTTAGAAACAACACAGAAGGCTGTGACCAGAAAGTCTATGAAAAAGGAAGATAACACAGGAAACAAGCTGAGGAAGAGATGATGCCTTCCAGGTATATACTTGGAAATACTAATCTTTCTGTGGCTCCTTTCTTCTTGAAGGTGGCAGCCTAGGAGGTAGTTTGGAGGAATGCAGAGAGCCCAGAGTAAGAATCAGGGCCCTGGAATTTACTACTGACTGTTGGTGACACGGTTGAGACTCAGGATGAAGTCAATAACCTCTTGTAGGACTGATTTCTCATCTTCAAAATGAAGTAGTTGTACCAGATTGGACCCACTTGGATGGTCCTATGCAAAATTAACAGGCTATGGTTTAGCCCTTCTCGACCCAGGGGATATTTGATTTATCAGATTCTTCAACATGGGTATGCCGCTGGTTATCTCGAAAAAAACTTGGATTGAAATAGCCCAGAATTGGATTCAGTTCCTTCAGCCCCAGCTCTGCCTACATGTACTCAGTCTCTTGTAAACAAATAGCCTTTCTCCTGAGCAAAGCTCATTTGTGATACTGCAGTTTCCTAACCAGAAGAGGAGGAATATGCATCTCAAATAATTTCTTGAGGTTTTATTCACTGTTAGTTCAGTGCTGTTATATTTAGCCACATTTTAAGCTCTCCAATTTCCTTTGAAATGCACAGGGGAGGGAAATGAGGAAAGCAATTGAAAAACAATAGAAAAGGCATTTAGAATAACAAGAGAAAGGCTTGGTGAAACCTACAAATGTTTAGGAAATACTTCAAGACTTCCTACAAAGCCTTAAACACACCACCTGTTTCTCTCATTTGGGGCTTAACTGGATGTATGTGCTGGTTTCAAAGCTATCAAGAGCTATAGAAGTTTTGCTTTCCAGTGAATAAATGTATGAAATGCATCGTCACCACCTCTCGACTATCAGCACTCCCTGCTTCAGACCTTTTTGAAGATAAGGCTTTATCTTGGCTTTCTACTTCCTGCTTCATTAATTGCCCAGCTAAGCTAATGAAGCCCATTTGGTGTTGTGAACATTCAAAGCCTCATCTGCATGAAAGCCACTGCCCCTTAATTATGTAAAACAGATATTAAAAAATAACTGCCTGCCTCTAACTGGGATCAAGACTCCAGGGCTGAATCCTGAAATTTAAGCCCGTTCAGAGCTGTCCTTTCATGCTTATTATCATCATTTGCTGAACTTAAAACACTGGCGATTCCTTCCAAGGTGTCATCTTTCTCTGTTTTACTTTTCCTCGCCTGCGAATGATAGTGTGGCCCTAGTGGCACCCAGCTACCACCCCGTTTGCTTGGTGACATGAACCCTCTAATTCAGGGATCATGATTTGGGAAATCTGATAGGGTTTTGGCATCCTTTTTCCTTTCACAGGTGTCTTATTACATTTTGACAGGTGTCTGATATGAGAGTCTGTCAGAACTAGGATTTAACCTTGGAATGCCACCTTCAATTAGGGTGTTTCTGGATAGGAAACAATGAAATGGATCTGAGTGTTTGATGCCTCAATATTGTTGTATTTAATTTCATTTCTGTACCAGATGTACTGCCTGTGCGGGCATTTCTTTTTTTTCCAGGTACTACAAAAATAGGTCCTGGTTGTGTGCTCTGTCACTAGAACGGAGTTTGATGAGCTCCTTTCTTGGTGAGGAAGTCAGGTGAAGTAGGGCTGTCATCCTAAAATATATGCAGTGGAAAGCAGATCTGCTATTGTTTTGATACCTTCACACTTAATGGGGTTTTAATTTATCATAAATGTCTAGACTGCTAATAACAATGAAACTCCTTAGAAATCATTCTCCAAATATATGACATATAACAAAATAAATGATTGAGAACTTGAGATGATGGAAAGGCTGTCAGTGGGTAGACTCCCTTTGAAACTGTGCGCTGGGTAAAATCAGATGTTTCTGGACAGTGTATTCTGTTTTTCCCCCCTCAATGGTCTTTGTTTATTTTGGGCTTTCTGGGTTTTGTTTTTTGTTTGTTTTTTGTTGAGAACACACATATTTAGCTCTGCCTAGTAAAAAAGATATGATTCTCATACCTTATAGTATACACAGTGTATAAAATGGGAGGCCCCCAACTTGTCCTCATGATAGTTTGGAGCTGGAGAGACGAAAAAACAACAAAAAAGAAATCTGAAACACTGATGCCTTTAGTAGGCAGACTACAGAACCTCTTCCTCTGTCCAAAGATGTTCTAATCCCTAGAAGCTGAATAAATGTCATTACATGGCAATGGGGAATTAAGGCTGCAGATGAAATTGAGGTGGCTAACTAGCTGACCTTAAAATCGGGAGGTTATCCTGGATTATCCCAGAGGGCCTGGTATAATCATAGGAGTCCTAGAAGTGGAAGACGGAGATGGAGGAGGAGATTAGGGTGATGCCCTGTGAAATGGACTTGACCTACTATTGATGACTATGAAGATGGATGGAGGGGGGCATGAGCTAGGGGATGTAGGTGGCCTTTAAAGGCTGGAAAAAAGCCTCCAGATGGGAGCTCAGTTCTCTCCGTACCTTGACTGTAACCCACGAGACCCAGGTCAGACTTCCAACCTACAGAAGAGTAAGATGATAAATTTGTGTTGTTTAGAGCCACTATACTGTGGTAATACAGCAGTCAGGGAACTAAAATAGCACCTCATAAGTGAGACCATGGTTTCCTTATGTTCTTCCTCTAGTTCATGATGTTCGGGCATAAACCACAGCTCTTCTTCCATTTGAAATTCTCCCTCTCTTTGATACCAGATGTCTTTGGCCTCAAGTTGGTTCTAGCATTAAATATGTTTAGTTTGAATAGATTCATAATCTGTTTCCTTCTCCTTGATCCCTGATATTGCATGAAAAATTATTTATAGCCAGCTATTAAGACTATTAGCACTGATTATTTTTATTTGCTTATAGGATTCTTTGTTCACAGTAAATGGTATTTTTAAGTTTTTATTATTATTTTACTGTTCCAGGTAGCTCAGACATCTTAGTCCATCTTAGTTGACTTGGGATGAATATACCTGTGTTTCTCTCTGCCTTCTTTTCCTTCTACTCCTTAATCCTCTCTTTAAAAAAAATTATTTATTCATGAGACACACACTGAAAGAGAGAGGCAGAGACACAGGAGGAGGGAGAAGCAGGCTCCTCACAGGGAGCCCGATGCAGGACTCGATCCTGGATTCCAGGATCACGACCTGAGCTGAAGGCAGGCACCCAACCACTGAGCCACCCAGGTGTCCCCTTAATCCTCTCCTGATGACTTCTTGTGGACTTTGTTCTTACTCTAGTCATTTTTTGTCTGAGATCTATGTTTGATATAAAAAAGGCAACCCTGGGTTGAATCAATCAAGAAATGATACTGTTTTACATGGTTTTTAGTTTAAAGCTGGGCCTTAACCTAGGAATTATACAGTAAGAAAAAAAATGACCTTGAAAATCTCATACATCATCCCTAAAGTATTACAAAGACATAACATTGCTTTCTATATCTACTATGGCCATTCTATCCTCTCTTTTTGGCACACATGACTGTTTCTTGAACAGATAATCAGATGAAAAAGTTGGCTTTGTTCTGAGGCCATGTCCTCAGAAGAGGAAAGAACTTGATATAATGAATTCTCACATGGTACCAAGCAGATATAACTAAATCAGAATAAAATTGTTGCATTTATGAAACAGCTATACTGTATAAATACTTCCTCCCTTCCGATTCATTTATAGTTATATATTGAGTGTTTGCCATATTCTAGGCATAGCTTCTGAAAAAGGTGGCCATTATTTGGTTACAGACTATCTAGAGGAAATTGTTGTAGTACTGTTTCTTCAAAGACTTTTGTCTTTCCTATATGAGTCAGGAGTGAGGGAGTGTGTGAGTCCCAACTGTCAAAGGGCAGGCACCTGACAATGATTAGGAGATTGAGGGTACCGTGGTATACCCCTAACCAACCTAATTCTCTTCTATACAAGGGAGGCCCTAGAGAGGAGTATCCTACTAGATGATATGGTGTCTTCAACAGCTTTCCTACCCCTGATCACCCCAGGCTGCCACTTATGTTCTCTAGCCAGCAGCCTCTAGGAACTGGTCAGGGGTATTTTAGGTGACATTTTGGCTACAACTGTAGAAAGTTGTTTGTTTGTTTTTAATTTTCTTGTCAACAAACCGAAGACCCTTCCTTCCTATTAATCTATTCTTAAAGCATTTTACTTACAACAGGTCAGCATTCCTTGACAGGCTTCAGCAGAGTTCAGGAAAAGTGAGCTTGTGAGAACGAAAATTAGTTGTCTGATCATTGTGCTTCTCAAGGTTTGTGAGACTCAGCTCTGCTTGAGCTAAGTTATTTGCATCTGTGAAGATATTTTTCCTAAATAAGTTGCTGTGGAGCAGTGCCTTTTCCAAGGGAAGGACTCTCTATCACCGTGTCAGTAAGTTGGGGCCAAGAGGTTACTGGTCCTTTGTTTGCCAGTCTGAACATTATGGTTAATCTGTTATGGGTGGCTACGATGAGATAGATTTCAAAATAGCATTTATTATTTCATTTCTGCTCCATCTTGCTTTGCTCACTGATTTCCTTTACTCCTACCATGAGGACTTTACCTTCACCCCAAACTCCCAGAGCAGATCTTCTCACAGCAGGGCCATAGGCTATTGGCTTCTGGGAAGCAATAATGCTTGTCTCCTCTGATCTGTGTTTTACCCAAAACCTCTGTGGTCTGATTGGTAGCAGGTACATGCTGAGCCAAGCATCAGAAGAGCCCATCAAAGACTCTATATCATGTCAGCTCTCAACTATCCAAGACCTCAGCGTGTCACTTTCTTGGTAGACAGCAGAGAGAGGTTGTCATCTTCACTTTATTGGTCATTCTAAGAGGCTCCCTTCTCTTCAATTACTCATGGGTGTCAGAAGAAGAAAGAGAGCACGGAAGAGGTATTATATGCTGTGGCACTTCAAAGGTGATTACTTGTTCTTCCCATCAATCATATAAAGAAAATTCTCCTAGCTCACTTGATAATCCTATTTTTCCTTTGAGGAAGGAAAACTGACTTGCTGCCAAAGAAGCTACCAAATTAGCAATGTCATTACCAACTTTTGAACTCATTAGGGCTTATTTAGTATTCCCAAGCTTTAGAAGGGTCTGAAAAATAATTTCTCCAGTGGTAGGTATGAAGTGGGGGCAATGACAGCTTTTCAGGAAACAACTGAGGATTCATTTTTCAGATTTTTAGGTTGGGGAACCATGTAGTCTTGGTTGGGCACTTAGAAAAGGGTTAAATTTTCTTCTAGAGTTAAATGATGCAAGGTCAGATGCACCATTGTACTGTGTGTGTGTATCCATGTTCAGATTCATTTTTTGATAGATATAATTTTGTTTCTGAATCAAGAAAGAATATTTATATATATATATATATATATATATATATATATATATATATAGAGAGAGAGAGAGAGAGAGAGAGAGAGTATGAGAGAGCATTTAGAGTGTGCCTTGCATACAGTAAGTGCTGTATCAGTGCTGGCTGCTATTCGTACTGCTTTTGTTGTTAACCCATCTATTATAATTCACATATTTTTGTTATTGTCCTATCGTCTGTAGGTGGGTAAGCCTTTCACCCATCCTGTGATATAATGAGACTGATTTTTTGTTGTTGTTGAGACCTGATTTTATTATTTGGATTTGTGACCCAAAAGGCCATCTGGCTGGCTATCTGGTTTTCTTCCTTCCATCCATCCACTCTACCATCTATCCAGCCTGCCATCTGCTCATTTATCCTTTCAACATTTATTGAGCTTCATCTGGTTTGTGCCAGGTAGTACACATACAACAGTGGGCCAGAGTCATAGTTCCCTTCTACTTAGAGCTCATGGTCTCTTGGGGATACAACCAAAAACAACAACAAAAAAGGAACTAAGCAGACCAATAAAATTAGGATAAACTGTGATAAGTGCTCTAAAGAAAGTAAATGTTTCATAAAGCCAACCAAGATTAATTATTTGTGTTTGTTAAGACCACTGATTCTAACACTTTATAAGGGGAACCTGGGTGTCTCAGTTGATTGAGCGTCTGAGAGTTGGTTTCAGCTCATGTCATGAACTGATAGGTCATGGTATCAGGCCCTGGTCCCCATGTCAGGCTCTATGCTCACCAGAGAATCTGCTTGGGATTCTCTTCCTCTGCTCCTCACCCCACTTGCTCTCTTTCGCTCTCTCTCCCAAGTAAATAAAATCTTAAAAAAAAAAAAAAAAAAAGCATGCTTGATCTAATCCCTGTATTCAAAATCACCTTGTGGAGCCATTTGGAATTATTTAGCTAGCTGTCATCCATCCCCCACCAAACAATGGACTCCATGTCATGAATGACCATTCATGGTAGCCTTGCCATCACACTTGGGTCTGTTCTTATAAGTGTCCAGCTTCTTTTCAACCACAAAGCCCACATTTGGGCAAACTAAACTAGCCTAAAAACACATTCTCTTGAAAATATTGTACATCTATCTGGCCTTGTATCATTTCATTCTAAAAGCAATTTTAACCCCTTACTAAGTGCCCAACCAAGACTTACATGGTTTCCTAACCTGAAAATCTGAATAATGAATCCTCAATTTGTTTCCTGAAAAGCTGTCACTGCCCCACTTGTAACCCTTCTTGATCAAGTCTGAATATTTATTTACTCATTCAACAAATATTTGTTGAGTACCTACCACGTGCCAGGCACTTTTCCATTTGTTAGCATCTAACAGTGAATGGCAAGCTTAGTACAAATTATGAGCCAACTTCATTATCCAATTACATATGTTTGTTGACATTTACAGTGAATGTTAAGCTTTAATTCTTATGTAACTGCATTATTTTTAAACAAGGTAAACACAAGGAAATGGAGCAGCATCACATCTCTAAAGTAGGGCACATCCTAATAATTCCTGTAGGAGAGCCTCATGCACAGTACTTATTTATATAAAGGAAGAAAAGGAAGTCAGGGAAGTGTTTCTGAAGAAGTAAAAACTGAGATGATTTGTGAATTATAGTTAGGGTTTCCATGACATGATGATGTGGGTCAGTGCTTCAGGTGGAGGGAGCATCATTTTATTCACAAAGTTATAGGTTTGGGGTGAAGAAGTAACTAGTCTGACCAGATAGCTACTTAGTGAGGTCAGGAAACCTGAATGAAGATCCTCTGATTAACATTCAAATATTCTTTCTACTCTAACATGTGATCTTCCTAGGATCTTATCTCTAACTATAAACTTAATATTTAGAGCCACTTTTAGCTGACAACTTACTATATGTGAGGTGCTTTCCAAATAGTTTTGCTTAGCCTCCCAAAAGCTCAGCTCTGTACACCAGGTAGTATTGCAGGTGCACAAATGAGGCAACTGTAAGTCAGAGAGGGTGAACAATTCATCCAAGGTCACACGGCCAGTGACTGGCAGATTTGCTCTGTGACCCATATTGCCCAAAGGGCTCAGGAGAGGTCATTTAAAGGCCTTTTATGTAGTGTCTCCTGCCCTGCTCTCCTATTATTATGTATCTGGCTTTTAAAGAGTATATCAGTTTTTGACATGATACCCTTTGACATCCAACTTCCACCAGACTGGTAGAAACTTTCTGGAAAAATATTCTGGAGAAAAAGAAAAAGTAACCTCAGGATTTGCTTTGACTTTGAAAGCACCGTAAGTCAAAACTCTTATGGCCCAGAAGGAAATAGTAGGAGTTCCTGGCTGGTTCAGTTGGAAAAGAATGTGACTCTTGATCTCAGGGTCGTGAGTTCTAGCCCCACATTGGGTATAGAGATTACAAAAAACAAAACAAACGAACAAACAAAAAACAAAACTTAGAAATAGTAAGTAGTCTTGAATATGTACATATAAGTGAGTCAGTGTTCTGCTGATTTATAGCTGCTTACATGAACAAGGAGGATTTACTCTAAGTATAAAATGATGTCTTATGGAACCCAAATGAAGAATGTCCCAGGGCCTTTGGAAGAACCTAGGGTAGGTCCTCTTCTCTGTGCAGGCCTACACCATTCTTTCTCTCCTAGGGCTGTTGACTGCCTCTGTTTAGTCCACATAAGAGGACACATGGAGGCTGCCATCTCCTGAGTTGATATTATAGTCCAGACCATTCTCTTTTTCCCCTGTTTTAAATGCTGCAAGGATCCTGTCCCTTTGGACAGGGCAAGCCATTTCCAGAGAAGGCACAGGGAACACAACTAAAGATGGTACCTCCAACATGAACAAGAGAAGAACACAGTCTCTGCACTTAGCATCTCATTAGGGAGAATGCCAATAGGAAGTGACTGACATGATGAGAAGGTCACAGCATCTAGCCTGTCCCTGTTTCTGAGGGTGTGAAAAGAGCAGGCAAGATTGGTGAAAAAGTTAGCCAAGGAAAACTTCTAAATGCCTTGTATCACAGAACTTCAGTTTCAAGCTCTTTAAAACAGCTGTCATGATTTCACATTCATAGTGATTCCAAGGAAATTGTAAGTAGGTGATAAAGCTAGGTACAAACACCTGAGTCTACACTCATCAGCATGTTCCTCCTATCTCCGCCTCTCATCTTTCTGTATTCACTGCCACAGATTTCATATTCCAGCAACTGTGGGTTATGGTGCTTGACACACAGTTCACTAAGGGAATGAATAATGCCTTGTCTCCTTCATATCACTGTCTCAGTTGTCATTTTAACTTCACTTGTATAATTATTTGATTAATGTATATTTTCCAACTGAGACTCAGAGCACCATGAATCCCTTGCCTCTTGTCCAGTGTCTGGCACATAGTGGGTACTCAGTATATGTGTGGAATGAATGAATGAATGATTCCTTGACCATAACACCCTTGTTAGGCTCAGGTGGAAACTAGTAGAAATGGTTTAATATCTAGCATTTGTAAGAGCCCAAACTCTTTTTGCTTTACCATAGTTTTCAACTTAGAGAGGTAATATATGTTCATATTAATAAATTCAAAGACTACCAAAAAACAGTACAGAGTTAAAAAAGTAAAAAGCCGAGCCACCTTCTCTTTCCACTCCTGAATCTTTTTCCAGAAGTTATTCCTCTGAATCCTTTGTAGTATAGCAGTACCCCCTTTTCTGTAGGGGGATACAGAGTCCGAGACCCTCTATGGCTCCTCGAAATTGTAGATAGTACTAAACCCTATATATATACATTTTTCCCTGATACACACATACCTATCATACAGTTTAATTTATAAATTGGGCACAATCAGAAATTAACAATAACTAATAAAATAGAAAAATCATAATAATATACTGGACGAAAAGTTACATGACTATGGTCTCTCTTCTGTACTAACCATTCTTCTTACAATGACGTGAGATGATAAATACGTACGTGATGGGATGAAATGAGGTGAATGATGTACTCGTTGTGTCCTAGCAGCAGGCTACTACTGAACTTCAGATGATTTGTTAGAAGGAGGACCATCTCCTTCTAGACCTTGGTTGACCACAGGTAACTGAAATTGCAGAAGGGAAAACTGTGGGTAAGGGAAAACCATATTATCTTTTCTGATGCTTGTTTCTTGAGTTTAAAAAAAATCATGTTGCTATAAAGAGTGTGATTTTTTTCCCTGCCTAATATATTGCAGACATCTTTCTTGTCAATACATCAATGTGCCATTTATGATAGAGAGTATCAGAGGGTTAATTTGGTGCTGAGAGACAATCGCTTAATAACTGGTACAGGAGATCATGCTGTAGGCCAAAGCTGGCCCACTGCCAGTTTTTCTACATAAAGCTTTATTGGAAGAGAGACATAATCAACTGTTTATATATTGTGTCTGACTGCTTTCATGCTTCAATAGTAAGGTTGTTGCAGCGAGGCCATGTGCCCCACAATGCTTAAAATATTTACTCTCTGTCTCAAGGAAAAAGTTTGCTGGCCTCTAATATGGGCTACTATAGATCTGTCTATCACTGTCTCGATGATCTGGCCAGGATCCAGTGTCAAGGCCAACGTGGTGCACTCTGCCTGCTTGCAGAAACACTAAAATTACTTAATGTTTGTGGATATTCGAGTTTTCTCTTCCTTTTGGCAAGTTTTGACAAGTGATCCAGGTTACTGGAAAGGAGACAGAGAAGATGCTTGGCATGTGTGCTTGTTATTCCTTCAATTTCACTAATTAAGATTCTTTTTACATTTCTCAAAAAAACACATAAATAGATACACTCCCTACATCTGTTTGTTTAATTAGGGTCTTCCTGGTTTATTACTGGATAGTTATTAAACCAGGGCATAATTAAGTAATGGCCCACATTTATTACCATCACTCAGTAAGTAGCACAGTGTGTGAATTATACAGTCTTGGATCTCCTGGTTGGAATCCATCTACAGTTAATATTTGGATAGGATATGCTGGCATCTCCTATTAAAGTATAAATGACTAGCTAATAGTTTCTTCAAGGGGGCCTTTTACCAGTGAGGTGCTCTCTCTGGGTTGACTTTTAGTTGACTTCAAGATCACTCTGGCTTTCTTAGTGCCCCAGGAGGGAGTGTGATGAAGAGAAGTGTGCAGAGCAGCTTCCAGTCCCACCTGGTGGTGACAAGGCTTTGAAGGCATCTGTTCACTATGGACCTTGGCCAACTCGACAGTAAAGAGGAGTCCTTTGGTTTTGTAAGAGGCCTGGTTGTTAAATGTTAATATGTGGAACCACCCAGAACCTTATTGAACCTTATTTAAAATACAAATCCCAGGGTTCCGGTGCAGACACAAAGGATGGCTTCACCCAGCAGGGAAACTAGAACTTATGCCCTCTCTTTTCTTTTCCATTCTGCCCTGGCTTGTTGACAAGTACACGTCTCCCTCCCACACATATGTTTGCATCTAAGAAAATAACTGGATTCCATTCTGGGCCTAACTTTGTCATCAAGTGAAGTCTGCTAATCCTCCCCTTTCTCAGGAATTCTGGGAATTCAGACCAGCTAAAGCTGGCTGGCACCTGATGTGGCCTCAGGCCAGGCCTGCCTCACTCATCACGGCAGAGTACCTCACATAGCATTTGATAAGTGCTCAGTAAATATTTGGTCAATAGAAAATGAATGAAAAATCAGTGCATAAATGAAATGAAGGACAGAGTATATCTCAGAAATGTTACCAGCAGCTAATTAGGACTATCAGGCTCTCAAGATGTTTTATTGACCTGAAACTAGGTCTCTCCCATCTCAGAAATGGTTTATACCTGAAGACTTGATTTGAAAGATGTTTCTTTCAGAGCTGGACCTGTGTCTGGTAGCTGGTTTCTTCCCTAACAGATGTCCCCCCACTCCCAAACACAGCCCTTTATCCTGAGCACTGGAACACCAAATAGTGGATTTTCCTTGTTTTCACTTTTCTAAAATCACAAAAGATACCTCAGGAAAGTGATTATTGAGATTTTATGTACCCCATTAGGTACATTTCAACCCTCTGTGACCTTTGTAATTATTATTATTTTTTCCTGGATCCACATTTGAACTGTTGAATAATGGGAAATTGCATTGAAATAAAATAGAAGAGATCTCCCCCTTCCCTTTTCAAGATTATATGTTTGGGAATTAATTCAGATTGAGTTACAAACATTCTCCATCATTAAAATAATGACAATAAATGATAGTTTGTGATGTTTAAAACACATTGGAATGGAAAAATCTGTAATTATCCCATCTTTACTGTAACTTTTTAATAGCATAAAACTGACGTTTTGGGGGATTTTTTTCCCAGGGCTCATGAATAATAAAAATACATCCCTCTTCCCTTACTCATTTTCCTCTTTTGGGAGTTAGAATCCTCTGGGCTTTGGTGAGGACTGTGATTTCTGATTGCTCAGGAGGTTAGTGGGAGCTGGAGGAAGAACTTAAAACTTGGCAGTTGGTAGTGTAACTAGGAGTTCATCATTCATTCCTTCCCACACATCTTTTTTGGTCACTTGGAATTAAATTTTTTTTTCAAAACAAAAGGAAAACAACTAATCAGGGAGAAGATGGGGATGGCTCAAGACTGACTAGAAGCCACAAGGAGTGGAGGAGAAAGGTGTTGAAAGGCCCACAAGAAGAAAAAGCCAAGGGACAGGACTGCTGAGGAGCTGGGCACATAGGAGGGACTTGATAAAAGGATGTATTATTTTTAGATATTCTGAGACAGATTTAAAAGTTCAAAATGAATCTCTTTTCTACAGAAGCCCCTACCCACATTTGCTTTTATGTTCGCACTCTGAAAAGAGTCATGCCATCTTCACTTGTTCAGGAAACATAAAAAAAAAAAACAAAAACAAACAAACAAACAAAACCCTTAAAAGGCCTCCATTTAAAAACAGGTGTGAGGCACAACAGCATTGTGTCACTAGGGTTCACACGACCTCCTCTTCCCTGGAACTGCCTTTGGAACAGTAACTCCCTCTGGTTGTGCTGCTCTATGGTAGAGTCACCAAAAGCCACAGTAGTTTCTCTTATTAAAGACTTTGGAGTTGGGTCTGGGTCCGTGGGCTCTGTAGCATCTTGTTGGTCCTCACAGAGACCACACACAAAGTCTGTAATCTTCACCTAACAAAGGAACTGAATCTCAAGGAGGCCAAGCAATGTGTGCAAGAGTACTTGGAAGTGGTAGAGATGAGATTTGAACTCAAGTTGGGGGGTTGTGTGTGTTCTAACTTTCAATTTTGAAATAATTTTAGATTTGCAGAAATGTTGCAATGATAGTATAAAGAATTCCTCTACACTTTTTCTTTAGTTTCTCTAGATATTAATACTTGACCTTACTTCATCATATTCTCTCTATATATGTAATTTTTTCTGAAAATGTTTTTGGAATAAGTTGCAGACAGTGATATTCTGTTGCTTCTATATATTTTAGTATATAATTTCTAAAATAAAAAAAAAGAATCTTCTCTTAGAAAAACAAAGTGCAGTTATTAAGCCAGGAAATTAACAATGATACAGTACTATTTCTGATATATAGAACTTACTGAAATTTCGACAATGTTCTTTCTTTCTGGTCCATGTTCCATTCCCAGATCCTGCATCATTAAGTTGTCATGCCTCTTGCTGTCTCCTTGATGTCAATTCCTCAGACTCCTAGTCTTTCATGATTATGACATTTTTGAAAAATATAGACCTGTTGCTTTCCTGAATATTCTTTAATTTGGGTTTATCTGATAATGGGATGTTTCTTCATGATTAGAATCCTATTTTGCATTTTTGACAGGAGTACCACAGACGTGATACTGTATCCTTCTCAGTGCATTATATAGGGAAGCACATAGTGTCTACTTGCCCCATTCTTATGATGCTTGTTAACTTTGATCACTTGGCGAATATGCTTCCCAGGTTTTTCCACCTCAAAAATCACTATTTTTCCCTGGGTAATTAATAAGTGTATCTTACAGGAAGATATATTTAAATGATTTAAATATCATCTTTTTAAACAATACTTTTGCCCACTTGTTTTAGTATTCACTAACACTTCTTACTTGGAACAATTATTATTGTGGAGATCGCCAAGTAGTGATTTTCTAATTGAATCACTTTACTTTTGTATGTATTAGTTGAATTTTACGAGGAAGATCTTTTCTTTCTCCTCTTCTTATATATGTGTGTATGTCAGCATAGACTCACATAATCATTTTTATTCTATCAGAATCTGATACTGACATTACTTGTTTTGCTCAAATTTTTCTCAAGTTTAGGCTGATTCATGTGTCCTTTTGCCATGCTTCCTATAATTTTTTTTTTTTTTTTTTTTTAGTCATTTCTTGCTTTCTGGCACCACAAGATCTTGCAGGCACATCTTTTTACTTCCATGTCCCATCCCTGGAATCAACCATTTCTCCAAGGAGCTCCAGTTCTTTTTATTGAAAAGTTGTATTTAGAAACCATGATTTGGATATTCAGTGTGCTCAATGGTGCTGGGATACCACTGCTTCATAGCCCCTCCATGGATATAATAGGAAATGCATATTTGTAGACATGTTACATCTATATCTTTATTTCAGTTTGTATACCAAAAGCTATGAATTCACAGTGATACTTCCAACCTATAAGTCCTCTGTAGGCTCCTTTACTCCTGAAATAGATACTTTGGTGTCCTTGAATGAGTTTTAATTCCCATTGTTTTCAACAACACTTCCCTTTTGAATGCTTTTTTTTTTTCCCTTCAGGAAAAATATATTCCTATGTCTAATAAGTTTTGTCTATTTTGTTTAACCATATATTCATTACAAACAGATCACCAGCATATAAATACAGGCCCCAAACTCCACAAAAATAGCAGCTTATTATTTTTTTGCCTTAAATTGTCTTCAGTGGTCTCATAGGAAAGGGGAAAAAGAATTTTCCTCCCACTTTTCAATCACATATCACTTTGGTGACTACTTTTTATGCTTGTTTTAGGAATAAAACAGAGTTTGATTTTTCTTTTTCTCCCTTGATTAGAATTGCTTTAATGTTTTTAATCATCTTGGTTTCTTTCATTTTCCTCCTTAAAACTAATTTGAAAAATAATTATGCTTCTTGTAGGAATCATCAACTGCTCTCCCACTATCCCAAAGTATCATTATTGTCACTCTTTTAGGTAACATGAGGTAATAATTACTCCAATCTCTCTCTGCCTCCCTATGCAAACCTGCACTGCTAGTCTCAATCTGCCTCTAACCGATTCCTTTCAAAAAAGGAGGGAGAGACGAAGAAAGAAAAAGCCAAAACTTTCTGAAAGCTTTAGGTTCAGCCTTATTAACTCATGGTGTGGTTTGTAAAACCTTCTTCCACAAGTAACATAAAGTGAGTTTATGAAGAAAATATGAGTCATTTTCTAAGTTGGCTATTGAAAAAAAGAGCAATAGGCTTTTCTGAATTTCAGGCATATCCAACTTAATATTCCAGGACTAGGCTTCATTCTGAATATTTTGAATATTTATGGGGCTTGATGTGTGGGCTTTTTAAAAGGTCACTTGAAAATGAAGTCACTTTTATTTTAAAGTTGGAGAAGGTGAACATGAAAAAGGAACGAGCTTTTAATGGAAACCATGATGTCTGTTCTCCTGCTAAAGGTCTTAGTTTCCTGTAGTAATTGTATTTTTTAATGATGTTCCTCATATGAGACAATTGCATCTTGATGTATGAAACAATTTCAGCTCAAAACTTGGGGTTCTCAAAATAAACTGTCATGTTGACATGGTGCTTTTGTTTCAGCCCAAGTGATCACTGCAGATAAGAACAATCAGCAGTATTTACTCACAATCTGTATACCTATGCTTTTCTTGGTTGAGATACTTCTGTTTGCACATGATAGTCCTCAACTTATGCTATTTTAAGAACAAGAGGAGCCCTGATAAGGATTAGGGTTGTGCCATATACCATAGGGGAGGGGATAAGGGTGGGTTTAATGAGAAGGGAGGCCTCAGGACCAGGAACCAAGGGGACCATTCTTGTAACTCATCTAAGTCTTCTATAATGTATGGCCATGGAATTATAGAACCCAACAGTCCTAAAAGATGAACCATATTGTAAAAGGGATCTTCGATAAGATTACTTTGGGAAATACTCTACACCACCTCTAGCAGATCTTAGAATTTCACAATACCCATTAGGATATTAAAAGCTCTGAAGGTTCCTTTGTAAAGAAATCTATTTAATCTTCTCTAACCAAGGGATTTCTAAACATGTTTGACCATTGCTTTGAGAAATCCCATTTTAGACAAAGTTCTTGGATAATAAAGCATTACCTCTAATTGGATCCATGGAGTTCAATTATATTATGTTTTAAATATCACAGATGAAAGTTTGTTAAGCGATTGATTTAAGGTCACACACGGTTTTTCAGACTTCTGGTCCAATGCTCTTCACACAGGTGCTTTCAATTATAGACCTTGGCTGAGGAACCGTCTCAATTTACTGAGACCCATGGCTGCTTACTTTTATACCCATATCCCATAGGCCTAGCATTTAAAGAAACTTTCATTTTAAATACAGTGATTAACTGTTATTCTGCTGGTTCTCTTGACAGACAGGCAGCCTGCTGTTTCACAGACAACCCATCAATCCTGATTAAGAATGTACCTTTATTTCCTGTGCATGACAAATATATTTTCTGCTATTTCTGGTCATAGACACTTTGGTTCCAAATTTTGTTAAGATTTTTGTCATTCCAAATGGTGATATTTCAAAGGAGTTGAAACTGGCTAGCATGTTAGCCTTATTCTTGAATCCAATAAAAAAAAAAATTGTTGAATTTGCCTTAATGTTCACTCTTTCAGTTTATTTTATGTCCTAGATCCAGTGGAAGAGAGGCAATGTGCCCAGTGTTTTAAAAGGCTATAGATACAGTGGCCTTAGTAAATAAATCCAAATGAATACTAGTGAGGACAGTAAAGTTTTCCAGGGTAAGCCTTCTGGGGACATGAAAAGGGGGTAATGAAATCTCTGGAATGAAAAACTGAAGATAGTGTGTGGTGAGGGAGAATAAATACCAAGAGAATATACTTTTGTACTTTCTACCAGTAGAATAACATATTCTTAAAGGGATGCGATTTTTTCCTTATAGTTATCAGGAATAGCAGAAGTAGTAATCACAGTAATGTCATCATATCAGGTGTAATGTGTCTCTTGTCCATAAAGCTGGGCCAAGTGTTGTGTTAATTAACCTTGAGATGGAGTTGCATTTTTCAAATGTAGCCATTTGCTAACTGGCTGAATGAATGAACAAATTTTCATTTGGTTCTGCTTAAGGGTAAGAATTTTTGATGCTCAGTAGGGGGCAAAATCAAAGATGAATAAGCTATATCTTGCCTCAAAGGTGTTTTAAATGTAATAAGGGAGAAAAGACTAGACACAATGGTAGGGAGGTGTCATAGGACAGGTAACACTGAGGAAGTTTCACAACGAAGGGGAAAGATAGTATCACAGAGGGCAAGCATGGAGTAAGTTCTTATTTACTCCATGAGTAAGTGAGTTATGGTCCACAGGATGGTCAAGGGAAACGGGAGCTAAGAATGCCTGTTCAAAAACATTTACTTGATAGGATGGCTTTCATATCTTTTGAGGAAACAGGTTTAATAGAAAAATAAAAGCAGCAACCAGAATGTAACTGGCTAAAAAGAGAGTGTGGAGTAGAGCTGTAGTTAGTGTCTACATCTCTACTGAAAACATGAAGGGAAGAAAAGAGGTTTTGAAATAAGAGAGTAAAAGCGAGAGAGATACATATGCCATGGAGGACTTACATTTAGAGAAGGATGACTCTGAGGTTATTTGGTGTCCCAGTATAATGAGACATAGATGATGGAAATAGAACTGTCCTTCTTGTCTTTCATTCAGTAGAAGATACTTAGTGAGATGATAAGGCAAGGTTAATGAGTAAGGCAATCCCTTCTCTCAGTAGCTTTGTTATACACAAACTTGTAAATGTCACATATTGAAGGGTGCATGGAACCCTTAAATCTTGAGAAGATCACACCCCTACTACTTAATATGCTCAAGGGACCTTATTTTCAAAGATTAGGTGGGGGCACAATATTTACCTGTGTAGTTAACAAGCGACTTACTAACACAGTCACTTGAGTTGTTAATTAATGTTTAATTTTTTAATTGCTCACACCTGCAGAAATTTCCTCCAATAGGAATGAAGACCTAGTTTCAACCCTGGATGGTTTGAGTTGGGATTTTCTTCCATGAATGTATAAGTAATTACAATCCATGTTATTCCATAGGATTCGTAACACAATGCAGTCATCCATAAAGTGTGTACTGACCATGAGCTTAGAATAAGGCATATTGGTATGGGGTCTAACAGGACAGATTTGTACAGGCAGGATGGTTGAATCTCTCCTCTCAAGCAGCAGCCAATCAAGCTGGGAAGATAGATGAAGTAATAAGTAATTAATAAGTATTACATTCTACTACCATGTGATACTAGCCTGAAAGCTGTTAGTAGAAGATAGTACCAAAGAGGTGGAATGCTGTCTGCTAAAAGGGATTAAGAGCACAAGCTCAATATCAGATTGTAAGGAACAGAACCCTATTTGTCCACTTACTGTGACACTGGGAAAATCACTTGGCAGTTTGGGTTCTCTATTTCTCCATCTGTTTAATGGAGATAATAATATTGTGTACCTAAAGGAGTTATTAAAAAGATTAAGTAATATATGTTGGTTTGCAACCTCAGGAGCTTCCTGGCTGAAATCTTAAATGGAAGGCAGGGAGAGACAGAAGAAAGAGGCAAACCACTCCTGACTTAGGCAGCAGGTGTAATAATCAAGGAAGCTTATATGAGGCTTGTCTCAGGAAGTCCCCAAAAGTTTAGATAGAGGTCTTAACTGGGTCAGTCACATATATTTTCCAAATGGTCTCAACACATCACTCTCAAGTTGGTGTCCTTGTGGCAGCATACAATGTCAAGCAGAACATACATTCCAAGGACACAGGAGGGGGAAGTGAGGAGCCTTGGATTGCCTGGGTCCAGCTCATGGGTCAACAGGCAGCCGCACCCTTTTGATGGTCTCCTCCACACTGTATACAAAGTGTTGAACAGTATCTGGTTCATAGATAATCCCATACAAATCTTTAGGGATTTTTTTAAAGATTTTATTTATTTATTCATGAGACACACACACACACACACACACAGAGAGAGAGAGAGAGAGAGAGAGGCAGAGACATAAGCAGGGGGGGAAGCAGCCTCCATGCAGGGAGCCTGACATGGGATTCGATCCGGGGTCTCCAGGATCACGGCCTGGGCTGAATGCGGCGCTAAGCTGCTGAGCCACCTGGGCTGCCCCAAATCCTTAGGTATTCTTGTATTTATTGTTGTTTGGTTGTTTTTTTGTTTTATGATGGACTAATACAGGCTCCTCATTTTTTCCTCTCCCCTGGCTTCTTGGTTGATGGGGCTTTTGGGTATTAGGTGGGTGTTTCTTCCAAGAACACGGTCCTGAGTTAACTAGACAGTTAGGCATGTGAGTCAGAGTGGGGTGAGATGGAAGTCTTGAGTGGGAGGAAAAAGATGTCTTTGGAGGGATCAGTTAAACAAGAAGATTGCCCAGGGCTTTCAGCTTTTGCTTAGGTTTTGTTCCTTAGAGGCAGTGGGTAACATGCCAGCTCTGAAGATATTCATTCATTTATTCAGAGCTACAGATTGATAACAGCCTAGGTGATAGGCCACGGGTTATCTGGCTTTAGGTTGTGATTCCAAAGCCTCCCAGCTAGGCGACCTTGGGCAAATTACTTCACCTTTATATTGCCTTGGTCTCTACTTCTGTAAAATAGGAATAATTCTACTTCATTCACAGGATTGGTTGAAGGATCCAATGTCTGAAGTATATTTGCCAAAGTCTCTGACATACAGTGAGTAACTAAAGCTGTACTCCTTAGCGAATGAAGGGATGGTCACAATTCCATCTACTGTCTTTGTCATCGTGGCAAGTCATTCAACTTGTCTTAAGTACATCTCAAATTCTTCATCTTTAAAATGGGATAAGAATAATGCTTACCTTATATGGCTATTGAGAAGATCAGATTAGTCTCTGGGATAGTGCCTGAGTCAGAGAAAGCATTGTAGAGTGACAGCTGCTTCTGCTGCTGTCATTATTAATTATAGTACTGATGGAAGTGGTCAGGATTTTATTTGTGAGGCAGAAAAGGATGAGAGCCAGAGAAGATACAGACAAGGCCTGCTCAGGCATGCTCAGAGAAATACAGGGTCATGAGGAATCCAGGTTTACTCTGTTTTCTCTTGAGGTCAGCTTATTAAGATGTTAATACTTTGCTTATTTTCCCTGACTGTTGAGTCATGGGCATTAGTATGCAAGAAATTACCCTCTTTCCTCTCAGCAAGTATTTTCAGCACATTTCAAGCTAATGTATCCTTCTATCCCAGTCTAACTGCCCGTGGCTAAGTAGATAGGAGTGTATTTCATGGACATGTGCTCAGTAAGCCTGAACTCTGTGCCAGGCAAGAACAAAGTAAACCCTGATATCTGAACCTTTTGTATTTTCTGATTTTGTGTTACATGGTCTGGGTTGGAATTAGTTGCTGGACCACAAACATAAGTGTTTAATAGAAAATGTGCAACCCCCCCCCCCCCAAAAGAACAGAAGGCATAGTGTTCATCAAAATGTCTGATAGATCCAGGCCCAAGAAACAAAGAAAATCTGTTCTCCATCTTGTTCTTTCATCAGGCTAGGGGACTTTCAAGCCAAGATGCCTTTTAATGGCATACACTCCTGCTTACTTTGAGGGGTCTTGCCTACAGGCTCATTACTCTCCTAGTAAGAAACGGGTTCCCCTTCCCAATTAGGAATGTACCACAAGACCAACCATTTCTAACCTCTCCTCACTGTAAGAAGTCAATGAGGTCTGACCTCTGCATGCCATCCCTCTTCCCCTCCCCTTTTCACAAGAATGATTTATCCTAAGGAGATTCAGGGAGATCACTGCAGTCAAAAGTCAGAGATTATCAAACTCACAGTCTCACAGTCACCTTGGAGCCTAAATAAAATGGTCCCCCCAGATCCTGATTCAATAAGTTCCATTGGGAAACAACATTCTTGGGAAATATTGATTGCTGGTGCTTCAAGGAGCATCATATCTTGAGACGTGTTAAACTAAGAAATGTTTCCCAGCCCCAATCTATCTACAGATCTTGGCAGCAGCTACCATGCAGAGTACAGAGTTTGAGAAATTCTCTAGGATAATGGCATTTAAAGAGTGACAAAATCCTGAGTTTCTACAAGTAAGGGATAGACTGCTGCCTGCAGAGTCATTTCAGGATAGGAATGAGGAGGACTGGTATGGAAGGTTTTGTCTCAGCCAAAAAACTTAATTTTGATTTTCTTGTTTGCATGCCTATTACTCATTTCCACTGATGATTTAGTTCAAATAAAAAAGACTTCAAAAACTTCTTATATAATTGGCTCTAGGACTAACAAAGAGAGTAGGACAGGCATGGTCCCTGCCTTCATAGTTGATGTTGTAGAGAGTACCTCCAGACAAGCTAGTAAGCAAACACTTTTATAAAATAATGACAGGTCTTGAGTAGTGCTACGAAAAATCTAAACAAGTTTGGACAGACAGCAGAGGAGACACCTTATACATAGTTCAGGAGGAACCTTACACCAGATAGTAAAAAGTGGCATTTGGAAGAGTGAACAGTGGTCAGCCATGCCTAATGTGGAAATGGTCTTTAAGGTGAAGACAAGAACCAATGCAAAGACTCAGAAGTGGGGAAATGCTTGATATAATAAAGGAATGAAAAGGCCAGTACAAAAAGGTTGCACTGTCCCATGCCAAGCCGCACATTGTAGTTTCAATTTTCCTGGTAGCTACTGCAAAAAGAGTTTTAAAAAAAAAAATAAGAGAAATTAATTTCAGCAATGCATTTTATTGAACTTAGTATATCTGAAGTGATATCATTTCAACATATAAGCCATTCAAAAGAATGCTAATGGGATTCTCTACATCCTGTTTTTCTTGTAGTAAGTCTTGGAAATCTGGTTTGTATGTTATACCTCTAGTGCGTCTCCACCTGGGCTAGCCATAGTTCATGTGCTCAGTAGCTCCATGTGCCTAGGGGCTATTGTGTACAGAGAAGAACCAGAACATAGTAAGTAAAAAAAAAAAAAAAAAAAAAAAAAGTGAGTAGAATGGGGAAAGTTAAAAATACCGGCAGGAGCAGATGAGAAAGGGCTTTGTAGACCATGGTGAAGCCTATGTGAAGTTTGACAACAGATTTCTCTTAAAAAGAGGACCCCAGAGCAAAAGCAGTTTGGAAACTACAACTAGTCTCTGTGTTGTCACGTAGAACACCTATAGGAATTGCTCCCCTTCCCTGCCCGAAGGACAGCACACAGTAGATTTTAGCTGAATCCTTTGAAGTTAAGAACAATGCCTTCTATTTTGAAGAAGTTTTAAGGAATGTACTCAAGAAGCCCACAGAGTAAACTTAGGAAGGAAAACCCATGTAACCGTGCGGTGATTCCTTCTATTTCTCTGACCGTATTGTTATGTTGAGCACAGGCACCCTTCCTCTTGGCCTGCAGTTGGGTTCATTCACTCTATTTTGCATCTCACCTCTAAATACAGCTGAGCTGTTGGAACCTGCTGCTGCCCTCCCTGAAGGAGCTGAATATTGGCAGTTAAGGAACAGGACAGAAGCCTCCAAGTCCCTGGTGGTCTTCTCTGACCCACGGGCCATAAGACATAGAGACATGTGCCATTTGGGTTTTGTAATTGCTTCCGATATTAGGTAACCATGAAAAAAATTTATTAATGAAAACTCTTACAGTAATCATGACTTTGATTCATTCCATTTAATCATTCACCAGAATTCTGCTACATGTAAAGAGCTCGATGTGTATTTGTTGGAAGAACAAGGATGGAGGAGCAACTCTTTCTTGGGCACCAACCATATACCAAGTACTTTTAGAAGCTGTTACTACAATAGAAAGTAATAGTCCACAATTTTCATTTTAATTTCTTGGGATTAGCTGTTTCACAATACCTAGGGGGCTTTAAAAAATATGAATGTCAGACCTTTCCCCACCTGGTAGGTTAGTCCTTCAAGATGAGATCAGGCCCAGGGCCTCTCCCACCTGATTCCGGGCCCGAAGTCATGGACTGGGACACCAGGTTGGCAATTACAAAAGAGCATGGTCAGCATCTGTGGAGTTTGGAGGGATGAAGACAACAGGAAGCCATGAAAGCATGCAGGAAGGACCCCTATACCAGCCCCGAATACTTCCTGAAAAAGGTGTCATCTGAGCTGTGAACTGAAGGGCAAGAATAAGCTGGGTGAGCGAAGAGCAGAGGGAATCACGGATCACACAGAAGGAAGTTTTATATCAGAAATTGATACAGTCTTGCTCTCACATTCTAATCGTCCTTCTCTTAGGATGCCGTGTATGTGAGAGTGTTTCGAAAGGTATAAACCCCTCTCTGAATGTAAAGTATTATTATTTTATGGATTCCGTTGGAGGGAACCTAAGTTGATTGATGGGTGAGGAGGATGAATATTTGATAGGCAGGGAATGAGCTGTACAGAGCAGAATGTCTCTGAGAAGCAACTTCAGTGGAATCACAGCAGATTTCTCCCTCAGCCCCAGGGCCCGGAATGGTATAGCGAATTGAATTATTTAATAGGGAAATAATGGTTAATCTGAAAATTTTCTCCAAAATACATATACATCTCTTACTGGCTTGGACTTCAGCTCCATAAGGGCAGGGGCTTTACCTGTCTTTTTTTTTTTTTTTCCCCGGAATCTCCAGTGCCTGGAGCATGTTATACAGCGTGAATATGCTCAATGAGTATATGTTGCTGGGATGAGTAATTGAAGTGGAAGCGGGGGGACACTGGGAATGTTATCTTGAAATGATTCAGTGTTCTATCATGACTCGCAACAGGTTAGGATTAAACTGTGTGTAAACTACCTTGGAATTATTTTGCTGTCATTTTGGACTATTTGTATGTTTTTATAACAACATTAAGGCATAAATATTTCTCATTATTAATTTCAAATTCCACAATACAGAGCATGACACTCCTCTCTGTACATGTCCCCCTCGCCGGAGGTTACCACTGTCAGAGACTGGTATGTATCCTCTACATTCTGTTCTGTCCCTTTAGATCTCTGTGTGTACAGTGTGCATGGATGTAAAACATATACCGACAGAATCACATCATTCATCTTGTTCTTTTTTGAATTTTTGCCTTTATAAGTGTGTTTTGCTGTTATATCCTTGTGAGGGTGTTTGTAAGGCTGTTCATTCTTTTTTAATGACTTTGCAGAATTTCATGAATGGAAGTCCTGGAGTTGATTTAGCCATTCCTATGTTTTAGTAATGTAGTAACAGTATCACAATAAATATCCTTGTACCCATATTTTATGTGCATGAATGTATCTAGTGTAGATTCTTAGGACTTCTGAAATTTTTTAAAGAATCGCATTTCCATTCCCCTGTGTGGAGTTAATATCAGATATAGATAAATTTGTCTTTCATAACATGTTTAGTTAGCAGCTTCTTATTTGAAAATTTTATGGTAAAATATAAATGTATTTTGGAGTCAAGAATTCCATCTAAACAAACATGCAGTGAGTATATAAATGTGTTTTGGAGCTCTGACTAGTTTTATCCCTTTTAGATCAGGGAATACTGTCAGCCAAGGGTACCCTGCTGCACTGCCCCACCATTTATATCATAGTCCTAGCAGTGGTAACTTCTAGACTTGAATAGTGTACAGCTCACACAACCATACTAGGTCACCTTGATGTCTGGCATTTTCCACGGCCACTATTTTTATTCTTTTCTTGTTCTCAGGATATCCAGCTAATACTGGGTACTTTGGTTGCAGAGTCAGGATTGGTTACATTGTGCTGTTCAGAAAAATTAGGAAAGACATATGTCCCTTCAGGAAAGCAAACAATATCTTAAGCCTAGAAATAGACATTGGGACCTATCAGTAAATGTCTGGTTGAATGAACAAATGAATGAATGAATGTAAAACAAATGAAACTAAACTTGTGGTTCCCCAGACCATTTTCTGCATCAGTTATTGCCCCCTCAAAATGTCAGCCTGAACCCGATGTCACTGTTGGGTGTGGGCAAGAATGTGCTACTTTAATTGGGACATTCATCTGGATAACAGGCTTTAACTGAGTGTTTAATGATGGAACGGGGCTGTCAGGCGGAAATTCCCAAAGCCCGCCACACTTGAGCCTTCATGTCGACTAAAAAGGAAAAGTGAAGGCTTGCTGTACAAGTGACTTTAGCAAGATACAAGGTCTTCCCAGATCAATATCCACCAAACAACAAAGACAATTGATAACTTAAGCTGCGATGAGCCAGATAGTACCTGTGGGCTCTCTTGACAAATGTGACTAACAAGTCCTTTACATTGTACATCATGTAAGGAAGAAAGCAAAGAGGAAGCAAGAGCATTCTCTGCCTGGTAAAGCAGAATATGGAGTTTTACTGCCCATCTATTTTAGTAAGATTATCTTTAGAAAAAGGAAAGTGCATTCATTCACCGTGAGATTTCTTGTCATGTGCATGCATATGCTTATTCATTCAATACATTTTTATTAAGGGGATGTTTTTTTGACTGCCATTGTGCTATGCCTTGGGATATACTTTTGTGTATAGATAGCAAAATGTCCCCATACATACCATCATTTTAGGTATTTCTCACAATGCAAATCTGATCTTTACCATCTCAGCCTTAGTACTGGATTGTTGAGCAGATGATTAGAGACTCAGTACAGATTTATACCAGGACAGGTGCTTTTAGTGCTGGTTGTTTTCTTAAGCTGTGATTATTGGCAGGAGATGAGTGTATCTGTTTTATAGCATTTAATAAGAACGTTTGAAGTGCCTACCACTGTGACAGGCACTGAGAGTGACTATAAAAAGTATTATAAAGCACTTTGTCAATGCCCGCAGGTTTATAATACATTCAAGAAATAAAGTGAGACTCATAACAAATAGTTAACTGACAGTACAAGGTGGCATATAAATCTGTGCCTATAAATCTATTCCTGTGATTCAAACATGTGCTGTGGGAAAGAGAAGACAATGCCTACATGGAAATACTGACAAAGTGCTCTAATTAGTAGAAAATTAGTAAATAAACAGCACAACATCTATAAAACCTAAATTGTCTGAAATCACTTGCAATGGGAAGATCTTAGATATCTCTGGGAAAGTCATTCTGAGGATGAAGACAAAAAGAAGAGAAAGGTGAGAAATAACCTACAAAAATGAGTCAGAAATTGATTCACATTTTAATCAAGAAAAAAAATTGAGCCCTCATCCCTAGGGATTTTCTCAGACAGTTAGTTACTTGGGGTAGTGTCCTGAGATTTTATACTAATACTTGACATCCCATTGGCCCAGAATATGGGAAAAAAGAGCTTTATCACTTACTAAGTTCAGCTGCATATAATAGAAAACCTGCTACCGATGGCTTAAACAAATGGGATATTTTCTTATGGAACAAGTAGACCTCCTAGAGGTGGGCATCTAGGTGATTCTTTGATCTGTCCTTCATGTCCATCATGAAGATGGCTGCCCTATTTTCTGGCATCTTTGTCAAATCCATGGGAGGAAGGGAGAGAGACATGGCAGGAATGGTGTCTATTCCTTTTATTGGAAGAGTATACACTTTCCCAGAGTATCCTTCAGACCTGTCTTTGGCAAGAACTTTATCAAGTCCTATCAAGTGTAGCCACACTTGGTTTCAATGGCTACTAGGAGAGTGAGTAGTTACTTTGCCATGGGATGGAGGCAGGCAGGAGAGAAAAGGGTTGGAAATGAGCAGTGGATATGCCAACCAACAGTTCCTGCCCCAGGGATTTCCATAGAATTAGTGTTCAGTATGAAATAAGAATTCAATGGGACACCTGGGTGGCTCAGCAGTTGAGCGTCTGCCTTTGGCTCAGGACGTGGTTCTGGTCCCGGGATCAAGTCCTACATTGGGCTCCCTGTGGGGAGCCTGCTTCTCCCTCTGCCTGTGTCTCTGCCTCTCTCCCTCTGTGTCTCTCATGAATAAATAACTGAAATCTTAAAAAAAAAAAAAAAAAGAAGAAGAAGAAGAACTCAAAAGTGTACCTTGAGTGGCATCATGCTTTTGACTGGCCAGGTTTAAACACACACACACACACACACACACGTGTACATGTATACCACATCTTCTTTATCCATTCACCTGTCCATGGACTCAGGTTGCTTCCATATCTTGGCTATTGTAAATAATGCTGCAATAAACATAGGGGTACATGTATCTTTTCAAATTAGTATTTTCATTTTTTTTCAGGTAAATAACCAGAAGTGGAATTAGTGGATGTCTGTTGACCATCCTATATCTTCTTTAGAAAAATCTCTATTTAGGTCTTCTGGTCCATTTTTTAATTGAATCATTTGTTTTGGTGTTGAATTTTGTGAGTTCTTTATATATTTTGGATATTAACCCCTTGTAGTAGATCACCTTTTTTGTTTTGTTGATGGTTTCTTTGATGTGCAAAAGATTTTTAATTTGATAAAAATTATCCCAATTGTTTATTTTTGCTTTTATTTTCTTTGAGAAAATAGATCTGGAAAAATGTTATGAAAACCAATATTTAAGAGATAACTGCTTATGTTTTCCCCTAGGAGCTTTGTGGTTTTGAGTCTTATGTATAGGCCTTTAATGCATTTTGAGGTTGTTTTTTTTTTTTTTTTTTTTTTTTTTGTATACAGAGTACAAAAGTGATCTAGTTTCATTATTTGGCATGTAGAATTCCCATTTTCCCAATACTGTTTATTGCAGATCTTTATTAAAGTGTTTTTTTTACCCATTGTATAGTCTTACCTCCTGATTATAGATAAAATGACAATGTAAGTGTGTGCTTAACTCTGGGCTCTCTTCTGCTTCATTGATCTATGTGTCTGTTTTTGTGCCAGTACCATAGTATTTTTCACAAAATACCAATAGTATTTATCACAGTATTATATTTCAAAATACCAATAGTATTTTTCACAGTACCTATAGGTTGCTTTGGGTAATGTGGGCATTTTAATCGTATTCATTTTTCCAGTGCATGAGCATGGTATATATTTCCATTTATTTGTGTTACCTCTGTGTCTTTCATCAATGTCTTATGGTTTTCAGAATACAGCCTTTTACTTCTTTGGTTGAATTTACTCCTATATATTTTATAGTTTTTAATGCAATTATAAATGGGGTTGTTTTCTTAATTTCTCTTTCTCCTAATTTGTTATTATTGTAGAGAAACAGCATATTTCTTCATATTAATTTTATATCCTGCAACTTTACTGGGTTTATTATTTCTAGTAGTTTTTTGACAGAATCTTTAGAGTATTCTATATAGAATAATATGTCATTTGGAAATAGCAACAATCCTACTTCCTTACCAATTTGGATTTGGGTGCTTTTATTTCTTGTCTAACTGCTGCAGCTAGGATTTCCAGGACTCTTTTGAATAAAAGTGGTGTGAGTGGACATCTTTGTCTTCTTCCTCATCACAGAAGGAAAGCTTTTACCATTGAGTAGAATTTGTGGGTTTGCTGTATATAGCCTTTATTATGTTGAGATATGTTCTCTCTAAACCACTTTGTTAAGGGGTTTTATAATAAATGGATGTTGAATTTTGTCAAATGCTTTTTCTGCATCTATTGAGATTATCATATGATTTTCATCCTTTATTTTGCTAAAGAAGCATTTTGATTGATTTTTGGGTATTGAACCATCCTTGAATTCCTTGAATACATTCTACTTAATTTTGTGAATGATTCTTTTAATTTATTGTTGAATTTGGTTTGCTAATATTTTGTTAAGGATCTTTATATTTATGTTCATTAAGGATATTGACCCATAATTTTCCTTTTTTGTAATGACTTTGTCTGATTTTGGTATCAGGGTAATACTGGCCCTATAGAATGAGTTTGGAAGCATTCTTCCCTCTATTATTATTATTATTATTATTATTATTATTATTATTATTATTATTTTGAGATAGTTTCAGAAGGATTAGAATGAACTCCTCTGTAAATATTTGGTAGAATATACTGGTGAAGCTATCTGATCCTGGATTTTTGTTTGTTGACAGTTTTTTTGGTTAATGGTTAATTTTTGTTACTAGTAATTGGCTTGTTTAGATTTTCTATTTCTTCCTGGTATAGTTTTATATCGGGAACATTCTATGTTTCTAGGAATTTATCCATTTCTTCTTAGTTTTCCAATTTGTTGGCATATTGTTTTTTCATAGTAGTCTTATAATCTTTTGTAGTTCTCATTTCTAAGTTTATTTATTTGAGTCCTCTCTTTTTCATTTTTCTTACTGAGTCTGGATAAAGATTTATCAATTTTGTTTCTCTTTTCAAAGAATCAGCTTTATTTTATCGACTTTTTTCTTATTGCTTATTAAATCTCTGTTTTATTTATTTCTACTTTAGATCTTTATTTTTCCTCCCTTCTACTTCCTTTGTTCTTCTTTTCTAAATTTCTTCAGGTATAAGTTTTGATTGTTTGAGATTTTTCTTGTTTTTGCATATTGCTATAAACTTCTTAGAACTCTGTTGCATTCAAAGATTTTGAATTGTCATGTTTCCATTTTAATTTTTTCCAGGTATTTTAAAACTTTTCTCTTTGTTTTGCTGCCCCATTGCTGTTAAATAGCATATTGTTTAGTGTCTACATGTTTGTGCTTTTCCTCCATTTTTTCTTGTTTCTAGTTCCATATCATTGTGGTTGAAAAATATGATTGATATGATTTTAGTTTTCTTAAATTCATAAATATTTGTTTTGTGGCCTAATATGTGATCTATCCTGGAGAATGTTTCATGTACCCTTAGAAGAGTATGTATTCTGGGGCAACTGGGTGGCTTAGGTAAATGTCTGACTTTTTATTTCAGCTCAAATCATGATCTCATGATGAGATGGAGCTTTGCATCGAGCCTTGCATCCATGCTTAGCATGGTGCCTGCTTGAGATTCTCTCTCTCCTTCTACCTCTCCCCTACCCACTCATGCTTGCTCACATGCTCTCTCTCTCTCAGAAAAAGAAAAAGTATATTCTGTTGTTTCTACATGTAATGTTCTGTATATATCTGTTAATTCCATATGGTGTAATGTCTTGTTCAAAGCTACTACTTCTTTATTGATTTTCTAGTCTAACTAAAAATCCCGTACTATAATTGTATTATTGTATTACATTTTTGCCTTTTTATGTAAATATTTTCTGTAGATATTTAGATGCTTTTATATTAGGCACAGTGATATTTAAAACTCTTATGTCCTTCTGTTGGATTGATCCTGTTTTCATTACATAATGACATTTTTATCTCATTACAGAAAAATTTTAAAGTCTATTTCTCTGACATAAGTATTACTACCCAAGTTTTTGTTATTGCTGCTGTTTCCTTGTATGTTTGCTTTTGATTTCATTTTCATGGAAAATATTTTCCTTTCAGTTTCAGTTTGTATGCATTTTTTGGTTTGAATGGAGTCTCTTCTAGGCAGCATATAGATGGGTCTTGTTTTTTTTTTTTTTTTTTATCCATAATCTTTTGTCTTTTGATTGGAACATTTAGTCCATTTACATTTAAATTAATTATTGATAGGTATGTACTTATTGCCATTTTGTCAATTGTTTTCTGGTTTTATAATTTTTCTCTGTTCCTTTTTCCTTCTTCTGCTAGTTTCTTTTGTCATTTGATGACTTTTTCTAGTGTTATACTTGGATTTAGTTCTCTTTATTATTATTTTTTTTGTCTATTAGAGGTTTTTCATATGTGGTTAATATAAGGTCTGTAAAGTATCTTATGTGTATAGTAGTCTGTGTTAAGTTAATGGTCCCTTTAGTTCAAACACATTCCAGAAGCACTAAATTTTTGCTCTCATATCTGCATTTTCTGTATACAATTTCATGCTTTACATATTCTTATTTTCTGTATCTCTTAACTAATTTTTGTAGATATAATTGATTTTACTGCATTTATTTTTTACTTTCATACTGGCTTTCCAAGTGATTGATCTACTACTTTTCCTGTGTTTACTTTTACCAATGAAACTTTTTCCTTTGAAAATTTTTCATCAGTGGCTTTTTCTTCTCCATTTAAGAAGTCCTTTCAACATTTCTATTAAGGCCCACTTAGTAGTGAATTCCTTTAACTTGTTCATCTGGGAAACTTTATCTCTTCTTCAGTTCTGAATGATAACCTTGCTGAGTATTTCTTTTTTTCAAGATTTATTTATTTATTTGAAAGAGAGAGAGAAAATTCAAGTAGACTCTTCACTGTGCATGAAGCCTGATGTGGGGCTCCATCCCATGACCTGAGATCATGATCTGAGCCAAAATCAAGAGTTGGACATTTAACCAAATGAGCTGCCCAAGTGGCCCTGGGTATTCTTTTTTTTTTTCTTCTAAAGATTTATTTATTTATGATAGACATAGAGAGAGAGAGAGGCAGAGACACAGGAGGAGGGAGAAGCAGGCTCCATGCTGGGAGCCTGACGTGGGACTCGATCCCGGGACTCCAGGATCACACCCTGGGCCGAAGGCAGTGCTAAACCGCTGAGCCACCCAGGCTGCCCAGAACTGGCTCCTTTTAGCATCCTGCTAGCTAGCCTGAAAGAGGGCAAAAAAATGGTGTATGCCAGCACTCCTTTTCCTGGAGAAAGTCCCTATAGATCCCTGCCTTTCCAGAGCACACCTTAAAATTAGTCCATGAATCTTCTTCATATATAACCCAGGTACTTTTCACATTGTTGCCTCTGTGCTGTTACAACGCATTGGCCCTTTAGGAATGGAGTCTTAATTTGCCATAGCCCCCTGGTGCTCTCAGAGTTAAGTCCTACTGATTTTCAGAACCAGATGCTAAGGGGGCTTAGCTTCCAGGTGCAGATCCCCAGGGTGAAGAGTGCCCAATGTGGAGCTTAAACCCTTTGCTCCCTCTGATAGACCTCCTCACCTGTGGATATGTAGACCAGGAGATTGGTTCCCAACTTTGTTTTTGCCACTTCTGCCCTTCTTGATGTGGCCCCCTCTTTATAACTTTAGCTGTAGAAAAACTGTTCTCCTCAGCTTCAGATGGTTTTCAGAGTGAGTTGGATTATATGTAGTTGTAGCCTGGATGTGTCCATGGGAAGAGGTGAGCTCAGGGTCCTCCTACTCTGCCACCTGCCCAAGGTCCCTATTTTGATATATTTTAAGTAGATGTGAAGGACAAATTTTTAGCAATTAATTTGCTGGTTTTAAAGGTACACACATTTTACATTCTATTAGGAGATTGCCAAATCTCCTAATATTTTAATATCTAGGGAAGCTTAAACTACTTCCTTAACAAAAGGTAGAATAAAAATCTGTTTATCTGTCCCACCAGTTTCAATTGCTTATCTCTCAATAGCTTTCTAAAAATAATTGAGTGTAATGTCTATTAGGTTAATTCTACTTAGTGATCACTCTGGGCTTATGTCTAGGACAGAGGCTGATGAGCTACAGTGAACACAGTCCAAGTTCTGGCGATTCTCAACCAATGTGAATTTGTCTAGACTTTTTGTTTTTAATTGCAGATATCTCATACAACATAATGACATAGTTCAAATGCAAGACTATTATTTTTGCTTACATTCAGACTCATCTAATGATTGTCAAAAAATTACTATATTGCCAGAAAATTGGTCCTATAAACTAGATGTCCACAGGAGCCTCCTTGCCCTATGGAAATGTAGCTATAATGGACCCAAACTCCTAATTCCACTTACCACAAGAATTTAAAGTTCTCTGCCCTTTCTGGGAGTCTTTCTGGTTCCTCTGTCCAAGTATCTTAGAGTGCTTTCTCCATTCAGGTGTTTTTTTTTTTTTTTTCGCGTATTTTATTGTTATTGTTTGCTTGCTTTAGTGGCAAACTGAAGGAGATAGAGATTGGTTCTCCTTCCCCTTGCCCCCTTCCTTGCTCTCTCACCACTGTGAAAGAGACTTGCTTCCTTCTGTGAAGTGTCTATGGCCACTAGTATCCATGCCTTCCAGTCTCCAACTCTGAGATGGTCTGAGAGGCTTGCTTTCAAACATGTACATGTCCTCCCAAGAAATTTTTAAAAGAAAAAAATCCTCCATATCATTATAGTCTCATCGCTTTAGTTATGTTGGGAGTATCTCCCCTACAAAGAACCTTTCTCATACTACATTTCTGTTTGTTTTTGTTTCTATTTTCATTGATTGTTTTTTGGCTATAAGGATTCATAGACCAAGGGCTTTCTTAGGATAAATCCAGTCCTTTGGTAGAAGAAACACCATGACCTTGGGAGAATGAGAGAACTCTTGTTAAATTCAGGCCCTACCATTTATTCATTGTGTAATATGTGACTTAGCTTCCGAATCTTGTTTCTTCAGTAATCTAAAAGGAATAATTCTTAATGGATTGTTTTAAACATTGGGTGTCATCAACATCAGGCTTCTATAACAGAGCTTGGAAAGCAGGGAATGTTCATGAAATGATAGTGTTATGACTGGAACTCGAACTCACCGTCATCAGCTGTATCCTTAAAGTTTGAGTTACAGATGTTGATTCCACAATGTAGAATACACACACATTCCCATTATCATTATTGGAACACTTTCTTTTCTAAATAGTGAAGTGTCAGGAGAAAACCATGCCTAATTTCCTGTTTTGTTGCTGAACACACATAAGGTACTCAGTCAATTCTTATTGATTGGTATTTTATTGATTGGAAATCTTTCAGAGATAAGAAAATGTTTCTTCCTTCTACTTTCTCGGTAACTACTTAAGAAATCTGAAATTCACTGTATCAGAAACTATTTGATTTCCTCTCTGCCTGCCTTACTTTAATTCGGGTTTCTTTTCTGGCATGAGACATATCTTCGTTTTTTTCTTCTAAGAACAAATCAATCTTTCTCATTTCTTGCTCTTTTCCAAATTCCCTTTTGTAAATCTTTCTTTTCTTCTTTTTCTTCTACACGTGAATTCTCTTCTGTTCTGGTGGAAATTCATCTCTAGTGTGACAAATGCCCTTATTTCTATGTGATTCTCCCGTCTACTTTCCTCCAGATGATATATTCACCTTATTTGAAAGAAAACATCATTTGTTTCCCAGGATCTGATCTAAATAACAGTGAAATGTTTGTTTAAAATTAATGCTTTGTGGAAAAGAACCTTCTCTGTTTACTTGACTTGCAGTATTTTAATATTTAACATGCTATGATGTAAAACTTGTGGAAGAAAAATATCCTGGTGTGATCTGGTTGTCTAACAATTTACATTCAGCTGCAATATTTTATTTGCTATAATTACTCACTGACAAAACAGGGAATCGAAATGCAAAAATACAAAATGCTCTTGGTTTGCATTTTATTTTGGAATATGAAAAACCTTCAGTTCTTGAGAGAGAGAGAGAGAGAGCAAGCAAGCATATAAAAAGGAAACCTGGCTTAGTCAGATATCCATCTCTACACACTAACTCTTCAGCAGTAAGTCTCAAACCAGAGTGGCAACTGTTGGGCTTTCAGAGAGACTTTGTAAAGAGGCCGTGTGAAGTGGACTTAAGGTTGGAGGGCAAAGCCTGGGATCGTCACATTCTCTCTCTTACTCCAGACTCTCCCTGTGATTTTTGCATAGGTTCTTTCACTGTGTAGCATCTGCGGATCTGCTCTGAAACCATTGAAGTTTCTTAGATGAAAGGTAGGAATCCACTGGGCTCTTGTTATAGAATGTCCGACTCTGGTGCTCTTTTCCCCTATTATTTGCACTCTTGAAAGTGACAGGTTTCAATGGGATTGTGGATCTGAGTGGCACATGACAGACAACACTTAGCCATCATGTATGTACCAATGATTATCTGGCTCCTAGCGAAGAAGCTTTTCCCCAGATTCAGAGGTAGGAGCTCATACATCCAGATCTTAGCCCCTTCTTATATCCCCTAACTTCATTTGCATTTGAAAAATGAGAAGCCTCTCTGTTTCTGAAATTCTGAATAGGATTACACAATGAATTTTTTCAATAAATAATTGATAGAGGAAATCAAAACAAGATTCTTCTTTATGATTAAACTCAACAGTGTTCTCCAGTTTAAGAAAAGAAAAAGAAAAAAAATTGATTTTTGTTTCACACTGGGACCAAAAAGTGGTACTACATTTTTAAAGTCTAAAACTGACTAAGACAACTGTGTATTGATTCTTTATAATTCAAAATCTCATTTTTCTCCCCATAAGCTACTTTCTTCCCAAATGTGCAATGTTTTTCATGTAGCTTATTCAAGGTAGATAGGATATGAGACAAACTATACAAAATAGTTTACCAAGAACAATGAGCATGCATTCCAATATTTCTGACATATAAAAGAGGACAGAGGATTAATCATTACACAAACTACATGTAGGCAGGGCTTAGGGGAAAGTCCTTAGAAATAAAGCCCATGTTATGGTGATGCATATTGAAAAAGTTTTTTTTCTATACTTCCAGGAACAGAGAATGTAGTGATCCTTAATTTGTCCCCAAATATATTTTTTTAGTTCCCAAGTATTGATTCTATGTTCTAAATTCAGCTCAGTTTATTAGTGTGAAAGTTGATTGAGTTGAAGGATTTTTTTTTTGCCAGAGAAACCTTTTTTATCTAACAAGAGGATGGGTTTCTATAGTTTATTTTTTAATGATTATTATAATTTCCATTGTGTTTGTCAGTTTTGTCTATCTATGATTCAAGCAAGTTCTAGAGGTTCCCAGGGTTAAAAATACTACTTTCCTATTGTCCTGTTTCTACCAGTAATAAGAAACCAGACTACCCATTTCTCTCTATGTATTTGGGCATGTTGTCTATCAAAGCACAGAAAGCTCATGGACTATAATAAAATGCTGCTGAATTGAAATTGCTCTCTGTGGAGGACACATTATATGACCACCCTACCTACTGAGGCCCTGTTGAAGTTAGACTACTTTAGATTTAAGAAATAGATTCTAAAGTTTTATGAGGGAAAGGGAGATTTATAGCAAAGCTGCATGGAGTCTTGCACTGGCAGGAGAAAGCATCAAGAGCTGAGGAAGCTCTCTGCAGCCCACACTCACAAATGTCATAGTCATAGGAAAGCTCTCTTGTTTTCTACTTTCTAGCTATCTGGATTTCCTTGCTTACTTGGTTCCTAGGCCATTGGGAAGTCAGCTTGCCCATGGCTGACCATATTCTCTCTACCTCAGCTTTTGCCACTTGGATTGTATTTCCCAATCCACATTTCCAAGAGCAGTTAAAAATATTTTGTTGTGTTTTATCTGATGTTTCTTTGTCTTTGTGAGAGGGCCTTACAAGTCTATCATGCTATTTATCCCACTTGGACCTGGAAACATCCTCAGAATCCTTATTAGCACAGTATTTTTAGCAGATGCGATCAGTGGATTAGACGTGATGTGCCTGGATTGATAATATTTTCTATCACTTTACCACTAACAAAAGTTAGATCTAAGATAGAGCTTTGGCATCAGGGTAGATGTGGTTTCTGTAAAAGGGAAAAGTGGGAAATATGGTTGATATGGTGGCAAAATATACGTTACATAAAATTTACCATTTTAATCATTTTTAAGTGTCCCATTCAGTGGCATTGAGTATATTCATATTGTTACCACTATCCATTTCCAGAACTTTTTCATCATCCCAAACAGAACTTATGTACCCATTAAACAGTTATTCCCTATTCCCTCTTCCCCCTAGTCACTGGTAACTTCTGTGTACTTTCTGTGTCTATGAATTTATTCTAGTTATCCCATTGTAAGTGGAATCATACAATATTTGTCCTTTTGTGTCTGGCTTATTTGACTTCGCATAATATTTTCAAGGTCCCATGTTGTAGCATGTTTCAAAATTTGATTCCTTTTTAAAGGTGAATAATATTCCATTGTGTAAATATACCACGTGTTGTTTATTCAAAGAATAGCATTTTACACTAGGCTTTCTAGGGCAGGAAATGTATGGCAATGCCACTTGGTCTCATGGGAAGGCTCAGAAGCAAAAGATCAGGCAGGGATGATGCTCCAGATCCTTGCAGCATTCCACTTATTAGAAGTATGTACTTTGGCATTTTTAATTAATTCCCCTAACCCTCTTCTTTATCATCTGCCATATGGACATAATGATGCCTGTTAAAGGTTTGTGGTCTATGTAGAACAATGCATAGGATATGTCTGGCTTAGCACATAGTAAGTGTTCAGAAAAGTAATTCCCCATTTTACCCATTCCTCCACTCTTGAAAACCCCTATCCATGACAAGAATGAAGAAGTACATAATAGTGGATGGGTGTTTTTTTTTTTTTTTCCATAGTGCAGGAAAGAAAAAAAAACAGGGTGCTTGTCTGTCCAGGACATGGATTTAAGAATGGTCAGGCAGGAATGGTAAGATCTTCAGAGCAGGAAGGAGTGGCCTCTAGGACTTAGCCCTCCTTGTATCTGTTGCATGAACTGGGGGTGGCTAGTGTCACAGATCTGATTGATCTTAGGAGAGAAAGGAAAGCACACCTCTCTGTCTACCATGCTGAAAACACCTTTTCCAAGACAAAGAGTGTCTATTCCCCTTTTAAACTGCTTTTGCTATTTCTCATGGAAAAAAATGTTTTTCATTTTGATAAAAAGCAATTTCTGTGTCCCTGCCAAGCCAGCAAAGAGTCTTTAAAAAATGCTTCTGCTTTCCTGGTATCAGGGTGATGTACATCTGCGTGGCACCAAACTGGGGTCGCATCATTTTAGCATCAGGCAAGGGAGGTGGTTGGAAGAACAGAGCAAAACACACGCCCTCCTCTGTTAATACCCTGGAATCAGAAGTGCATGCCTAGAGTCTAACTACTGGTCCTTTGGGCACATTGAAAACTTGCAAACAATAGAATTGGGATGGGGTGGTAGGAATAGGGAAAAAAAAAAGAGCACCATATCCTCCTCTCCATTGCTCAACGTCAGTATATGAAATGGTTACTTTCAGGCAGAAAATCTTTTAGTTCCAAATAAATCAAAAATAATAGAACTGAAAGCAGCCTGGTGATCTTTCTAATCGACTCCAGCGTTTCTGGGCAAAGTCCACTGTAGGATTTGTTCTCCCCATGTGTCTCAGAAGAGTCACAGCCAAGCTGAACTTGAAGTTGTAAGGCAGATATGTGTGCTCACCCTTCACCCCACCCTGCCCCAGGAAGCCCTGCGTGTGCAAACTGCGTAATGCCATTGGCCCTTACAGAGATGTGTTCTCAGATAGCTTCCTGAAAAAGGGGAGCTGGTCACAAGTTGTTTTTAGAGGACATGCATGTGATTTGGTTGTGCCTGGAGCGGCTCTTTCCACACCTGACAGCTGGTGTTTCTTATTAAGTATTTGAACACAATCCAACATATCGATGTTGGCCAGCTGACTTGAGTCTGAGTCCTCAGGAGCCCTTGTTCAGCATCTTCAGAGCTGCCTGGCAAGGGCTGGTGGTGCGTGGGGGTGAGCAGAACCTTTGGAATCAGATCCAAGTTCCACTTCCTGCTCCTCTAATTGGTGGCTGTGTGGCTTTTGGCAACTCATTCAACTTCTCTGAGCTAAAGTTTGCTTCCCTGTTAGATAATGATGAGCCTGCTTCTTCAACATGTTGGTCCCCTCACTTAAATAAAATCAAAGAACTTTTCTTAAATGTTTGCAGTGTTCACCTTGTAGCTGCTGTCCCCCAAATGATGGTTTTTCCTCATCTTTCCTCTTCTAGATTGTGGTGTAGTTTTTCTTGGTACCAATACTAAAGCCCTGGAGCTGTGAACACCACCATCTTTATGACACAGAAATTGGCCAGGAACCTCCAGAATAAATCTGAGAATTAGAAAGAAGAAGAAAGCCTATCACTGTGCATTTGTCAGTTGGCATCTCTTTTCCTTTTCTAGTTAGAGTCTTTCATAGTAAAGTGGTTATTTTTTTTTCTTCTCCTTGAAGCCACGTATGTTGGATAGTGTTTGACAGGCATTTTTGTGTGTGCCAAAGTATGGGGGAAAGTGACAAGGAGAGGCCCACTCAAGATGTCACTTCTCTGTGCTGCAAGCTGGAGCTGACAACGCAGTCCCTTCTGAAAAACCCCGACGGTGTGTTGGAGCATCGTAGTGTCAAGAGGAGAGAAAGATACCAAATAGTCGAGGGTATTGCTCTCCTCATGGTGAGAAAAGTGTTTCAGTGTGGCACACTTAGAAGGCTGTGCTCTGGAATGGGGGTCATCACTCCTTTCTACTTGTGTGGAGAATCATATCGTGACAGGATATTTTTTATTTCCTCCTGGTGTTAGGCAACCGTCCCCTCTGGGCAAGGAGACACGTGTGTGCATACACATGTGCATGTGATACCTTCAGTGGGAATTTGGAATAAGCAGCAAAGGCATCCATTCTCACTTCATCAGTTCCTTTTTTTTTTTTTTTTTAATGTATTTCTCACCAGTGACAGGTGGTGAAATGTCATCATTGTGGGTAGGCGAAGGATGGGATTTAAAAATTTTCACATAATGACATAGTGTGTAAAGAGATCTGAAGGCACAAATAACTACCACCGCCACCATCACAACAACAAAGAAAGCGAGGTAGCACTTGTGAACTCTTGTCCTGTGCTCAACAAGCACCAGGCACGTAGCACGCACTCAGTACATGCTGTTTTCGATATTGTGAATAAACAGATCTCACAGAAGCCCTGCTATTTCTCAGTGTTATCTTTAGTGGAAATAATGTACAGCTGTCAAGGTAGTAAGTGGCCTTGCCTGTTCCATCATCATGATAGTGTTCCCAATCAGTTAAAAACCATGATGTTCATTGAGAAGCATTGGCCGGGTGGGGGTGGTTCGTGTATCAGAGAGGCATCATTCCATTGGTGACAGGATCCCAGGATGCATTTACATTTGTTCTGTCATTTATTTGTCAGAAGAAACCTTGTATTTTCTTTTTTTTTTTTTTCTGCTCTGACCCTGACACTTTCATTTATCTCACATATAACGTGTTTTTCCAGGTTCTATGTTAGAATTTGCTGTAGGTTTGTGATTTAACATGATTTCACACTACATAACCTTTCTCCTTTCTTTTGCTTTCATCTGTTCCTGTTTCTTCCAAATTGTTGTTTGCAAACTTGTCATTTGGTTCTAAAAGGAAATTTGAATCTGATCCAAAACTTTTGTAAATTTTATGATTAAAAAGCTAAATAACTCATATGTGGAGTTATTATCAAGTTAAACTGATTTTGCTATGGGTAATAATAGCTCATATTTATAACATTTTTCAGTGATTGAACAAAATCATTACATTTGTTATCCTCTTAATAAGTGTATGTGGGTGGTATTTTTTTTCCTCAGAATTATCCCTTTGAAGGATATAGTGTACATCATTTCTGATTCACATGTATAAAATGCCTAATTGGATTAGGGCCGTGGATATATTTATATTAACAATTGTGTTGAGAGGGAATGTTTACTTGTGTATGTATGCACATATGTGTATAGTTTTTTAAGAAAACATTTCTTCTATATTTGGGTGGTTTTTGCCCTGTAAGCAAATACAAGTTTATATCAGGAAAGGTTGTTTGAGGGAGGGAAAGTGATGGAGATAAAGTGGTAAGAGATGAAGAAGAATGAGTAGACACAGCCTAAGTAACAGAGCTGTGACTTAGGTGTGACAGGTAGGAAAGGGGGGGGAAAAAGCAGGAAGCATCATCAAATCATAGACTTGATTTCTCCAGGGTTTTAGATGCCTAGAGAGATTTTTTCCCTGAGGCATTAACATTGGGAGAGCCTTGGCCATCCATCCATCTGTGCATTCTTCATCTTTCCTTGAACACATGCAGAGCCTCCTCTATGTAGGCAGTATGTTTTACCTTGACCAGCACACATCCTGATGAATGGTAACACATACAGGCAAAATGCATGGTTTGGAAACACCAAGGGGAATGCTAACTTAAGCAGTTTCTTATTTGATAAGGTTTTGTTGGTTTCCTCGTGTGTGACAGGCAGATTGCTAAATGCTTGGGATATGAAGGTGCAAAAGGCAGAAGTCCCCAACATTACAGTGAGGGAGACAGTCGAACAAGTAAATAATAATAATAATAATAATAATAATAATAATAATAATAATAATAGGCTGGCAGATATATGTATCTAAAGGAAAGGAAATTATTGGGATAACCTACTTTAGATTTTGTGGTTAGGGTGCATGAGATGCCTTAGAGCCAGGTGAACTGACAGGTGAAAGTCAAGAAAGAAACAACTGTGCTCAGAGTGACAAGGGAAAAGCATCCCAAGGGGACCAGACACTACAGCCAAGGTGCTGAGGTGGGATGGAGCTTGGCACACTCCCATGCTCCCAGAAATGCTTCTTGAGCCTGAAGCTTGGTGGGCAAGGCTGAACACAGACTAAGTTGGGATGGCAAATGGGGAGAGGAGCCAGGTCATGTGAGGATTATATTTTAAGTGCAAATTTAAGTGTGCAGCAGGCAGTTTTAGCAAGTGAAAACACAGGGCATCTGCTTAAATTTGACTCTTTGATAACTAACATGTGCTTTGTTTGCACAAGGATGGCCCAACTACTGCATGGGGTATATATATGTGTGTATATATATATATATATATATATATATGGCAATTATATATATAATTCTTATATCTGTATATACCTGCCAATTATATATATATATAATTCACTCAAATATATATATAATATACATAATATATATATTTCATTCATTTGTTTATGAGAGTTAAGGTTAACTGGCAGTCCTGTAAGTGGGCCCAGATATGATCTGACTCATGTATGTGAACATCAGTCTTCTTGGTTGCCTTGCTGAGTGTCTCACTTGCTATTCCTAGGAGTTCCAGAGGGAGCATCAGGAGCCTTCTACATGGTTCACTGTATTAATCACAGGGTGGTTTCCAGGAGACTCTCTTTTCCTTCCTACTACTCTTAGGTGAGCTGCCTACCTTCTCCACATCTTTTGGGTCTCTGCCTAAACACAGGTCCTCCTGAGAAATGCACTCTTCTTTACCCTTAGAAGCTCCTTTGGGTGTTCCCTTCTATGCAGTACCAAAGATCCCTCTCCTTCCTCTGGCAAAGCATTTATGCCATGTGTTTTAATAGCTTCTCCTCTGCCTTCCCCAAGGACTAGGAACCATCTGAGAGCACAAAATGTATCTTTTTCCTTGTTGATTTTCTGGCATCTAGCCCAGGGCCTGGAACAATGGGCAAGCTCTGTGAATGCCAGGTGAATGGGTGAATTAACTGTGTCTGCCTCTTTCGACTAACTCTTGGGTCAATAAGCACAGTCTTCTGAGTCTAATTTCTGAGATACCAGTTGCTGAGGTGTTTATTTATTGAGCACTCCTTGATACCAGATACTATGAAAAATTTTCAAGACATTTGAATCAAGGTCTCTGTCTTTAAGGAGGCTGTACGTGAGTTGAGAATATGAGATTATCTGGAGTACAGAGGGTGAACAAAACCATAGAAAGTATTAGAATGTTAGAATAGGTAGTAGAGTCAATAAGACTTAGAGATCATTTACCTGGATTTCACAGACCAGGAGGATATGTGAAAGAGCTTGGGATAGGAGGTCTGAGAACTCTCTGGAATTATGTGCACAGTGTTAGATCCACATGTTCCCTTCTAGTGAAAAAGTTTAGAGCTTTGATCAGTTCTTGAAGGGGAGGTTCCCAACTCCAGTCAGCATGGTTGAGAATCATCTGCTGTAAGTGCAATAGACATCCATGGTGGACAAAAGATCCAAATGTGAAAGGTGAAACTATGAAACCATGAGGAGAAAATTTATGAAATTTCTTTATAATTTCATGTAGGGGTAGGATTTCTTAAAATAAGATGAAACTTGAAGAGGAATTTAAATAATAATTAAAGATTTGTGTTCAATGAAGAAAGCCATGGAAAAATTAATAAAGGACAAACCAAGAGAAAATATTGAAAATATTTATAATAGCTGACCAAATATTTATCCTTAGATACACTGTTTTTATTTCTGCTTCTTAGTGAACAGAAATTTAAATGGGAAAAGGATATAAATGGACATTGTAGAAAAAGACTTGAATGGCTAATACTTTTTTTGAGAGAGATATTCAGTGCTATTAGTATTCAGAGATGTTACTGTTAAAATGAAAGATGTTATCCCCATTAGGTTGGTTAAAAAAAAATTAGAAAGTCAGGGAAAATTAACTATCAATGAGGGTGCGTGAAAACAGGAATTTTGAGGTTGTTTGGTATGACAAAGAATTAGAAACAACCTATCTTAAGCTGTCAATAGGAGAATAGAAAAGGAGAAGTTTAGTGTATGCTTACGATAAGATAATGTGTAGTAGTTGGTGGAATTAAAATCTAGAGCAGCACTGTCCAGAAGAAATGTAATGTGAGTCCTATGTGTTATTTCAAGTTTGTTGGTCCACATTAAAAAAGAACAAAGAAATAAGTGAAATTATTTTTAATATTCTGTTTTATTTAAGCCAATATATCCAAAGTGTTATCATTTTGACATGTTAGTATACAAATGATTAGAATATTTTACATTCCTTTTATGTACTAAGTCTTCAAAATTTGGTGCATACTTGATATAGCATATCTCAATCAGATGTTAAATTTTTATTGGAAATACTTGACCCTTATTTCTGTGTTTAAATTTCATAAAATGTACAGCTGAAAAAATAGAGTTGCATACTCAAGGTGTTCCAAAAATACTTAAAAATGATCTAATAATAGAATAAGATACCAATTTTTAAATTTAAATTGGATTAAATTTCAATTAAAATTAAGAATTCACTCCCTCATATGCATTACCCCATTTCAAGTACTCATTAGCTAAAGATGGAGAGCTACAGCAAGCTATATAGATGTTTTCCATAATATAATGGTGAAAGAAAAAAATAATAAGAACAAGATTTATAGAAAAATACCATTTAAATAAACTGAACATATACCAAAAAAATCAATACATTTTTATAATGAGATACATGGAAATATTTGGAAAGAATCTACTTCTATCTATAGGGTGAGATAGCATGAGATTAGGAAGGGGGTATCTGAAGGGAAAACATAAGTACAACCTAGACTGTTAGAGTGCTCTGGTTCAAGGAGCTTACCCAGCTCAGTTCTAAGGTGAGAACAAAAGCAATAAGAAGTACGTCCAGACAATGGAATATCACTCAGAGCTAAAAAGAAATGAGCTATGAAGCCATGAAAAGACATGGAGTAGTCTTAAATGCATTTGACTAAGTGAAAGGGACCAGTCAGAAAAGGCTACCTACTATATGATTCCAATCATATGACATTATGGAAAAGACAAAACTGTGGTGACAATGAGAAGATCCATGGTTGCTAGGGATAGTGAAGGAGATGAATAGGTAGAGCACAGTTGACTTTTAGGGCGGTGAGAATACTCTGTATTCATACTGTCATGATGAATATACATCCTTATACATTTGTTCAAGTCCACAGAATGTCCAACACCAACAGTGAACCCTAGGTAAACTATGCACTTGGGATGATTATGATGTGACCATGTAGGATAATCCTTGGTAATAAATGTCCCACTCTGGTGAGGTGATAATGGGGCAGCTGCAGATATGTGGAGACAGGGTATGTGGGTTATTATAACCTTTGTTGTAAACCTGCTCTTAAAATGTGAAGTATTCAAAGATATTTTTAAAAGACCAGTGAGAATCAGCTGTGCTCAAAACAGTGACAGCATTGGAATTTTAATGCACAATTGTGGTTTCATGATCACATTTCCAAATACCTCAGTTGAAGTTTCTTCTAGAACAGCAAACTGAATCATACCGGCAACTCCCAAACACAGCTGATGTCATCAGAGGATATTTTGATGAAAAAAATCAGAGAACATTTGCCTCTTCACTCCTGTGATAAACATAGTTTTTAAGCATCACATTCTCACAACCTTTTGATAATGGAAAATGCAAAATAAGGCCTTATATAACTAAGCTCTTAGAAGCCAGGGGGTACTACAACAATTGACATACTATTGTGCTTTATGAAACATTATTACGATATTTGTGATGTAAGGGGCCAATTTGTTTCTCCCAAATCCATATTGAATTCCTAACCCTCAGTATGTCAGATTATGACTGTATTTGGAGACAGGTATTTAAATATAAGTAATTAAATTAAAATGAGGTCCTTAGAGTGAGTCCTAATCCAGTCCTTATAAGAAGAGATTAGGATACAGAGACCCAGGGATGTGCTTATACATAGGGAGAACCATCTGCAAGTCAAAGACAAGGGCCTCAAGATAAAACAAACCTGTTCACACCTTGATGTTGGACTAACAATCCCCAGAACTGTGAGAAAATAAATTTCCATTATTTAAGCCATCTCGTGTGTTATTTTGTTATGGCAGGCCTAGCAACCTAATACACCTGCACCTTAAAATATATTAAAAATAAAATAGCTGGAGAATCAGTGTAGCAGTAAGAGCGGGAACTCTGAAGTCAGATAGGTTGGTCCCTTAAATTCATTCTGCAAATTACTAGTCCTGGGCTTCTTAGCATGCAACTTTCTGGCCTGTGAAATAGGAATGGTAATTGTACCTGGTAGGATTATTGGGAGAATTAAGTGAGTGCATGGAAATAATTGCTGTATAAATGTTAGCTGTTATTATGATCTTGTGATTGGATGCTGTGCTCTGGTTGTCATAGTTTCACTGTGCACGTAGAGTAAATGTACCCCAAGAGCTAGGGTGACTATCAATTCATTACATGTATAGCTTTAAAAATCATAAAGAGATTAGTTTGTGAACTGCTGTCTGGTTTGTCCATTATCTTCAGTGGTTCACTCTCAGAAAACATGACTTTGAATTGACTAGCTAGAATTCTGAAAGTGAACATGATATATTTTGAGTTTTCTTTTAGGAACTAATGTGGCAAGTGTAAATGCATATAGTTAAAATGGGCACGGGGAGGATAGAAACACCAGCCCCAGCAGTTAGAAGCTTAACAATATGCAATGGCCTGTGTAGCCTTCTGGGCAAGCACCAGCCTCCGAAGGACCGGCAACGTAACTATATGGATTCTGTTTTGTTTTATCTGTGAAACTATTTTTCCTCTGCAATGAATTGAGGACAGAATTAGCCTTCCCAAATCAGAGGACATTACTATAATGTGCCTGCATTTTAAATGCAACAAATTCTTTTTTTTTAAAAAGATTTTATTTATTCATGAAAGACAGAGAGAGAGAGAGAGAGAGAGAGAGAGAGAGAGACAGGCAGAGGGAGAAGGAGGCTCCCTGTAAGGAGCCTGACGTGGGACTCGATCCTGGGTCTCCAGGATCACATCCTGGGCTGAAGGCAGCGCTAAACCGCTGAGCCACCCAGGCTGCCCAGAATACAACAAATTCTTAAGCAAAATATCACTATGTGAATGCAAGCTCTTCGAGGTGTTTAAGTTGGTTACCTTTGCACATCAAGCTCTAGGAGATAAAAGTGGGCACTTAATAGTCACTGGATATGTTGCAAATATCCCTGTTTATATGCTCAATTTCCTAAAATCACATAACCTTTTGCTATCTTGTAATACATAAAAGGGATGGTTGGATCTGAGAAAGCTGTTACTATGTCGGATAAACAAGTCACAAAGTTCCATTTAAAGTACTTACGCCCTGCATGGCAATAAGCCTTAGAGTGGGGGTGGAAGCTTGCGTCAGTAAGCCTAGTCTCACTTTTGGCATATTTCTCAAGAACATCTCTGATTCAAAAAAGGCCTCTAAACCTGTTTTTTTAGAGCTCAAATATTCTTCTACCCATAAACATTACTATCTCTGTTTTGGTGATGTCCTGCCTTCCTCCTTCCCTCTTCCCCTGTTCTGTTTCCTCCTATCAGGATGCTTCTCATTCAAGGGTCCTTTGTCAACCAGAAGCAGGCTCTGTTTGTCTTTTTTATTCCTGCTGTCCCCCCTCCTACTAAATTTGTGAACAAGTTCTAGTGTCCATGAAAGTGGAGAACTAATGGGCTTGCCTAGAGGCAGTCATATATACTTTGGACAGGTGCTGCACAAACCTTTGTGGTCAGCTTGCTGAGAGACCTCTTCAATTCCGGCTTGTAAACACTGATGGCAGGCTGGTCTGCACAGGTGCTGCCAGGTGCTAATTATTGCATCGACAGACACAGCTGGCCTGCCCATGCTGGCTGAATCGATTGGTATTCTGTTAGAAATCCACCTGTTCGTTGACTCCCTGTATTTGCCTAAATTCAGCATTTGATTCTGCAGAGTGATCAAACTGGCCATGTATGAGATGGTAACAGCTAGGAAAAAAAAAAAAAAAGAAGGCACTGGAACTAGTAAATGAAGCATATGAAAAGCAACTTTGCTAAATGTTTCTGTTGTGTCAGATACTTATTCTTAATTTACCCAAATGATCCAGTATCTGTCATTATTCACATATGAAATATTAGGTGAAAGATGAAAGATGAATCCATACATACTTCTAGAAATGCAAGCTTATTATTATTAATTATAGAAGAAGAAAATTTTTGAAGGGACTATGGCTTGACTATAACCAAAAGTTAGAGTTCCCAGTAGAAGTACGTGGACTCTTCACACTAATCCTCCTTCCTGAGCTTCAGATCCTAGGAGCCAACTTCTTGCTGTTGATCCCTATGTAGATGAACTTCATATGCCTTTCCATCCCTACTCTTCTCTGAAAGTCTCCTTCTCAGCCATTCTCCATTGCAATTTTTCCAGCAACTTCGAAATCATCCATGTCCTCTCTCTTCTTCATCCCTCCATTCAGTAACATAACCCATCCTTTCAATTCTGCCCCATAAATATTCCTCAGCTATGTCCACTTTCTTTTATCCCCAAGACACAAGCCTTGAAGGGAAAAGGGGGAGAGAGGGAGAGGTGGAAGGAAGGGAGAAGGGAGAAAGAGTTATTTTACCCTCTTTTCTTTAAAAAAAATTTAATTGTGGTAAAAAACATAACATGAAGTTTATCATCTTAACCATTTTTAAGTATACAATTGAGTAATGTTAAGTATGCTCACATCCTACAATAGATCTCTAGAACTTTGCAAAATTAAAATCCATACCGATTATTTTTTTTAAGTATTTATTTATTTATTTATTTATTTATTTATTTGAGACACACAGAGAGGCAGAGACACAGACAGAGGGAGAAGCAGGCTCCAAGCAGGAAACTCGCTGTGGTACTCGATCCCCAGACCAGGGATCATGCCCTGAGCCAAAGGTAGATGCTCAACTGCTGAGCCACCCAGGCGTCCCAATCCGTACCCATTAAACAATAATTCTTTCTCTCTTTCTTTTTCTCTTTCTCTTCTTTTCTTTGTCTTTCTCTTTTTTGTTTCTGTTTCTTTTTCCTCTCCTCTTTCCTTCCTTCCTTCCTTTCCTTCCTTTCCTTCTTTCCTTCCCTCCATCTGCCAATGGTCAATGTGCACCATGGACAAGTACAATGAGAGATAAAACTTTGGATCAGTGTAATATTAGTTTATCAGTGTCTACATATTTTGAGGTTCCTAAATAAAGAGTTTCTTTTTTTAAAAAAAAAAGAGTTTTATTTATTTATTCATGAGAGACAGTGAGAGAGAGAGGCAGAGACATAGGCAGAAGGAGAAGCAGGCTCCCTACAGAGAGCCCAGTGTGGGACTCGATCCCAGGACCTCAGGATCATGCCCTGAGCCAAAGGCAGACACTCAACCACTGAGCCACCCAGTTGTCCCTAAGTGATGAGTTTCAAGGGAGATCATTCATTCATCAATGGCTCTGGCCTTGCAAGTTCACAGTGATCCCATGACGTGGCATGGGGACTCTTCCCAGCATTTTCACCAGGTGCCTACATGGCCTTAATTGCAACAATATGAAGAGAAAATGATCTAGAATAGGCGCTATTGCTTGTTTTTACAAATTAATCATTTAGAAGAGAGCTCGTGGTAATGGAGTGAGAAATAGGATCTGGATGTGAGTCTCCTTTCCATTATTTGTTTGTGACCATTTGCCACCAAAATCCTGCATCATAAGAACTATTGTTTTTTATGTAGTAGATTATATTTGGGGGCCTATAGGAAGATATTCTTGTTCTCCTTCTTTTCTTCCTCTCCCTCCTCCTCCTCCTCTTCCACATCGTCAGCAGTTACACTATCGTGACACATAGCCAAGGTGTTCTGGCAGTAGAAAAAGCAAGGGGGATGATAGTTTTTTGCAACGTTGTAGGGAAGCCAAACCCTGGACATACATATGAAAGTCATTGAATGATGTTCCAGGAGCTTCTGCATTTTTCAGTAGTGCCATCTCCTACTTAGAAGTGTGAAGCCATTGTCCCAAAACTTTCCATGATGCTAGTGGGTAAAGGTTTATAGAGTTAAAACTTTTAAGTCATTTTCATAAAAGGCAGCTCATCTATCAAGTCTTATTTGTTCTATTATAATCAAAGATCTGTCAGATCCTCAAATAAACCCATATTTTCGTGATTTTAGGGTTATACTTGGCTATAAAATTTCCTCTGGGCTACAAAGCAGCACATGTAATGTGTTCGGGAATAAATTTTTTTTTTCAGAAGTCAAAGGAAAAAAAAAATCAATTCAACTGGTTTTGACTTATAACAGTAAAAAGAAAAATTGAAAGTATTGGATTTTGGATAAGTACTTTTGCTTCACAGTTTGAGGGTTGAGTGGATGTTAAAATATCACTCACCACATTGGCCAGTCATTTGGATTATTCTGTTTTACTATTTCGGAGCTATAAAATCAACCAAGTAATTAAGTGGGCTGCACGTTGTCAGATGTTTCACATAAAGAACCATTAGGCTTTTCAACACATCAAATACTAATCAGTTGGCTCAGGCTTTCTTTGGTTGAATATGTTATGTCACAGATGTAGACATGAGAAAAAGCCACAAGTTTCTTTCTAATGAGTACAAACTTTATTGCTAAAGGATTAGTACTAGTCATAGATTTTTTAAGATCAAAATAGATATTTCATCTATACATATACAACACATCCATTCTATATATGTAAATACACATGTATATGTATACACATGTACACACATAATACACACGCAGTATTGGGCAATTGACAAATTCTGAGGTTAAATGAGGCAGTATTGCATAGGGGTTAAGAATGTCGGATTTTTGTTCAGAGAACAAGAATTTAGATTTTACCTTCACTATGTGTTAGCTGGTGGCTTTAGCAAAACACCTAATCTCTCTGAGTGTTAGTTGTCTCATCTGTTAAATGGAGCTAATAATAACATTCTTATATCATGAAAATGGCTTTAAATTTTGCATGGTAAGTGCCTGGCACAATTCTAAAAACATAAGTCTTAGAAAAAATGAGTGGTACTATTACTTTTCCCATTACTAACTAAGCAAATATTATGAGTGGTTGGGCATCATTAATCATTTACATACAACTTGATTAATTATCATGGGCTTAATGTCCCGAGGAAATTGGTGAAGGCAGACTAGTCACATCTATGCATACTGCACACTTCTCTAGTAGTATTTAGTATTGCTGCTACTTCTAACTAGGACAAGGGGAAGGAAAGAGAAATCAAATGCTTTCCACAACTTGAAGATTAGTGTTCCAGCTCATCTTGGTGGAGGGAGTGCCACCAAGAGAAGCTAGGTTCAATAGCATGGACTTTGCATTTTATTCCTCTGTTTTCCCCCAACATAGCATAGTGCCTGGCACAGAATAGATGCTTAAATGAAGCAACCAACAGAGAAATGTGTGGTGATAGCATCTTTCCTCTTTGATAAATAACTTTTGAAAGTCAGAACTTTTTTATGAGTTGAATTACATCCCCTCCAAAACAAGGTATACTGGAATCCTAATTCCAAGTGTCTCAGAAAGGGGCTATATTTGCAGATAGCGTCTTCGCAGAGGGAAGCCAGTTAAAATGAGGTCATTAGGGCTGGCCATAATCCAACATGACTGGTGTTCTTGTTAAAAGGAAAATTTGAATTCAGACACAGGAACATACACAGAGGAAGATGATGGGGAGAGATACAGAGTGAAGACAGCCATTTGGATGTCAAGGACAGATCCTTTCCTCACAGCCTTTACCTGAGGAACCCATCTTGCCACCATGTTGATTGTGGACTTCTAGCCTCCCAAATAGATTATATAATAGATTTCTTTGTTTATTCTGGCCACCCAGTTTGCGGTGCTTTTTTCTGGTAGAGCTAACAAACTAATACAGTCCAGACACAACCAAGGATCTATTAAGGTTAGGATTATTGAAGAATGGAAAAAAAGTAAGATACTTGATATTACATTTTCCATTTGGCAAGTTAGGTCAGTGTAGGTATATTTGTAGCACTCGATGTCAGTGTCAGCACCTGAGGACAGGGAGCTGGTTCTGCTAAATTTCAAATGTCTTATCCTGAGAGATTGGTTGAACATAAAGGGTTCAGGGAAAACCTAGAAGAAATATCTCCTACCCATCTGCAAGAGGTGTGTTGATATACACCTGGCAAAAGTGAGTCCTCCTTTAAGAAGGGTATTTGGAAATAGACCATGATTACAGAAATATAGAGACAGGGAATGTTACTTATATCCAATTCTTCTTTAAAATGTGGATTTAAAAAAAAGCTTAAATAAAATATTTCTTAGAAAGGAGAATAAGAATTAGGAAAAATAAAAATAGGATATGTATAGAAAAATGATTTGAGTAGATTTTTGGTTAAGAATGAATAAATCTTTCTTCTAAACCTGTCCTTCTCTCAACCTGTGTCCCAAAACACCTGTGGAAATTTTAGAGACCATTTTGTGTACTGATAAACAAAACTTCTCAATAATTGGGAAAATAATGACAGAAAACAATGAAGTCCAAGCTTCTTCCATGAGTATCCTACCTGAGTCTTAGTGGTGTCCTGTCCCCATGACAGCTGTCAGCTCATGTGCTGAAGGCTGACAGAGTGGGATCTCATACCGATTGGCATGCCAGAATTAATAAAGCCATAAATTGAAGGCAAATTCTAATCCAGTGTTCCTTGCCTTCTTCATTGGCCTAAAGGTAAATAGGTCTGTAGCTAATTAACTTAGAGTTTCTTTGAGAGGCTTGATTCCATCACCAGGGCAGTAATTACTATTCAGGGCACTACTATACTTTGATGTTTGCCTGAAGTGTAAATTATTAGTGTCTGAAAGAAGTCATTGGCCCAAAAGGAAAACATAAGAAACCAAATAAAAGAAGGATCAAAGTAGTTCTGAGCTGATTTTCCTCTCCTCCTCAGAGTGCATCATCCGGGCAGTGATGCCCTCTGACATTGGAAGTGCCCCCTGTGGATGAGGTTCCAGAAGCGTGATATTTGTACTCTTCTCCCTAGGGTCATGGCAGGTGTGGTAGCATAGGTTGCTAATAGGCTAGTGGTGAAGAGGTGGGACATGTAAAAGTATTGCATGTACAGGAACTTCTTGTTTGGTGACTTGATTTTAAATGCATCAGAAGTTTCTCTATTCAGAGAAATCCTTCAAGGATATATTTTATGTACATATTTGTCACTGCTAGTTTGTCTCCTTTTTAGATTCCCTTTTCAAGATTTTAGGAGAACCATGGGTTTGATGCTGTGAGTTTGGAATACAACTTGAGGCCATATGGTGCTTTATGCCTAACCCAGAGTTGCATTCAAGGATTATAACTCAGATGCTTAGGGTTGATTAAAAAGAAATCTAGTCTTTATTTGAATATCTCAGAGAAAGAGGAACTAGTTCATTCTGCTCCATAGCATTTCTCCACTCGCCAAAATTCTGGGCCCCTGGAGCTGCTCCAGAGCCCTTCAGACACCAGCTCCCCAGTCTCTCACTCATTCTTGTTCAGCCTGCTTTTTCATCCCCTTCCCCTCCTGCAGTCCTGAATCTTCATTAATACAGACTTAGCTCCCTCTAGAATGAGATTGACAGGGTAAGTGTGAAGACGATGGGGAGGCCACATGTGAATGGCATGGCCCCGTTCCACCATACTCATTATAATTTAATTATGCTGTGAAGAAAGGAAAGTGAAGAAAGAAGGCAATTAGCATTTATTAGGTGCCCTGATTGTTATGATACTGAACTGAGTGTGGTGGATATGTTTCCATGTGTCCCCAAAGACTATTGATAGGTGCAGATATACACCGGTTTGGGGGGCCTTTCATTACCCGAGGCATCTCTGCTCACTGTTGTATTTTCTTCCTCTGTTATGCCTAGCATATATTCCGTTCTCCGTAAATAGTTACCAAATGAATCAAATAATGAGTGGGCCAGTGACTCTCAGGGCAAATTTGTGAACTTGTATAATCTATTCCACCTCGTAGATGAAGATACTTAGACCCTGAGAAGCTAAATACTTTGCCAAAGTTAAGATTGCTCCAAAGTGGCAGTGCTAATGCTTTCAATTCAATATATTTGGTTCAAAGACTTTTCTACTAGATCACATCATCGGAGTCTTCCCCCATTGTTTGCCCATTGTAAGAGTATTGAATTCACCAAGCAAATACTTGCTAGGGCAATCTTTTGCTTTGCTGCTACTAAAATATTTCTGTTATAATGACAGGGGTAGAATGCAAGACTAATTGAAAGTGAAGTATTTAGTACAACTTTATATACAAAAGATCCTGGACTAATGATGAACCAGCTCTCAGTTATATCCTAATTAGCTGTTTTTTTTGATTATCTGCATTCTCCAGGAATTCTTGTCCTATCACCTCAAATTGTAAAGGTTTGTGACATTAGACACAATCTAAACCAGTAGCTTTTAAACATTTCCTGTTCCGTTTTTCACTGATAAAGTCTTTGGTCAAAGACTATCTAATGTGAACACCAAATGTATAATACTGAGAATAGTGAAGTTGCCCAGAGGAAGGGAGAAAGGCTCTCAGAGCTGTGTGTTGTCCCTTCCCTTCAGACTTAGACTTCTCAGAAGAGAGCTTCACAACCACTGACATAAACAAATGTTCTTAATTTTTTTGATAAGGACATAGGAACAGGTAAACTGGTAAAGTTGGGAATTATTATAGTCTCATTGGGAAAGTTATAGAATTATTAGTGACCCGGGAGGGTTTGAGAAGTCAATCTAGAGCATTTTGTACTGTGCTACTGAACAACCAGAATAGCAGCAGCACATCCTTATTGATCATTTATTATGTCAAGCACAGGGGGATCCCTGGGTGGCGCAGCGGTTTGGCGCCTGCCTTTGGCCCAGGGCGCGATCCTGGAGACACGGGATCGAATCCCACATCGGGTTCCCTGCATGGAGCCTGCTTCTCCCTCTGCCTGTGTCTCTGCCTCTCTCTCTCTCTCTCTCTCTCTCTCTCTCTCTGTGTGTGTGTGTGTGTGTGTGTGTGACTATCATAAATAAATAAAAATTTATATTATGTCAAGCACAGTGTAAAGGGCTTTACACTCACTTTCTCAGTAAATCTTTTTGATAGCTCACGAGAGAGGTGTTATTATCCCCACTCCATGAATAGTGAAACTGAGATACATAGTAGTTAATCAAACTGACCTAAAGTCAGATGGCCAGAAAACAGAGGATGGCCAGAGCCATGCTCCGGATTCCTAGTTCTACTTTCCCACTCACTACCACTTGATGACCCACGTAAAGCCATGAATTCTCTTTCAATTAACTTAAGTATCTTTATAGTTGTCTTAATCACTTCTTCCCACCCCTACTACTTGCCGTGAAATGTGGGGCGGTGGTTCCTGGAATGATTTGCTCATTGAGACACACATTGATGTAGGTCCTTATGTGTTGGCCAGAGTTGCCTGTGGTTCTGTTCATCTTCACCCATCAGCTGAATCTGTACCCTTCCTCTCTCTCTCTCTAAACAGCTTGAGCTACACCTTATATGTAACAGCATCACTTGTTGTGGTGTGGAACCATGGTTAAGAATCACTGCCCAAAAGCATCTTATCCACAGAGAAGGTGATTTCGCATTGTGTAGCATTCCCACAACAGCCCTGCCCTTTAGACTGAGAGAGTAGCCCTGCATCTGCCCACATTCTAGACAGCAGGAATTGTTCCCTATTATCCTAAAGTACAGTTCTCTAAGTTATATTTGCCACAGTCTTCAGTCTTCTGCTTATCTGACACAGCCAACTCTTCTTCTGGAGATCTGGTGTTTCTCCTGAGTTTCCAGATACCTTCCATTCCTCCTATTTTCTCCTGTCCTGGAAACTTCTCTTTAGTGCCCTTTGTGGGGTGCTGCTCCTCAAATGAATTTGGCAAAATGTTGGAGTTTCTCCTGGCTCTATTCTAGGTTCCCTTCTCATCTTATAGCTGATCCAGAGAACATTTACTGTTCTGTGGCCACCAGAGAACTGGCTAGATGTCAGCGTATATGACCTCTGCTGACAGAGGTGTTTGTCTCATTTGCTCATAGCTATGTCTCTAGTGCCCAGCATAGCATTTGTCTCATGATAGATACCTGGTAAATATTTGTGGAATGAATGGTCAGCCTGTCCTGAATTGATTCAGCTTCAGAGCTTTGTCATTTTCTACTTAAGGTTTGTTCTAGCAAAATCCCCAAAGAAAGCTAATGCCCCCGGGAAAGAAAAGAAAACATCTCTCTACACAGATATTGCTAGGGCTAATTGTTCAAAGTGAAGTGTTGTGCCTCTGTAAAAGTCACTGGTACTCCAGAGAAAGTGATGCAGTATTTGAATTATAATCAGTGTTCAGATACTACAATTTTACTTTTAATACTAGTTTTAGCCAAGTTAATGTTTTCCAAGACTGAGTCTGTTGTAGTCTAGGGTTTTAAGTTAACAAATATTTCTTTCTTCCAATTCAGTTGGTAAACCTGGTAGGCAGCAGACTTTGGGATTTGGCTTTTATTTTTCAGATAATTTTGCAGATTATATTGCTTGACTGCAGCTTATAGTGCTCTGGCTTGACTTCTCTCCTTTATACATGTGGGTGACCAATGTGGTAAAGATGGTAGATTGGATTTTCAGAGAGATGGACATATCAAAATAGTCCTATCCTACATGCTCTTACTACAGTGTGAATGATGAAACTCTTCAAGAGGTAAAGTTTATGTTCCCCCCGCTTAAATCTGAGTGGATTTTTGTAAATACCTTGACCAGTAAAATGTGGCAGAAGTGAAGCTGTGTGAGTAAGGATGTAAGAATATGTCCTTAAAGAACTTTGGCTTTGCTTGGTTGTTTCTCTGTCTTGGGACATATGCCTTGGTAACCACAAGACAGCATGTGAGAAATCTGGCCACCCTGAAGTGACCTCCTGGAGATCCACATAAGGATGCTATATAAAGCTAGAGAGGGGTGCCTCCAACTGTGTCTTTCTGGTTCAGGTTCCAGTCATGGATACAGAGACGCTTTCAATATGACCCCAGTCTAGCCACTGATTGTAACTTCGTGAGAGATCTAGAGACAGAATTTCCTAGTGGAGATGCTTCAAAACTCCTGACCTACAGAAACCATGAGAAATAGTAAATAATGAGTGTTATTTAGGTCTCTTGGTTGTGGAGTATTTTGTTACATAGCATTAGAAACCTGGGGCTGTCAGCACTGTGTGTGTTCAATTTTTCATATAGAAATTTGATTATTGTTCAGTTTGGCTTTGTGATCTTGTTTCATACCATGGTAGATGTTTCTCAATGAATATTAATTTTCTTTTCATATTGCTTTCTTCTCTATTGGAACATTCTGCTATAAATTCTTTATCAGCAGCGAGTGACTTTTTCAGCTAAAACATGTATCCCTTTTATTTGTTACCAAAATTTCTCCCTTAGGAATAGTTGGAGCAGAATTCCAGGTGTTTAATGTTTTGCACCTCAATGAAGGCACAACTCATGAAAACAACTATTGAACTGTTATGCATTCATGAATATTGAGACAGTATTACAAATGAAGAGAATTGTACTAGAAACTCTCTGTAGTCATATCTGAAAATATTATTTAATGGTACCTTTTTCTTATTTTGACAAATTTCCAGAGAATGTTTGTATTTGAAGTAGATATTATCAGACTCTTAGAAAAATATACAATACTATCTGTAATGCAGTAAGTTTGGCAGATTCTGTATGAATTAAGCAGTGGTTAATAATTGTAAATAGTCACAGTGTATTCCCACTATCTTATGTTGAATTAAGTAAGAAAGACTTGATTCAGATCAATAATTATGGCACATAAAACAATGAACCCTTTCGAAAATGTAATAGTATAAATTGTGTGTGCTTGTGGAGGTGGTGAAAAACTAAATATAAAATTTGAAAATGTTATAGCTTGAAAACCTAATAATCTATCAGTTATTAAAATATAAAATAGGCAAGAAATCATTGCTCTGAAATTTAATAAGATTTTAAGGTGTTTGGATGATTTTTCCTTCTTAGTATGGAAATAACTCAGTGTAATTTTAGTTACTCAATCTTAAGTAAGCTAAATGGATTAAATGGCCATCTGGATTATTTATCAACTAGGGTGATACTTCCTCATGCCTTTGGTAATATGAAGCAATACAAAAATACATTGTGGATGGATAGTCTACCTTGTTCCAGAAAGGCTTCAACTCTGCTTACATCAATAAGAATAATATGTAATACAATAATCATAGAAATTAATAATAGGAAGAAAACAGGAATATTCACAAATACATGGAGATTGAGTAACATGCTACTGAACAACCAACTGTTCAAAGAAGAAATTAAAAGATAGGTCAAAAATGCTATAAGACAGACAAAATGAAAACATGATATACCAAAATTTGTGAGATGCAGCAAAAGCAGTTCTAAGAGGGAAGTTCATAGTGATAAATTGCCTACCTCAGAAAACGAGAAAAGTTTCAAATGACCTAACATTAGAACCTTAAGGAACTAGAGAAAGAACTAATGAAGCCCACAATTAGTAGAAGGAAATAACAAAGATTAGAAAAAAATTAAGTGAACTAGAGACTAAAAGACAGTAGAAAAGATTAAATTTAGATCTGGTTCTTTAAAAATATTTTTTTAAATGGCAAGTCTTTATAGTCATCAAAAAAAAAAAAGGACTCATTTTAGAAATGAAAGAAGAAACCATAGAAAAACAGAAATATAATGAATATATGATCCAGCAATACCACTTTTGGCTGTTTATCTGAAATAAATGAAAACACTAACTTGAAAAGATACCCAAGTTCATGGCAGCATTATTTGCAGTAGCCAGGAGATGGAAACAACCTATGTGACTATCATCAGATCAATAGATAAAGAAATTGTGATACATACACACACAGAGACACAAAATAGGTTATTATTCATCCATAAAAATGAGTGAAATGTTGCCATTTGTGGTATGGATGGACCTTGAGGTCATTATGTTAAGTGAAATAAGTCAGAGAAAGGCAAATTCCATTTTATCCCTCTTATATGTGGAATCTAAAAACAAAACAAAACAACAATAACAACAAAGCCAAGCTCATAGATACAGTGAACATATTGGTGGCTTCAGAGGTGGGGGTGGGGGTGGGAGAATGAAGACAGTATAAATTTATTAAAAAATAGTGAATAAAATCAAAAGTGAGACTAAAACTTTCATGTTTTCTGTTAATGGTGTCTTAATGATAGGTCAAAACATGGTAACATTGGCAGTTTTCTTCCTTGCACTAATATCCAAAATTGTCCAAGATTTAATACATAGATTTGCTTTTCCTTTTTCTTCTTCTCATGATGTAAATAAAGTTCTTTTTGCTAGAGGTGATTTCTTTTAGAGCTTGGTTAAAGAGTGGAAGTGGTGGTGAAGGGTATACTTCTTCCTCTAAGTAATGGCAACTTTACTGAATAGCCTGGAATCTTTAAATTGCTGTTACTCATATTGTGGAAAATACAAATCAGTCTTAAGATGAGACCCAACATGGTTTTGCATTGAGAAAGGGTAAAAGCATTAGACTGGGCAGTCACTTCTTCTTTTTAGAATTCTTCCTATATCTGTGTGTACCCTGAATACAGCTATGTAAAGGACATGGACACTCTTTAAACAGCACTAGAAGAGAAAGAAGTGAAAGGAGTTGCTGGTTTAGGGTGGTGGGATTATGGGTTCAGTTTTATTTCATCGTTATGATCGGTTTAATGTTGTTTAAGTATCTTTATGTTATAAATAAGAAAAAATAAAAAAGGTTTATTACTTATCAGGTATTACTGGCCTCCAGGGTATTTGAAGTCTTTGGAGATGAAGTCTCATTATGCCACAGCCTCATTCAATCATTCAAGCAATATTTATCTAGCAAGGCATTGTGGGAAGGATAGAGTCCCAGTGGAGGCACTGTTCTCATATAGTCATAATGACTGTAAGAGGTAAGATAACGTGCTGTGTGTATTAAGAGCGTGAATGGCTTCCTGTTAGCAAGAGGTACCAGGGCTATCTATTTGAGGAGGTGAAATCCAACCTAAATCTGAAAGAATTACAAGACTAGGGACATGTGGAGATCAGAAGTCCTTGATGGTGTTGGCCAAATATTTTCAGTTCCTTTTCATCTAGGCTTATGGTAGAATTGTGCTTGTGGTTCAATGGAACCACATGGCTGCTTATCACAATGAATTGTGTCACTTTTTGTCTAAGCACCTAACTTGTGGTTCAAGACCCACAGAGTCTTGTTTTCTTTTCTTCCTGGCATGGCTCCTAGCCATGTTTGTGCTGATGATCACTCAGTCAGCCGGGATGCCTGAGTGACAGAGGGGCACACAGCTGATCTACTGGCCCACTGTCAACTCAGTATCAGGCAAGAAGAAAACCTCTGTTGTTCAGCCCACTGAAATATTAGGGCTACTTGTTATCACAACAACACTCAGCCGATTTTAATGTTACAGAGGGAAAAGATGTTCAGAACGGAAAACAATATTAACTGAGATAGAAGGAAGTTACTGTTGTTTGGAGCCTCGCAGTGTTACTAAGAGTGATGAAAAACAAGGTTGAAAAAAGATGAGACCTACCATAGCAATCTTGGAACTTCAGGCTAATGCTCAAGAGAAAACAGAACTTTACAGGGTGTCTGGGTCATCCCCTTAATTTATTATGTTACTCCATGTTCCACCCCCAAACCAAAAGTATGCAAAACATGTTTAAGAGAGGACCCTTCCTGTAAAACATCTCTGGATCTTGATACTTTCTAGGGCCTCATGAAGTTGCGGATGTGAACTCTAAGCATGTTTTACATTTATTTATTTATTTATTTATTTATTTATTTATGCATTTATTTTAGTGAGAGAGAGTGAGACTGTGAACAGCGTGGAGGGGAGGGGTGGTGGCTAAGGGAGAGAGAGAATCTCAAGCAGACTCTTTGCTGAGCACTGAGCCTGACACAGCTTGATCTCAAGACCCTGAGATCATGACTTGAGCCAAAATCAAGAGTCGGATACTTAACTAATAGAGCCCCCCAGGTGCCCCTAAACACAATTTTATTGGTGTGAAGAGAATCTTCTGCCATGAGCAGATGGCTTGATCCTCTGTGTCAAGTTTGTGTATTCATTGCTCTGTGTAATCTTTTTCTCCAGAGCATGATGAAAATGAGTTAAGGTTTATAAAATGTTTGAAGAAGCATCAGGAAAAAAATACATTCTGTATGAATGAGATGGTAATAATAATAAAGTTAGAATTGAACCAGAGATTGGTGAGGGAAATTTAGTTTGATTTGCATCAAACAGGCTCCATGCTATGAATGATTGGTAAAGTTAAATCTTTTTTCTGAAGTTCTTATGCATTCCCATTTCTATCCAGAGCTTTAATATCACTTTAATGCAGTTTTTTACATGTGAATTAATATAATAAATGTCAATGTTCAATAGAATAAGGTCACATTTTACTACTTTGACCAGAAGTGTAATCTTCCAAGATTCAATTTTATTACTATTATAACAGTCATACTGCATAAGGTCACCAATATTTCTTTCCAAATGATATAATATATGACGACAGCCTTTATACCAACTTTAGTTTTTGTAATCTGGATTTATATTCCGAAACATGTTGACAAAGATATACCATGGATCTTTCTTGGTCAAATGGCAGCCTGGGGAAGATGTTTCCCTGTAATTTATGGGAAATTTGAAAATGGATAAATGAAGCAGTTGAAATGTAGCATTTTCTTGATCACATCATCCCGTTGCCTACAGATAATTAAATTCTTGTGGGATTTTAGCCTGCCACTTTAAAGGGAAAGGTGATGTTTGAAGACCTTTCAATAAGTATAAGGGAGAATTGCTCTCTCTGTTCACTGGCTTTGTGTGAGCCAGCCAGCTGGCTAGCCTGTACAATTGATTTGAGTGACATGTTCATTGAATCAGAAGAGTCCAGGGTTTTCAGGGATGGTAAAGGCCAACTAGAAAAGCCATTCACCTTGACCTTTCTCTGCAACATCCTCACCGAGTGATCAATCTCTGCTGGCACAGCTCCAGTGGGGATAGTAAGAGTACCTACCTTATGACACTGTTGGGACGCTGAAATGAAGGAATATATGAAAAGGGCTTAGACTTATGTCTGCCACATGGTAAGTGCTCAATAAATGTGAGCCACTGTGGTTTTCATTATTATGAAGATCTCTGGGCCTCCACCACCTTGGGAGACAGTATATCTCCATTTCATAGAGCTCTCGCTGTGAAAAAGCTTATTTGCATGTCAAGCCCAAAGTTAACTTCTGTACTTTTTACAAATTGATCTTAGTTTCAGCTTTATAGATCATGAATAATAATGATGATGCTAATGGTTGCTAATTAACGTTTATCGAGTACTTACTATGTGCCAGTCACTATATGAAGTACATCATCACCTTTAAAAATGAGTGGGAAAAATCAGAGAGGGTGACAAAACATGAAAGACTTCTAATTCTGGGAAACAAACAAGGGGTAGTGGAAGGGGAGGGGGCAAGGGGACAGGGTGACTGTGTGACAGGCACTGAGGGGGGCACTTGATGGGATGAACACTGGGTGTTATATGTTGGCAAATCGAACTCCAATAAAAATATACACATAAAAATCATTTTTAAAAGATTTTATTCATTTATTTGAGAGAGTGTGTGAGCACAAGCAGGGGGAGGATCAGAGGGAGAAGCAGACTCCCCACTGAGCAGGGAGCCTGATATGGGATGTGATCCCAGGACCATGAGATCATGACATGAGCTGAAGGTAGACACTTAAATGACTGCGCCATCCAGGCACCCAAAAATCATTTTTTTAGAGATTTTATTTATTTATTAGAGAGAGAGAGAAAGCATGAGCAGAGGAAAAGGGACAGAAGGTGAGAAATGAGCAGACTCCCTGCTGAGCAGAGATACTGGTGTGGGGTTGGATCACAAGACCCTTAATCAACTGAGCAATCCACGCACCTCAAAAAACATTTTGAGATGTTGGTAAATTGAACACCAATAAAAGTTAATTAAAAAAAAAAAACATTTTGAGTTATTTCAAAATACTCAGAAGTAACAAAAATAATTTAAAGGATGTCCTTTGACCTTCACCAGATTGAATGGTTACCTAGATTTTGCCACACAAACTTCACCTATGCATTTACTTGCTAAAATATTTTAAGGCTGTTCTTAGAAATAGTTTTATCTCAACCCTACATACATTGATATATATCTTTAAAACTATAGAAATTTCCTAATGTAACTATAATATCATGATCGTATCAAACAAAATTAGTGGTAATTTCCTCATATACTGTAATATTCAATCTTCTGTGATTGTTTCAAAATGTCTTTTTATCATTAATTTATTGAATCAGTATCCAAACAAAATCTCTACGTTATTTTTGGTTATTTACTTTAGTACTCTCTTAGTACAGTATTTTTATGTCACTGAATTTTTTTTAATTGGGTCAGTTGTCTTAAAGACTGTCCCATAATCTGAATTTGCCTTTGCTTTCCCTTGGTTGTCACCTTTTTTTTTTTTTTTAAGATTTTATTTTTTCATGAGAGATACAGAGAGAGGCAGAAATACAGAGAGAGGGAGAAGCAGGCTCCCTGCAGGGAGCCCGATGTGGGACTCAATCCCAGGACCCTGGGATCACACCCTAAGCCAAAGGCAGATACTCAACCTCTGAGCCACCCGGGTGTCCCTCCCTTGGTCTTCTTTAACTTGTTTCTCCATCTTTTGTGTCTTATCAAAGCTAGGTTAGCCCTAAGGAGGATTGTCTAGTAGTGCAGATACTAGTTAAATGTGACTATTTAAATAGTGATTAAAGTTAAAATTAAAAATTCAGTTGCTCACTTGCTCTGATCACATTTCAAGTGCAGCTAGTGACTGACATACCTACCTAATAAGTAGCATAAACATAAAACATTTCTATCATCACAGAAAGTTCTGTTAAATAGTATGGCATAAGGGTTGACTTTTTTCAGGTATAAGCATTTGTGACAGTGCTATGTGCTTCAAATCACATCTTGTAGGGCGGCATACTGTCTGGATGTCCCACTCTTAGGGTACTGACAATGTTCAGTGAATTTGGGTAGTAATACCCTGGCCCCTCCTTATACAGTTCCCAGCAACCTTTTATCTAAAGCAGGAACTCTTAACCTTTTGTGTTAATTTGGCCCTTTTGGCAGTAGGTGAAACCTGTATTTTTTTTCTCCTAATAATGTTTTTAAATGAGGAAAATTAAGTGTGTACACATACTGATGAAGTCAGTGTTACTGAATAACAGCTTTTGCCATATTAAAGAGCAAAGTTGTGATATAGTGAAATATGCATAATGTTATTACATATTAAATAACAAGAATTGGTAGGAGACATAATGACCCCTAATATCTTCTAAAACTTCTAGACTTGATGAATAGCTGTAGAGTAAATAATATTTCGAAATGTCTGCAAAAGCTATCAAGTTATCATTCTAAATATTTTTTTAAAACGTCTGTGAATTGTACTCTGACAAAGTTATAGGTACCACTGTTACTACCGTGGTTTGTTATTTATGTTTTTGATTTAAGGAGATGCAAAGTGTCAGTTAGAAGTTAGTGAAAACAAAATGCATCTTCACATGTTCCTTTTCTTCTCACTATGCTTCTTTCCTTAAGTGTCCATGGGGAACATGGAACCCCCCCAGATGGAGAACCCCTGACCTAAGTCCTAAATCGTCCACTAATAATTTAACATGAATCAGTTATTTTTTTTTTTAATTTTTATTTATTTATGATAGTCACAGAGAGAGAGAGAGAGAGGCAGAGACATAGGCAGAGGGAGAAGCAGGCTCCATGCACCGGGAGCCCCTGATGTGGGATTCGATCCCGGGTCTCCAGGATCGCGCCCTGGGCCAAAGGCAAGCGCCAAACCACTGCGCCACCCAGGGATCCCTGAATCAGTTATTTTATTAGGGTTTGAAAATGGTGGTTTATGTAAATCTATTGATATTCCTTTCACTTTTAGAATTGGAACACTTTAAGTAACTTCCTATCCCTGGAGCTATTTGTTTTCCCTGAAATACAAACTAAATAAATAATACCCATTTTGCAGGTAAAGTTACTGAGACTCGAATTGATTTGCCTAACATCAACTTGCTAAAAAGTGGCAGAAGTGGAATACGGATCCAGATCTGGGTCATTCCTCGTAGGCGGCATTGAGATTGTGTAACCCCACCATTTAGGGGTTGTTTTCCGTCCTGTGCTAGCTGGTTTGCACGCTCCCATTCAGGGACAGGTTAGCCAGCAGCTTCTTCCTCCCTGGACGACAGTTGTTCCAGTGCTGGGGCTTGGAGCTTGGCCCTTGCTTCCTCGTTTCCACTTTGTCTGATCCTCAACTATACTTGTCCCTTCCATGAATGTGCTAGAGATGGTCCCTGGTGGCTCCCATGTGGACAGAAAACTCTCCGAACAGCCTTGCCAACAAAGATCAGAGTGAGAAATCGCCTCCCTCCACTCAACACCAGACTCTGTGTTCACATTCTGAAAGAAAATGTGTTTTGTGGAAACCACATTTCTCTGTCGACTCATCTTGAGCTTATTCTTAACAAAAGTTCCCAAGCTGTGTTCGCACCTGCTGCTCTGAAGCGAGACGTCTCTGTCTTGTAGCTGAGCAAATGGTCGGCTGGACCTGGGGAGCTCACCTGCTGCAAGGATTCTCGTCGTTAGACTCATGAGGGCAAAACCCTCCTAGGAAAAAGGGAGACAACGCAGTGAATTTGTTTACCGGTGTGAAATATTAGCTAGGAGCTCACCAGTTATCTTTTTTCTGCTTTCTACTTATTAAAATAAGGTGATAGTTTCAGACGAATTCATTTCTTTATCATTCGTCCATTTCAGCAGTCGTGCATTCAAATAGTCATTCATTTACACATGTGTTGTTTCAAAACACCCACCCACCACTTGTGCGGTGTTTATGTCCAGGAACTGTACTGGGCATCAGGACACAGCTGAACACCAGACACTCCTGACTCTGGCTCTCAGTTCAGTTTACCTTCTAGTTAGGAAATAAGTCAACTTAAATGAATACTATAGTTCAGAAGTCAAATCAGGTTCTGATAGATACTAGGATATGAAGAGTTATGGAAGAAAGGTCGCTTTATTTTTTTTTAAGATTTTATTTATTCATGAGAGACACAGAGAGCGAGGCAGAGACATAAGCAGAGGGAGAAGCAGGCTCCCTGCCGGAAGCCTAGTGAGAGACTCGATCCCAGGACCCCGGGATCACAACCTGAGCTAAAGGCAGATGCTCAACCACTGAGCCACCCAGGTGCCCCAAAAGGTTGCTTTAGATGGAGTGGACATCCACTCCTAGTGGATCTAGATCCACTAGATCTAGGGGACTTGTCCACTAGAAGGTGACATCTGAACTGACTCCTTCGCCAAGGCTCCAGGTATTGGCCTTTAGATGGAAGGATGAATAAGGGTTGATACCTCTGTTTTAAAGAGCTTTTGGACTAGTAGCGAGGTATGTGCCGTAGGAAAGGCCTATTGCAGAGCATTGTAGGGGGAAGGACAAATATATCTCTATTCCTTTTGTTGTCTCAAAACAAGGATTTGGCAGGAATGTTGCTTATTGTTCATCATCCATATGAAATAGGGGACATGCATGGTGTTGATGTTATTTATTATGTAATTTGCCTCCCCTAGTATTATTAGGTATAAGAGAAGATTTGGTGGAAAAACTTTAATGCTTAACAGCCAGATTCAGTGATGCATTGAGAGGTTAGGAGGTTTGATAACTTGCAGTTCTCTAGGTATTTGGAGGAAAAAAATTGTCAACTTTATTTTTGCCAGACAGTCTGTTAGAATTCAGGAACACGTGATAATAGGTTTACCCTTCCTGGTCAAGTATTGGATAAATACATCTTTTTAGAGTCATTTACAGCCATTGAATTTCTTCAGCCCACTCTATCCTGCTATTACTGAGATGCACATCAAGTATGACACTAGTTCCTGGCATGAGTTTTAAATATATAGCCCATTAGCCATACCTCTTATTTGCTCTACACGGTACTTTTCATGAATTTGAAGTATTTACTGCTTGTAGCACTTTAGGACTAAAAAATGACCAGAAAAACTGAAACCGTGCAAAATGGTCTTAATAATCAATGGGGGGATTTATGATTGCTCTATGACCTTTAAAAATGTTGTCAAAACACTTAGACTTCTTATTGTGTGTTAAAACCATATAGGGGAATTTGAAAAAAGTAGGACTAAGACTTATTAAATGCGCTGGTAATTTAAAACACTGGAAATACTAAGAATTAAAGTGTTTTTTCCCCCCTTTGGAAAATATCAAGAGTAGCTTGAACAGCGCTCACCCACTTTTTCTGCTTGTGTAACTTATAATACAGATGGAGCATTTTTTCTTTGCCTTGGCAAATTGTCACACTCCTGTCTAAGTTTGGATCAGTTTCCAACATTTTATCCTTTGTGCTTTCAGTGTGGTGAAATATGAATTTGTGATTTGTGTGTGTATGTGTGAGTGTGTGTGTGTGTGTTTCAATGTCAAGTGTTTTGCTGGCATCACTTCCTCTGGGACATCTTCCTTCTTTTCATCATGACCGCTTCCTCCATTTATATCAATACATCTGCAGGAGCTGAATTCCTCTGGCTGCATGTCGGTCAACAGTTCCCACAGTCAGCTATTCCTTCTGTAACTTCCTTTCTCTTTGATTCACAATTCACCTCCAGCATTATCACTTTTTATTTATCTGCTGCACTTTCACGTTTCTTGGCCAGTTCCCTCCTCTGAGTGTCCATTTTTTTGTAAAATGTCACCAGGGTTTCATCAGTGGAAGATGGAGAGGCAGCACCACGGCCTCCTTTTCTGGCTCCGTGTGACTAAATGACAGATGCACGGTGACCCGTCCCTGATAGACTTTGAAGGAAGCGCTACGGTTGGTCACTGATCAGGATGCACATCTGTTATCCACATGTTGATCTGTGGACTGAAGACTTGGTAATGGATTTGTACTTTATGCATTGCCTCCTAGCTAACAAACCATGGTGGCTGACTTTTAAATGTATATTGTTGGGGGAACTTGGATTATTTAACTGGACTGTGGTCATTGAGATTTTTGAGCGTTGGATCCATAGCAAGTGAGGGCTGCGTGTAGTTGCTGGAAGTTAAATATAGGATTGCATATGTAGCTTTCAATTTCCAGTTTCTCTTGATAAAAAGAAACAATTAAAGTGTGTCTGCCCACCTTTCCTGTTTGCCTCAATTCTTACTACTCTCTGTTGTTATGTACTTGTGGTTTCTACTGCTGGGATGTCCAGTGCAGAAGCAACTAGCTCCTCACGACTACCAGTTACAAGTGGCTATTTCAATAAAAATATAAAGTTGATGTTTAGTTGTTAATTTTAAAATTATTTAAAATTAAGTGTAATTAAAATCTAATCCTTCTGTCCCACAAGCCACATTTCAAGTGCTTAGTAGCCACATGGGGCTAGTGGCTGCTTTACTAGTGCAGGATATAGAAACTTCCCATCATCACAGAAGTCCTACTAGATAACACTGCCCTAGAGGCATTCTTTTATATTATATCCATAATAGATCCCTATATTATGGATATAGGGAATCAAAATATTAAAAATCCATAATATTAATCCCTCTCAACTTGAGGGTTTTTTTTTTCCCTCCCTTTTTCATAGATTAAGCTGGACCAAAAATAATCTAAATAAGAGGGGTTTGTTTGTTTGTTTTCAAGGAGAGTCTTGTTTCTTTGTGTTGTTTTGTTTTTTCTCCATATGGAAACATTAATGATGATGGAATCTCACTGGCTTAGTATTTGAAGTTGCAGTCTCCTGGAAAAATATTTTGTTATTAATAAGAAATTTGAGGCAATATTTTAGCAATAATTATGGTGAGTCAAACGATTTCTACTTCTCTTAAAAGTAATGATGGCAAAGATGGTGGTGATGATGGTGATATTGGTAATGAAAGGTATTGGGGCCAACGTTTGATTCCCCATGCCAGAAGATCATCAGATAGCAAAAACATGTTTTTAAATATCTGGACATATAAGAAAATGGGAGTTATTTTTAAGATCCTATAGGAGGAGTGATGACATGTAAATATAAAATTGTTATGGAATTGCCAGAGCATCTGTTTCCACAATTTTTGCTTTCCTTGGCATGCTTAAATATTTTTTTTCAGTTATATACAAAATGAAATTCAAATACATTGAAATCTTGGGTTCAAGTGGTATTTTCATAGATCGTTTTGAAATTGTTGGGTCTTCTAATTTAAACATTAGGCAAATATATCATGCGCTGTGCTGACTAAACTGAGGATTGAAAGGGAAAGCCTGGAAAAACGTTGCAAATCCTGAATGTACTTAGATATTTTAAATGTGTTCAGTGTTTGTTTTTGTATTTTGAGGTTTTTTATTGTTAATTATGTTTTGAAAAATTCATACATTTCAAACTGGAGTGAAAGATGAAATTATAGCCAGATAACATACCCTAGCACCTGGCTCCAGTGATGCTAGATTATGATGGACAAGAAAAATACAGAGAGAATATGAAATAAGAGAGGTGGATAGGTGAGTGGAATTCTGAGTTCTAAATGATAATAATACTGGTGTTGGTGAACAATATCCAAATCCTGTTCCACATTATGGTGGCAAAGAGGGGCATGCTGCATAGAGGGAAGCCTTGAAGGAATTCATTTCTATTGATTTTTTTTAAGCAACCGTATGTTTAGTATCCTTCACTTTATGGTATGAAATATGCTATTAAAATATCTTGTTAAAAAAAAAGAAACAAAAAACAAAACCTTGTAACACACCAATGAAGTAAGTAGAAATATTAACCTAGCGTTAAAGACACTAGGGCTAAGAGATTTGAGGAAGAAAGAGTGGCTTAGAAAGAGTGGCTTGTGGTTTGAAACACTGTGTGTTTGAAGGTATTTCTCCTATTATAGTTTTAAAGATGTCACAACCTTCTTTGTCATTAGCAGTTGACTTGATAAGGAGAAGAGTTTAAGCAGATGGAAAGAACAAACTTTTCCCTTTACAGGCTTTGGAGGTTTTAGTGATAAATGCTGAGCTATATTTGCATACAAATCACTATCTTGAAAATTTTGAGCCTGCTTTCTTGACGCTTCTTGCTGAAATTTTTTTTAAAATTTATTTGTTTTTAATGAATTGCCTCTTTGTTTTTAGAGGCTGCCTGATTAACTTATTCTATTCTGGAAGCTACCAGAGTGACATTAAAATGTCTTTTGCTTCCTGTTTTGGAAACATTTAGAAATCACTTGCTACTTAGAGTTTTCATGCCCCCCTTTTTTTTTCTGGTAGGATTTTTTGCATTTTTATTGTTGTGAGTGATTTAGCCTATTCTTTAATTTTGAATGGATCACACAATTCATCTTTATGTGTCCAGCTGTCTTTTGTTGGAAGAGACACGTCTTAAATTGTTCACTGCTGAATCAGATTAAAATTATTTTAGTGTTATTCCATTTAGAAAAAAATCTTTAGTTTGTCTTTTGTGAAGGGTTCATCCTTATGAACACATTGCTTAGACACAAAATAAACTTTTTTTTTTTCACTTTTCAGGAGTGGATCTGATGTGAGAAACAAAGGCAAAAGAAAAATTAAATTTCCTTACTACCTATAGCTCACCGACAAGTCCTTGAAGCAGGCAGAGTGACATTCCTCTAGAAACTCAGCTGCCTCCATGTTAATACTTGGCTAAGGGCAAATGGCAATCTTAACCTGGCCCCCAGGACCCTGTAAGTCTACTTTAACATATAAAAATTCCTTTGGAAACTTCCTTTATCTCTAAACATCCCCAAGATACATGTTGGCAATCATGACCCAAGCGTATAACCCACTGATATACATCTGAAGGGTCTCATGACTCAGGTTTTATTGGACGGTAGACCTTTTCCAGCAATAGCTAGTAGCCCTCTCTCTGTCCTGGAAACCGTGCTTCCAGAATTTCTTAGAGACTTACACTATTCCTAATCACTTCTCAACTTGAAAGTATATAATGCACCACTCCTCGTGACCCAAGTGCAGCTCTTTCTGCCCATGGGTTCTGTCCCCGTGCTTTAAAAAAACCACCTTATTTCACCAAAGATGTCTCAAGAATTCTTTCTTGGCCATCAGCTTTGAGCACTGTCTTTCCTATATCAGGTCTGTTAGATTCTAAGCTATAATGAGTAGAAGTGTGAGCCTATTTTTAATCATTCTCTTGGGAACAAATTCCGAATAATTTTCTTATTCAAATCGATGATTCTTATTGTAGTTGTAGTCAGGAGACTAAGAATTTTTTTGCAAACTTAAGACCACAGGAGAATAATGCACACACATGTACACGTGCATGCATGAGCACACACACAGAATCACATGCATCTCCATCCCATCTTGCCAACATTTTCAGGAGATTCATAGAAGCCTGGAGTCCGTCTATACTCTCAGGATAGTTGGTTTTGGAAAATCTGTAAATTCAAGAAGGAAGGGTCTCTAAATAGCCTCATGACACTGCCCTCCCCTACCCAGTCACCATATTTCCTAAATTACACCACTCTCCACCTACCTTCTCAGGCCAGAAGCCTCCCACCTCTCAAACCCCCCATCAGTAAGTGCTGTTGCTCCTGCCTCAGAAATATATCTTAGATTTTCTGGATCTACACCGTCACCACCATAGTTCAGGCCTATTTGGAATGTCTCAGCTGTTGTCTGGTAAAGCCATCCCCAATGGCCTTCAGATTTTATCCTTGCTTTGATTGAATCCTTTTTTTTATACAACATTTATAGTGATTTTTCAAAAAGGGAACTTAGACTCTGTCATAAATCTCTATTACCCACTGTCTGAGATGGTTCAGACACATAGAATCAATCCATACTGCCACCCAAAGCTATGGAGAGCCAGGACTGTCTCCTGACACTCCAGATCAACAGGCCAAGTTTATTCCCAACATAGCAGTGCTGGCTTGGTATGTCCTTCCCCTTGTACCATTGCATCTTTGCTTTCTTATCTCAACCCTTGTCTCTTTCACAATAGACCATGTTTTTATCTGTCTCCTACCTTTTCGCCCTCTAGAATGTACACTTTTGGACGAGAAGGGATGTGATGCATATGGCTGGTGTGTATTGTGTCTTCAGCATCTTATGTAGGAGGCTTTTTTTTAATTATGTTTTTTTATTTTAATTCCAGTGTTTTAACTACAGTATTAGAGTCTTAGTTATCTTAATATATACTTAATGAATAAATGAAAAACATATAAAGCCCTAAAAAGTGTTTTGGTTCTACTCTTTCCTCCAAAATGTGGCTTTATGGCCTTCCTTCTGTAATTCACATAGAAATTTATTCATTAAACACTTATATACCTTTCAACATGAAATATTCTCACATCTCTTTTAGATTGCTAACTTAGGGAGGGCTGAATCTATTTATTCATTTTGGGGCAGGGGGGAGGTTAATTCACATTCTGAGAATGCCCTATTAATATAATTATGGCTCTCTGTTTTTGAAATAAGGATTTTTTTTTTCTATCAACATTCGTATTTGTTGCAAAAAAGATCTCATCATTGTTTTTTAAAAGAATGTAGAACAATGTTATTCTAAGATCTTTCCAAGCTCCAATGAGTTAATGGACTACAAGTTTCCCATTTAAAATGCAAGTACTGCCTTTGATGTGTGAAGGGAAGGGTATCTTATGTTTAGTTTCTCTATGCCTTTAGCTGGGTCTCCTTTTGATTAAGAATTCAGAACTAAGCTTTTTTTTTTTTCCTAAGTAGTAAGCGCATTTCCTTTAATTATTCTCATATAAGTTAGTTGAGTCTGGTCTTGTTCAGTAGTCTCAGAAACAATTTCTGAAACATTTTGAAGAATTACTTATATGAAAGAATTGTTTCCCAGATTAAGCAATGAGTGAGTTTCCATGTCACTTTCTCTTTCACCAAATATTTACTGAAGTCCTATTCTGCATTATATTATGTGTGTCACCAGGAATGTCAGTTGAGCCTGTTTACTAGGGAACATTTCCAATCTTCTAAGAATGCTTTCCCTTTGGAATATTTCCTTTAGATGTTTTCCCCCTTCTTGAGGAGGAGGCAGAAAATGGAAGCAGAGAAGTGTCCCTTTCCTATTTCTTTTGTCCTGTTAAAGAGTCTCTGCTGTACCATATTTATATTTTGGTTGTTTTTCACCTTCCATAGTATCTGAACTGTGATGGGTGGGTGGCTTCATTGGCTTATCCAACTGTATTGGAGATCTGTTGGAAGTTAGACTTTTCAGTAGCTCTTGAGCGGCATTAACAAACCAGAAGTTGGAGTCCATGCTTTTCAGGACCTAGCAGAACTTGTATTGGAAGGACCCTCACTGTATGAGAGTTTGGATCCCAGTCTGGCCATCATGTAGAAGTAGACACTCCAGGTGCTCTGTGCTCATTCACATGCTGGTAAAATAGAAGTGTACATGGTCAAGTGCTATGAAATTACTTATCTTGCCTGTGGTTTTTCCAGCAGATCTCCTATGAATTATAGATCTTTAGCATTATTTCCTGATCTATACTAGAATTAAAAAGCTTTTCACTGAGTTTTTGAAGTGATTCTCATCACAGAGTATATATGAAGTTTAAAAAACTACTCATTGAGGATGATCCTTAAATATATCCTTCCTCTGACAAGTGTACTTTATTCTTCTCTGCAATACTCTTCCAGCTCTTAACACCTAAGAGTTAGGTTTTTACAACATTCTCATCTTGGTGTATTCCCACTTGCATGTTGGCACATTATGGACAGGTATTTCTGAGTGACAGTGACTCTTCTTTCAATATTCTCCGAACTAGAATTATTTAAAACCCATATTCTTCTGTGTGTCTCCAGGACAATACCAATAATACCAGATTTTCATAATTGTTACTCAGAGACATTGCAATGCCTAGAAATGTATCCTTATCAGTGAGAAAGGGAGGAAGTGAGCCTTGGGGAAAAAATTGTATTGCTTCCTAATCAAAGAATGGCAGACACTTGATTATGCACAGTGATATTCTTCCCTCCCTTGTGGTAGCCAAGACTAACAAATCTCTCCATTCTTCCCTCCTGATTCCTATCAAGGCTTTAGAATCCTCTTCAAAATATCGCTCGAAGCAGCTACTACAGGTTAGTTGAGAGCTAGCAAAAGAGATGAAACCTATTTGGCAGACTTGCTCTAGTCACTGAGAACTCATGATGAACAGAGCCCCCTGCTGATCTGTAAGGCCAGTCCAGTCTGACTGCACAACGGAAGTTTCTGGTTGCCATGGAAAAGGAAGGAGAGCTTTGGGGTCTCACACTGCAGTTAAGGGCTCTAGTCCGTAAGTGACATATATACTTCTGCTCACAATTCTTTGGCCAGAATTCATCTTCAGCTTCATCTAAACCACAAGGATCCAGGAAGTATAATCCTATCTTGTGCCTGGTTATGGAAAGAACCTGAAATAGTTGGTTAACAACAGTAGTGACCTTCATAGTCCATTAGATATATTTTAATGCTCAACTTGTCAGCATATTTCATTTAGCAGAATGCTCTCTTGCTTTGCCCATGTGAATTAACAGGATGTTTATTTTTTTTTGTTGTTTAAAAATAGCAGTCTTGGGGCACCTGGGTGGCACAATGGTTGCACATTTGCCTTTGGCTCAGGTCATGATCCTGGGGTCCTGGGATGGAATCCTGCATTGGACTCCCTGCAGGAAGCCTGATTCTCCTTTTGCCTGTGTCTCTGCCTCTCTCTGTGTCTCTCATGAATAAATAAATAAAATCTTAAAAAAAAATAGCAATCTTTAGCAGGCACCTCTATGTTGAGGTAAATGATGCTCAGGATTCCCAAAGAACACCCCCTGGAACATTTGTCCTATGCAATGTTCTAAAAAGTAGTAGTAGTAGTAGTAGTAGTAGTAGTAGTAGTAGTAGTAGTAGTAATAGTAATAGTAATAATTTTATTTTAAGCAAATAAGAGAAATGCTGCATGGTATCTCTACTTTTTGAGAAGTCAGAATGCACATTAGCCCATTAAATATCCTCATGTGTACTGCTGTAAAGAAACCTGTTTTACTTCATTTAATCCAGTGCTTTTTAACTGTCTTTGACCATACATTTTTTTCCCCTGTATAATGTGTGATAACATCTCATAAAACCAGTGTTCTGGTGAACCACTGTAGTGCACACTGCAACAGACACATGAAGACTTTCATGACTTTGGAGGCATTGAAACAGTGTAGATGATTTTACCACATGGCCTTAGCCAAGATTTTCACTTTATAATTGTATTATCTTGAGTGTGTCATTTCACTTTGTTGGCTGGAACTTCTGAATCTGCAAAAATGGGGGTGATATTATCTATCTCAAAAGGTCACTGTTTACCACTAGAACATAGTAGGCAGCAAACAAGTGTTGTATGTTCTTTTCTTCTCCTTCTGATATTATTTACTTTGCCCCACATATTTAATTTAATATAAGCATAAACTTTTCCCATTCTGATTTTCTTAGGATAATCAATAACATTCCTTTGCCTTGAAAAATATACAGAATTATGTGTGAAATTTGAACCAAGGAGTCTGTACCACATTGCTGTCAAGCTGCAGGCTCCTATTTGATTTTACTTTCTTTGAAGGCCACATGTTCACTTCTCCCTTTGAATGTGTTTCTTACCTTTCAGCATCCAGACTGGTATAGGAGATCGGAGGATGGCTCAAAGCAGATCTACTTAGTGAAGGATACCTGACTTCCCTTCCTCCAGATGACTAAAGACTCACTGTCGCTGTATGCTTGGCCCAGAGCATTGTCCAGATCAAAACATGAGAATTCTCATGGATATTTAAGAGATATTTGTCCTGAAATCCAGGAATGAGCAGACCACTGTCATTATCTTAATCACCTGGAATTTATTATATTCTGGAAATCAAATTTGCTTCAAAATATATTCACACCATTTATGCTCATTGTTTTTTTTTTTTTAATTTTTATTTATTTATGATAGTCACACAGAGAGAGAGAGAGGCAGAGACACAGGCAGAGGGAGAAGCAGGCTCCATGCACCGGGAGCCCGATGTGGGATTCGATCCTGGGTCTCCAGGATCACGCCCTGGGCCAAAGACAGGCGCCAAACCGCTGCGCCACCCAGGGATCCCCATTTATGCTCATTGTTGATGACCATCCTATGATGTTTTCATTGAGTTACTATATAGTGGATATGTTAATATCCAGTGAAGAAAGATGTGGCCCAAACTGGCAAGTTTCTTCTTTAGAATTGTATAGCTTAATTTGGAGGATAATATTTCTACCTTTCTGATAAGAAAAGTCACATGAGTGCTTACATTATGAAGAGTAGATTACTTTTTGAGATGTCACCTACTTTGATTCAAAGCTCTGTAACTGTGGTATTTAAATCAAATAAATTGAATCTCCTCTTAAAAAATACCTCACAGTCCATCCTGTTCTGTTGTTTTTTGAAGTGACATTATGAATTATTTTAAACATTTGCAAGGGCTAGGATTATTTGTTAGAGCAAATAACTCATTACACAGGGTCTCCAGAAGTCTACCGTGCAAACTGGGAAATTCCTTGCTTGTCATTGAACTACATACTAATCTGCAGTAGAGATGAATAGGCACTCTACTTTTTTAGTAGTTCCAAAGAATGACTAATTCTTCGTCATATTATTTGATACTGACTTCCTCCATATTCATATATGCACATGCTAATCAGCCTCATCAGAATCAATGATATTTTGATGGTTTGATTTATTTTAGTGACTTTTATATTCTGAATCCCTAGAATAGATCAGATATAGAAAAATAAATGGGAGCAAGTCTGAACAACTCCGAGAATAATATTCTGCTGTCTTCTTTAATTAATCATCTGAATCAGTACATTTCCATTTCTCTGTCATGACTCTATATTTAAACATTTCATATTTGTTACAGAAATGCACATAAAATTATTAGATCATCAGTTATTATCCACGATGAGCAAATTTTAAACTTATCAAATTTATTTTAAATAAAAATGTAGCAACATAATGAACATTTGATGTAGCTGGGCAGATTCTCACTTTTGCAGCATTCCCCTTTGTTTGTGACTCTGCCAGGCATCTGCAGATGTTTTTGTGGTTCTTGAGGAAGGAGAGGAGGCCACAGAAATGACCCCTGCATCTCTTGTTACATGCCTACTCTGATTGGTGATGACTGCTCAGAAGGCAGGCTTGAGAAGGAATCTGAGTCTCTGTGGTTCAAGGAGAGAATTATGTGGCTGATTATTGACGTCTGCCGTGAGCTTAGCACTGGAACGTAGTGGCAGAGGTGCAACGTTTTGTCATCTTGTGTGTAATGGAAGGAGCTTTAGTTTGGGAAGTCAGACAGCAAAGTTTCAATTCCAATTGTGCATCAATGTGGCTTTGAGCATATCAATTAAACACTGTTTCCCCGTTTTTTCCCCCATCCAACAGGGAAGATATTGCTGTAATAATAATTGAAGGTTAATATTTTAGACCTATCCCGGCTGCAAAAATGCCATGGTAGTATCTATTCTGTAGGATGTCTAAGATACTTTGGGCGCCTGTCATTTTTATAAAATCTCTGAGACTTCTTTTCAGTTACCATCTGTGGTCGATTATTATGGTGATGACCCCCCCCCCCCCCCCCCCCCCCCCCCCGCCCCAGTGCAATAGGACTTCCACTGCTCCTACCTCTTTTCAGTGTGGTCTTTCTGCTCCCCCATCAGGAGATAAAATTTATTTATCTACCTTCAACCTGGGCTGGCCTGTCATTTCCTTTGACCAATAGAAGGTAGGAGAATTTAAGCCTTCAGAGTTGTTAGAATTTCTGCCTCTGGATTGGGATGAAAGGGCATGTGGAGTGAGGGGCCAGAGGACCCAGCTGAGCCCAGCCCCAAGCCTACATGCCAACTGCAAACAGTTGCATGAGTGAGACAAGCACAAAAACCTCCCACAGAATCAGGATAAGAAAACAAAGTAGTGCTATTTTAAACCTATGTGTGTGTGTTTGTTGTCATAATGCAGAAGTAGACAGCTGATAGAGAAGTTGGAAGTCAGTCAGTAGGTCTCCTATGACTGGAAAAGTTCTAACAGTTGGTTCTGTCTCTTAGCTAGGGTTACCTTAGTTCTCTTCCATCTGGTTCTTATTCCCTAGCAGGCCACCTGGGCTTTTCACAGCATTTTAGTCTCTGTTCCAAGAGGACAAAAACCAGAAGTTGTCAAGTCTGTTAAGGCCTCACCCTAGAAAGTCACACAGTGAAGCTTCTGTCACATTCCACTGATCAAAGCAAGTCACAAGGCCAGCCAAAATTTAAGGGGAGAGGAAACAGACTTCCACTTTTGATGAGAAGAGAAACAAAGTCACTTTGCAAAGGGGCAGGTGGGATAGGAGGGACTTCAGTGGTAATATTTGTAAATAATCTACCGCACCAACCTCAGGTGCTTGATTAGTACAAGTTCCCACTAGATTTCTTTCTTTCGTTGTGTGTGTTCTGGGTTAGTTGTGTGCCACCAGGAGTTCAGCACAGGACCTGGCATGCTGTGTCATCATTGCTTCAGTGTGGTAAAAACACCCCACGTGTTTACATCCAAAGGACAGAGACAGGCACTCCTGGGCTTGTGGTGAGTGGAAAGGAAGAGAGAAAGGAAAGGCATTACCAAATTTCTGGTGGTCCCTGGTCATAAATATAATGGTGTAAGAGAGTCAGTGATTCCCATTCACTGTCCAACAGGCCGTGGGATTTTTCAGTGTGTCTGTCTGCCTAGCCCATTGATATTGACTGTTGTAGTGAAGCTTCCTCCAGAATCTGCCAGCCCAGGGGAGTCAAAGGTACGTTGACGCAAGCCAGCCTCAAAAATGGAAAAGGGCCAGGTAGTAGCTACATTTGTGGTGAGCATATCATAAGTATAAACTTGGGAAATCACTGTGTTGTACACCTGGAACTAATGTAATCTGCATCAACTGTACGTTAGTTTGAATGAATGAATGAATGAATGAATGACAGGAGGGAGGGAAAGAAGGAGGGCAGAAAGGAAAGGACCAAAATATAGGCTCCGTATCCCTCCATACTTCCTCCCGCTGAACCCCTGGTACAAGGAGGTTCTCTCATTCTTGGTGTCCTTAGTCACAGTTCTCTGTTAGGATGAGGGCATACTTACTATTACTTCCCTTGCCCAGTACTGAGGCTTCCTCCCATGATGGAGTTGTGTGTCTCCGATGTTTTCTTCATCCCAGGCTTGGTGTGTCTCAGCCATCAGCAGTTTTGCACAATATCTTTGTGTTTCATGAAACACATGGCTCTTTTTCCCAAACAGACTCTGGGAATTCAGGGCACGCTTTTAATAAGAGGCCAGGCAGACACTGAGTCCTAAAAGTACAAAAGTACAAAAGGTACAATGTCATAGCACTATGGTTAATAGCATGAACCTTGGAATCAGACAGGCTTGGGCAGAAATCTAGCTTTAATCTCAAGTTGAGAGTGCTGTCTTGCACAAGTTTCTTATTTCCTATAAGCTATAATTTCCTCATCTGCAAAATAGGAATTATAATAGTTCTTTCTGGATTTGTTGGAAAGACTAAGTAAAAGAGAGTACATATATAAATGAAACACAATGATTGTGTCCAAAGAAAGAATGTCTGACAACTTTCTTTAAAGCTAACCATAAGTTGCTAGGACATTTTCAAGGACAGATCTTGGTCCAAATTTGGAGAAATAGTTTCTGATTTTAGAAAATTGAAATGCAAGACCATACTGAAAAGTTTATCTCACACCCCTAGGCAGAGTTAGATTTTGCCCCTCTGTGCTTCCACAACATTCTGTACTGATTTCTATCAATAGTCTTCATCTCTCTCTGTTGTGATGATCTGTCTATACTGCAAGACAGTTTGGGACATCAGAGTTGCACCCTTCAAGGTCAATTACTCTGCTGTGTTCATCTTGGCACCCTAAATACTAGCACAAACCCTGGACTGAGAGGAGGCTGTAGTGGTGGGATGGATGGATGAGTGGGTTCACAGCCGATCCACTGGTTGAATTACTCCCCAATTTGTAAAATTCACTTTAAGTGTCATTTGCACTGGGAAGCCTTCTTTGATTTTCCTCTGCTATGATGAATCTCTTTGTGGACCACAGGAACTAAACTGTAACTATTCCCTTCTCTTCTTAAAAAAAAAAAAAAGAATATTATAACTAAATGGACTTATCTACTTTAGATTATAAAGAGACACCAGATCCCATTTGATACTCTCTTTCATAGGTTTTCACCCATGATGAGTCTTGGAGAAACATATATTAAATTTAATTATGCAGATTAACTTCTTTGAGGGTTATCATGCATGTTGGCTAAAAAGTCTCTTCAGGGGTGTTAATCCCAAGCAAAGAGGACTCAAAAGAACGTGTGTTCTAATAGCCTATGTATAATACAGGATTTTCCCTTTAACAGTGCCTAAGAATCTCTAAATTAAATTATACAGCATCTGTGATATTACCTTAAAACTACTGGCATACAAATAGTTGCAGTAGAATTACAAGAGCTGTCTGCTGTTCTTCAAAATTAATTTACTTTCCCTCAGTTGTTTGTCTATGAGAAGCATGTAGCGCATGATACCCACCATCTTTAAGCAATATGGTGTTTTCTTCTAAGGCTTATGCACTTATTTTGAGAAAATGCTTTTATTTTCAAATGAATTTATGAATAACATACTGTTCTGGTGCTCTCATATGTTTGTAGATCATATGCTTTGTTCTTCCTATTAAAGATGGCAGAAACTCCTTTAATTGCATTGGGGAGTAACACTCATGATTTATCTAGATGATATCATCACCGTAACAGATTTTCTGATTGTGATTAGTCTTTAAAAGCATCAAAAGTGCTACACAAATTCATGAAATTTCTCTATAATGCTTAGGTGTTTTTCCTTAGAAAGTGATAATTTTTAAGGTACCATAAGGATGTTTGTCCAGTATGCTACGTAAATAACACTATTGTGTTATTCAGACTTAGGAAAAGAATGGGCCCCCAAATAGTTCTAACTTCTTTTAGTTCCTTCTTGCTAATGTGATTCCTTTAAACCTTGGGTTGACATTATTAGATCCATGGGCGAAATCTGGTTGGCCTCTCTTTTTGTAAATAAAGGTTTACTGGGACATAGCCATGCCTACTATTGTTTGTCTTGTCTATAGCTGCCTAGGGATATAGCCCACCGAACAAAATTTTACCATGTGGCCTTTTGCAGAAAACGTTTGCTGACCTGCTTTAAATCCTTTATGAATCTGCTTCTATTTTGGGGAGCATGGGATATTCAAACAAACTCAATCACCCGTAGTTGCCCCAGAACACTTGCCTTATTAAGATGTCCCAGGTTCTGCTGCATTGGGTGCTTCCCTCTGTCTCTGTATCTTCTAATCCTACATCTGAAATTCCCATAGTATTGTACTTATCTGTTTCCATGCCCATCTCCTGAACTGGAAGGACAGGGGCAACTTCCTGTTCTCCTCTGCTCTTCCCAGAGCCTGGCACAGTGTCTATACCTATTCAGTGCTCACTGTTCACAGAGTGAACAAATGAATTACAATTCCTAAATATAAAGCAGCATTTTTATAGGTATAATTTATAGGTATAATTAGGTATATTTATAGGTATAATCTGAGACTCTGAATAATTTAGAAACCACTTGTTTATATTTTTTTAATAATGAAAAGATTTTGGGGACTCCTGGGTGGCTCAGTGGTTAAGCGTCTGCCTTCGGCTCAGGGCATGATCCTGGAGACCCATGATCAAGTACCACATCGGGCTCCCTGCATGGAGCCTGCTTCTTCCTCTGCCTATGTCTCTGCCCCTCTATCTCTTTTTGTCTCTCATGAATAAACAGTTAAAATCTTTAAAAAAATACAAATAAAAAATAAAAGATTTTTTAACAAGGGCTTTCCCCTCATCATTACATTTCCTTTGTGCTTGGATGGTAATTAATTTACATTAAAAACAAGTTTATGTTTTTCCAGATCACATCTAGCATTAGTTCTAATTAGGCTAAATATTAAGAACAAATCTCTTTGAATTAAAAAAAATCTTGCAGACCATCCCAATCTCATGTCAATGGTTGAAAATAAATGGACATTGTATCCATTTTGTCAGGGTCTTAGGACTCAGAGGTAGCCAATAAGAGGGTCTGGTTCATAAAGCATTCGCTCGTTGCAGCAATACTTATTAAATCTGGTGTTCTGGGAGGGATGAAACAGTGGTAAACAAAATAGTCTTTCCTCTGTGGAGCTTATGTTCTCATTCAGGTAGGTAGTCAATCAAGAACACTTCCAGCTGGTGGCAAGGCCTATGGCAAGATGAAAACAAGGTGACAGAAGAGAGAGTAACTGGGTAGCAGTTTAAACTGGTGGTCCTGGAATGCTCCTTTGAGGGAATAGCATTGGAATTAGAATTGGAATGATAAGAAAGAAGCAACCATGTGAAGATCATGGGGAATTGGATTCTAGGCAGAACAAACAGCTGGGATGAAGGCCCCCCAATCTGGGAAGGAGTTTAATGTGTTAGACGAACAGAAGGAAGGCAAATGTGGCAGATGTACAGTGTGTAGAGGAAGATGGGGGAAGAGAAGCTTCAGGAAGTAGGTAGGCAGTAGTGGGGAAGTGTTGAGGTTAGGGCATATAGGCTCTTAATGCTCTGGTTTCAGAGGAACTGAGGGATGGGGCTTGGTCCTAACTTTCTGATGCCATTTAGTATCTAGAATGGCCTGGGGAGACTAGTGAGTCTGTTGTTGGTCTGGTCAGTGACCCACACAGTAGCCAGGAGCTCCAGAGCCCCACGCTATGTAACTCCAGACCCACCTACCTCCCTCTGGAGTCCTGGGAAGCCTACCTGTGTGTCCACTGCCAGGTTGAGATGCTTGTTGGTCCATCCTCTGGGTCTAAACAGAATGAAGATGATGATTACCTACATGAACACCTGTCCAATTAAGCACCTTTAGAAGTTAACCCTATTTCATCTTATCATTCACATGGGAACATGGTTTGTTACGTTCAGATAAGATGTTTTCTTAATGAAGGATTAGATTTCAGGGACTATATATGTCAGGGCAGTGTGGCCTAAATGGGCTGGTGAAAAAGATTCACTTAAATGAGAATGTGTTTAGCCTGTCCAACTGTTTTGTGACATGTTGTTATTAGTATTATTAGCGTTCAATTAAAGTAATAAGTGCGTGTGATCCATGACCTTGCAGTTGAGTGTACACAGGATACAACAGCTGACAGATTCAGCCATTTTGATTCACTTCCATAAATGTTTTGGTTCATTAAACATTGGATCAAGCCAATCCTTAGCATCAGACAAGGAAAATGAACAGATAATAAAATATTTTGTATGGCATTGGGAAAATAACACCCTTCAGATGTCACTGATATTCCTAAAGTTACATCAAATACAAAGAATTTCAGATTCATTCCAACAATTTTGACGGTTAGCTGGTGTTTCAGTAAAATGTCCTTCCTTCCCTACCTGGTTGCTCAGACAGTTTGTTTAGATGTAGCTCACCCCAGCAATTATGGGTATTGTTGGAAGCTTGCAAAGTTGTCATCTTGCTGTGGTTTGGTGAAGTCAAGACCTAAGGAAGTTTGTAGGGAGGAGGAAGGAGAGGGAGGTGCTGGGAGGAGGATGATGGAAAAAGGTCTCTTTTAACAAAGAAAAGGCAACTCAGTGGGAGTGGAGGCTGGCAATCTGCTAAAAGGAAATGAAAGGAAATTCTTCATTTCTAAACGGTTCATTGACCCATGATAATAAAGCAGCCCTGCCAAAGAAGGATAATTATCTTTTTAAGTATCTGATGCCCTGTGGGTGAAGGCTTCCCTTCTCCTCTCTTGAAAAATGAACTCAGATTAAACAAATGCTCCTTTTCCTAGTTTACCATTGACATGAATTTCCTGATTATGAGCAAAATTAATCAGTTTTCCCTTTCTTCCCCCCCTTCTTTTATGGAAATCAGGCCCACCCAGCTGAGCTCAGTGCATTTCCCTTTGGGCTTTGACTCCTACCAGTATGATGGGCTACAGTGCTTGATATTCTAGTGAGACTAGCAATCGTAGAATTGGGGTTTTATTATGCCCCTTAGCTGCTTAGCTTTAGGCAAAGCATGCTCTTTTAAAGCAACAAGAACAAGGCAAAAAGAAAGAAACAGAAAAGAGCATTAGAGCACTTTTTTCTCCTGCTAGTATCTGAAAACTAAACAAAAATTAATATATCTGTGTATGTGTGTATAATATATATGTATATAATATATATATGTATGTATGCATGCAGCCACATATATGAGGAGTTTAAATATAAAAACAACCGAAATGTTATTGATGGTGTAACATAGAATATTAATTTGTCACCAACAAATGATCAAACTTACTTTATTTTTCCCTAGATCTTGTTTGTTTGGGCCAATAGCATAAGTATGTTGACTCGTCTGACTTAGAGAATACATTAAGATGGTGTTGTCTGCATAAGTTAAAAAAAAACACCCTTTTCTTAAATTAATGATTTACCTTCAACTGGCTTCCTGAATTCTTAATAATCAGTTTGAGAACATTTGTCATAAATTGCCTCACCACATGGTACATCTCTTATTATAAATGAAGTTTACTGTACATTTTCAGAATGTCTATACTCCTTTTAAATATAAATAAAACAACTCCTATTGTATTTTCATTACATATTTCTCTAAAGAGATATTGAAATTAAATTTTTAATCATGGATATTCTGCTTGCTTTTCCAACCCAGTGCCTTTGGCTGCTTGAGAAGACAGAGCTTTTGAATTGGGGTCAGGAGATAATGGTCCAGAATAGATTTTGCCTCTTGGCATAATTATTTCAGCCAGCACTTGAGTCTCTCTGAACATTAATGTTCCTTTCTCTTAAAAGATTTTCTCTAGTACACCACTGTTTCCCCTTCAAAATATAATTAACCATGTTTATAAGCTCTTTTTGAACTTCTTGGAGTTTGGTGGTTGGTAAATATTTGTTCTTTTATTCCTTAGTCTTTGAGAGTTCAGGCGCTGGGCCAAGGGGATTCAGTACTGTGGGAATAAACTTCTTGGTAAAAATGCTACCAAAAACAAGCAAAGTGTGCCTTAACAGAACTCACCACAGATGTCCTGGTGTGTCCCCTTCGGCCGGTAGAGCGTTTCCGAGACCTGCATCCGGATGAAGTGGCGGATTTGTTTCAGGCGACTCAGAGAGTTGGGATGGTGGTGGAGAAGCATTTCCAGGGAACTTCTCTCACATTTTCCATGCAGGTGAGTGTACAGATGGCTCAGAAGTTACTTTTCTAACTTTTCACATCTTAGCATTGGACTCCCTTTTAAGCTGCCATCTCACTGGTAAGGCAGCTGTGGTTGTTTGTGTCTTACGTAATAGCAGAAAAATGTGTTACTAACCTGGGACCATCCTACTGTCCACTGGCCCCAAGATGGACTGCGGGATGTCAGCTGAGGCACTGTCTGCAGTGTTGTTTACAAAGCAAGTGGGAGTAATAGACAAGTGATTTCATGGACATTAAGACATTCCAGATCTTTTACTGGAACTGGGATTAGACTAGTTATTTTTATTGTGTGGTAAATATGTTTTGAGTACTGCATGGGCCTAGCCCTGCTTTGCTTTAGGATAATAGAGAAATGCAAGTTAGATGGGACCTTGCCCTCAGAGGGTTCCTTTTCTCTTTAACTTAAGCCCCAGTGATTGATTATGGATTGGTATGAAGCTGGATTGACTGAATATTCTGTGTGGTCTGCTTCTCTGGAAGAAAATGAGTCACACACCCCCATTCAGTGGAGATCTTTAGGCAGAGGTTGAGCAGAGTGTGGGAGAAGGAGGTCTGTGGTAAGTCATCGGCTGTGGGAATTGAGTAAATCAGTATGACATATCCTATGCCCCTTCAGATACCCCGTGGGAAGAGCAGGGGGTATTAATACCTAATTATAGTCCTTAGTGGCCTTGAAATTAAATGACTCTGCAGTAACCCCTTGGTAAGGAATTGGCTTATTCCATCATGTGAGACCTTTGCCCCTCTGTGCTTTAGTTATGCAGAATATTTACCATCCTTCTTCTACCTTCCTCATCTCCCCACCATAGACCTTCAAAGACAACAGATAAAGAAGGCTGGCCTTTTCAGGTTATGAAAGGCTCAGACTAAAAATGCTCTTAAATGCTTCTTAAAATTTTTTTTGCTGCCATGTCTATGTTGAGAGTGAACTCCCCCTTTAAAATACAGTGTGCATGTGTGTGTGTGTGTGTGTGTGTGTATGTGTGTGTGTGTGTGTGTGTGTTGTATGTCAAAGCATCTGAGTCACCTTCATTCAGGTATTTAAGCTCAGGGTGGGTTTATCAAGCTTATGCTACAAATCATGTTTCAGAGAGACCAAATGAAGGCAAGTGACAGCAGACATCTGTCAGTGTTAAATGAAATGATAGAAGAAGACTCACATTCACTAGAAATGGCCAGTGCTAGTTATCTAACATGATTTACTAAAAAGTAAATTTCATAAACATAGGAACTGACTTGTGCATAGCACATGGAGTACTTTCATGTATGCTGTGTTTTCAAACTTTTTTAAAGCTTTGAACCTCACTAGGATATTTATCCTGCAATCCTATGAACCTCTGTCCCCATGGATACATACATAGATAAAGGACACCAGTTTTACAAAACAACATTTACCTTTTCGATGCACTCTAATAGTTTTTGTTGTATTATCTGATTTGTTTTTAGTGCTGATCACCATCCATTAAGCTGCCTCCATGACCCACTAATGGGCTGTGACTTCGAGTTTGAAAACCACTGATACATAGTTCTCCTTAATCTTGACCACAGCAGAGCAAACATTCTTACCCATTAGTCTGGGTCACAGAGGTAGAAAGATTTGCTAAAAGTTGCAAGATTCTAATTCAATTTTGCATTTTTTGGTTATAGACATTTTGGTATCTTGCACCAGCTAAGCACTTGCTTTTGCTTCGTATTGTGACTGGTGACTGGGCAAGTTGGCTCATTTTTAACTAAACAAATAGTTTTGTAGGCTCTTAAAGAGCTGAGGATGGGAAAAGGGATCAGCTACAATGAATGCTCTTACTTTTTTCCCCCAAGGTCAGGACAGCTGGAGAGGGCCCACTCTTGGGTGATCTTCCCATAAAAAGACAGCTCATATTCCTGCTTAATGGATTATGTTTATAGCAGGCTTTTTTTTTTAGCAGAGACTTATAGTAATCAGATATTAATTAAACTACATTGGATTTAAAGATAACCAAAAGGTGTGATAATTTACCTCCTCAAACATCTCCATCCTTCCTTTAATGCAATTAAAACCATACCCAAGAGCAAAGAGCATGGAAAGTAACAAGAGGGTTGGTTCACTGGATAATTTATATCATCTTTATACATAACTTCTCACTCTCCGGCGGAAATGGAGAACTGTCTGGTCCCACACATTTGAAGTGAATGGTCCCCATGAGAATACTGCAAATTAACACACAATGAAATTGGATCTAAATTATTAACGAGAGATATTTCTGAATAAGCAGGAGATACCATCTATCTGTTTTCACCTCTGTTATTTATCTATCTTTTTTCCTACTTCTAGGATGGCCCTGAAGCCGGACAGACTGTGAAGGTGAGTGCTTATTATGTGCATACAAATTAATAAGGGGCAATTATGAGAACTAATAAAAATCACACTGAGCCATTTGCAGCACATTGCCGGTTCATTATGTTATCTCCGAGGTCAGGGAGACCCTCAGTGTTAGAGCCATAAATCCTGACATTATAAACTATGCCAAGCAATATGTTTCCCATTAGTTTACAAGACATTTACCTTTTGTAGTAAAATTATTATTGTGTAAATGCTAAAACAGAAGCTAAATCAAAGAAGTTGGAAAACAGAAACTGAAGTCAAAGGAGTTGTGGGTGGAGTAGTGTCTAGGGAAGAGCATTGAGCCCTGTGTGGATTGGCAGGTCGTGTGTGAAGCTGAGGCGTCTGGGTTCTACACACACCCTGTTTCTGCCTCATTGTTCTTGGGCAATGGGCTATGCCAGGTGGTTGCCCATGGTTCTCCCCTTGCTCCATACTCTGCTTCTCTCTTTTTCTCTCCACCCATATACCTGCACTTTTCCTCCCTTTGTGTTTCATACTAAAATTCTAACTTAATGGAGTCAGTGGAGCTCAAAGATGGGTTTTTAAGTGTGCTAAAAGAGGAAAGGAGGATTTATTAGGATACTCTCTGCTTTCCTAGTAAAATAAAATAAAATAATAAAATCCTGGCTGATTCTGAAGCTGGGTTTCTGCGCCCTTCATACAAATGCAAATTCCTCCACAGTTAGGTCCTATACCTAAATCATAGAAAAGGCTATTGTTTCAGTGCTAGAAATCAGAAGAAAGTCGAACTGGGGTGCTAATATCATACTAATAAGCAAAATAAGGTCTTATGGTTTTGAGATACTGGCTGTGAGCGGCTAAGGTAATGCTTGGCACCAAACAGTGCCAAAAAAACCCCAGTTCTTTTTTGATATTAGTTTGCATGAGGCTTTAATGTTTAACAGAACTACTGTGAGACTTTTAAAATAGAATGTCTTGGAAGTACTTCTGAGGAACAAATATCCTATAGGGACTGCCGTCAAATTCTTTATAATAAGAAAGAGCTAGCCTCCTGATTGCTCCAGACACATGATGTAATAGGGACAGAGGGGACTCAGGGCTTTTCTCTACCCCACTGTCCACCCCCCGCCAGGCTTCTAAACATGCAGACACCAAAAAGAGTATAACATGAATAGCTTCTTTCTGAAATTGTTTCTTGAAATATGAAGCACAACGTTTAAACCTGGTTGCTAGTTTAAAAAAAAAAAAAATCCATCCAGAATGCAAATGTAAATTCTAACAACACTAGACTTGGTTAGATGCTATTTGTCCTATCCATTTGATGGAATTCTTTCAGCCATTGGAAGTATGGTTATAGAAGCATCACCAATAAGGTGGGAGAAAGCAAAAACCATATCAAATGGAATGCACAGATTAATACAATGCACAGATTAAACATATCTAAAATTTATAGGAATATATATGTAATATCTCAAAATTTCATTTTAGAATTCCGAATGGGATATTAAAATTATGCCCTATACAAGCAGGCAAATTGAATTGAGACCAAAAGTAGATGATGGTTGCCAGGGGCTGGAAGAAGGTGGGCATGGGGAGTGACAGCTAAGGGATAAGGGTTTCTTTTTTTTTTTAATTTTTTATTTATTTATGATAGTCCCACAGAGAGAGAGAGAGAGAGAGAGAGAGGCAGAGACATAGGCAGAGGGAGAAGCAGGCTCCACGCACCGGGAGCCCGATGTGGGATTCGATCCTGGGTCTCCAGGATTGCGCCCTGGGCCAAAGGCAGGCACTAAACCACTGCACCACCCAGGGATACCATAAGGGTTTCTTTTTAAGTTGATGAAAATGTGTGGAATTAGATGGTGGTGATGTTCTTGCAATGTTATGAATATTGTAAAATCCACTGAATCATATATTTTAACATGGATAATTTTAATAATTTTATGGTATTTGAACTGTATCTCAATTAAAAATAGCAATAAAACATAGTAAAAAAAAATCCAGTGAATACCAAGTCTAGCAGGGCTGGAGTACCATGACTGTAGACTATCTGATTTTATTATTTTTTATTTATTTTTTAAAAAGATTTTATTTATTTATTCATGAGAGAGAGAGAGAAAGAGAGAGAGAGGCAGAGACATAGGCAGAGGGAGAAGTAGGCTCCACGCAGGAAGTCCGATGTGGGACTCGATCCCGGGACTCCAGGATCATGCCCTGAGCCAAAGGCAGATGCTCAACCCCTGAGCCATCCAGGCATCCCAGACGATCTCATTTTAATTGTGACTTTTTGATGTCCCAGTTACCTAGCCAAAAAAGTTAGTGGTTTTGTTAACTTCAGTGGAGTAATTCTTGCTCCATAGGACTTGTACATAAATTGTTGAATGTGATTATTATCTCCACCGGCATTGTTATTTAACCTAAGTTACTTTTTTTTTTTTTTTTAACAATTCTGTATGTTTGAATCAGTAGACTGTATTGCCTTGGACATCTCTCAGCTGTTTCCAGTCTAATCACAGAACTCCCCCAATATGAATGAGGGGGGCCTCTCAAGTCCTTGTGGAATATAAAATGACTAAACGAAAACAACCACACATATGCATATGAAAACTTCGACGTATGACAAAGTTTTGAAAACTGTGCTTTTAGAACAAGTCCACATACGTGAAGATGTCTAATCTATGTTTTTCCAAGTGCAGTCCTTATACTACCTGCGTAAAAATTAATTCGGGTGTTAGTCAAAAAAAAAGTTGACACTCCCAGTTCTTATTCTCAGTCTTTGTGTTCAGGGCTTGGGAATCTTCATGGTGAACAGCACACCACATGAGTCTTTTCGGAGTATGGCCGTTGATCAGCCTCATTAATTTTTGGTGATACAATAGAAGCTGGTAATGGGGGGATCCCTGGGTGGCGCAGCGGTTTGGCGCCTGCCTTTGGCCCAGGGCGCGATCCTGGAGACCAGGGATCGAATCCCACATCGGGCTCCCGGTGCATGGAGCCTGCTTCTTCCTCCGCCTGTGTCTCTGCCTCTCTCTCTCTCTCTCTGTGACTATCATAAATAAATAAAAATTAAAAAAAAAAAAAAAAGAAGCTGGTAATGGCCACATACCCCCTGATGCGTGGAAGCCAACCTTATGGCAGCCAGCCCCTCCAAGGAGCAGGGCAGCACCTTCAGGATTCAGCTATCTGGTTCTGGATCCTGCAGTTCAAGACTGAGCATTTCATGTTTTGAAATTCACACAGTTGCGCATTTCAGGGTAGCATTTGACAGCCTGCCATGGAACGCACAGTGACTGTTGGCTTCATCTTTGCCTGTGTGTCTGACTCTTGGCATTCTGCTTAATGTGGGTTCGAAACCATTTGTGTCTCATACTGGGTAGTCATAACAGTAAGCCCAGCGATGATCTCTTCCCCTGAAGCAACTGTTGTTATTGTTAGTGAAGGTGTACCACTGGGTTAGACTCTTGAACATGGTACCACCTCCGGGTTTTTTGTTTCAGGGGCTTTCGATTCTGTTTTTGCAAAGAACAAGGATGGCCTCGCTTACTTAGTAAGTAATTCGTAAGCCGGAATGGAAAATAGGAAAGTAAAAAAATGACCTCATATTTCTCAGTTCATTATTCAGTTTCCTTTTGAATATAAAAGTAGGAAAGCCCTGCTATCTACCTTGTGATCGTTACAACAGTTGAGGCATCCTGCGGACTTGAGAAACAATCTCTTTTTTTCTGGTTTTAGGCATATATCACAATATATGTATATACACATACAGCCACATGTCGCTGTTTTATTAGCCTCTTCTGACTCCCACCCCCCATCTGAAGTGGCTCTGCTAAGGCCTTTACTCTCTATCCTGTTGCCTTCTTTGATTTCCTTCAAGGCATTCTTTCCTGTTTTTTAATTTGTGTGGTTGTTTTTGTTTCTGTACTTGTATTTCCTTAGCCCCTCAAAAATGTAAGCTTTTTGAGGATCTGCATTTTGTCATTGTCTACTAAGGCCCTTTTGGGTGGTATGGGGAAGATAACAGGACTTTGCTCCATAGAGCAAATCCCTACTTGTAAGTTTCTAACTTGAGTTAACATGAAGCAGCAGATAATAGGTACTTGCACTTCAGTGTGTAGTCAGGGATCCAGGTCTCCTAGGATTTCTCTCAAGAATCCGTCTTTCAGGCATCACTGACAAAGACCAGAATTTCCAGTGATCAGGGTTCCCAAATCATATTCCAAAATGTAATTTCAACTAGCCAAATCACTAAAGACAGTGTTCTGCCCTTTAAAAGGGATGCTTCTTAGTAAGTTTAATGTGACTTATCTTTTAGAGTAATTACTATGTGCATCTTTGGGAAGGAGGGTGTTTTAGATATATTAAAGAGAGAAATTTATGGCAGGCAGGTAATCTAGACTCTCATAAGAACTATTTATAGAATATGCTTGCTTACCCTTTTCTGTATTTATGGACTTGAGTCCCCTACTTAGATATTTAATTTTCTAATACTAAGGCAGTGGGAGGTGTCTTAATAACTATTGCTATATTAGCTAGCAATTTTCAGATTGCTTGAGAAAGAACAAGAAAAGGAGTTCTTTTTAAAAGTGTGATTTAAAAATTAAAACCAAAACAAAAGTGTCTCATTCACCGAGGGGTCTCTATGGTCCTAGAACAGATGTTCTATGTGGAAATTTGATAATCTTTTCAGTTCAGGACATAGAGGAGATTTTAGCTCTTCATGAAGTCCAGTAGTTAATACACTTTGGTGTTAGAGGTTCCGTGGGAATATTAGCTATACTATTTTACTTTGTGACCTTGGGCAGGATTCTTAACCTCCCTGAACATCTATGTCTTCATTTTTCAAATGGAGAGAATCCTATCTATTTTGTTGAGTGGTGGTAGGGAGAAACCAACATGAATAGATGGCCCAGCCCGCCACATACTGTCCCTGGGACCTTGTGCACGTGTCTTAATATTAACCTAACCCTCAGTTTTCTCATCTGTAAAATAGGCAAAGACGACTTAAGAAGAATATACTTGGAACTGAGATTGTATCACCGATGAGTTCACAGTTACACACTGAATTCTTGCCACTATTAGCATTTGCCATTTTGCTTAAATTCTTGAGAAAATTTAATCACATGACTTGTGCTATTTGATTTTCAACCTTGAAATTATTTTAAAAGTGGCCAGTTGAACATTCAGGAACCTGCATTATTAACTGGGGGAAACTATCTGTAGCCTAATATTTTTTTAGCCTCTGATTTACCCTAGAGTAATGGGTAAATCATGGTTCTAAATCAACATTACTTCAGAATTATGTGAAGTAGGTTTTCACAAAGCAGAAACCTGCCTTCCTCCCATGCTGATTCAGTAGGTCTGGTGTGGGACCCAGGATTCTGCATTTTAACAGACACTGTAAGTGATCCCCACACATGCCTTAGTCCAGTGCACAGCCACTTAGCATCAAAGTGATGAGAAGATTCAGAGGAATCTCCACATAGCTCCTTGTTTTCAACCCAAATGAATTCCTAAAATTTGGTGTGCACAGAATGGAGAAACTGACATATTGGGAATGAAAATGATTTTACTGGACTGTTATTTGTTATTTTCATCTGTAAAGAAATTTCACAAGAGCTGTAATTTGTCAGAGAACTTTTGTCCTTTGATTAAAACCATGACAAAAAGTGCCTTCCTATGTTTATACTTAATTCCTGCATTTACTGCCAGAAGAATTAGTATTTTGAGGATGTAGTAGCTTTTATCTTGTGGAATTGCCTTAGAATTTCTCTCTTTCTCTCAGAATGAATCCAGTTTGCCTGAATCTGGTAAACCAAAAACAGTTTTGGTGCTCAGGGGATGGGTTTGGGTGTACATTTGGAGTGGATACCTCCAAACCTGCCCTTCTCTCCTGGTATGTACCTGTCTCTGACTCTCCCTCTCCTTCTGGTGATCTGGGAACAAAACCTCTGGTGCCTGGCTCTCCAGGCAGGAGAAGGAACCAAGAGCCTTTCTGTCTCCTGTGGGAAACTTCCTTTCTCCTACTAAACCTCTAGCCTCTTGTAAGTAGGTACAAATCATTGTGTTTTTTCATTTTTAAATAGCTAATTTTAATTTGCATGATGTCATGCAAAGCACTGAAAGAAAAATTAGCCAAGCCGCCTGGTGTTTTCCAGTTACCTTTTTTTTTTCCTCTGTTCTTTCAGTTTCACAGTCTGCTTCGGTAGACGGGGTGGGGGATGCTGGAAATGGAATGAGGATGGAGGGGTAATATCATCAGGATTCCAATATACTGATGGTGAGGAAGGACTCTGGAGCCATACAGCCTGGTTTCAATCTCAGAGCTGTCACCTACCAGTTGTATGCCCCAGCAAAAGTCAACCTTTCCAGCTTCACCATTCATTTGTAAATTGCTCAAATAAGGACCTCAGTGACACTCTACCTCCTAGGGGTGTTGTGAAGACCAAATGGATTAATGCATGTAAAAGCCTTTAAAACAGCACTTAGCATGCAATATATCTGAATAAATGTTTGCTTTGGTTTTATCATTTTCACTTAATCTTCACAACCCTTAAAAGTGAGCATTGGTGTTTTACACTTGAAACCAAGATTTATGGAGGTAGAGTAACATATCAAACCACACGGGACTGACTGGTAGTAGATTTCTGCTATGTAATGTAATGAACAAATGGATACACATTACCCAATTTTAAAATATGATCTATGGTGTTGAAGGCCCCTTGATACCCCTGACATTCCACAGTTGCTTCATTATCATCTCCACTTGGGGGTATCCCAACCCCCAAGATTCAGAGGAATCTCCACATAGCTCCTTGTTTGAGGAGATGATTTCTCCTCAAATTCAAACCTAGGCCTGTCTCAGAGCCCCCTCTCCATATCATGTGGCCAGCTGTGCCTAAAATACATCTTGCGCCCAGTAAACACAGGGGATGAAGCACAAGGAGAGTTTTTGTAAATATTTTGTCACCCTCAACATAGATTAATCTGTAAAAATTATTTTGCTTTACCTAGAATAATATTGGCTTCTCCCTAAAAATACCCAGAGAATTCTCTGTTTAACTTTATTATACAGATGAAGGTTAACTAAACTAAATGCTGTTTTATTGCTATATATCAATTTGTAGCAGAATTATATGTTTTAGATCTTTAATTTTTCATTAGTGCTACCAAACAAATTTCTTTAGTAATTGGAGGACCGGACTTAAGCAAAGTGGATATTTGGCTGTTAAATTTATTTTGAGATGTGTAATGCAGAAATGTGGCAAATGTTGCAGATATGTTCTGAATGCCAATGTTTTATAGATTCCAGGGAGCTGTCTTTTACACCTGATGTTAGTTGGGGGGAGGTTTTTAATCACTGTCAAGTCCAATATCTTGTGAAAAGCAAAGTGCTCTGTAGACCCCATAATGCTTCATAAAGCTAAGGTGTTAATTATTCAGAGTTACCTTCTAACCTCTATTGATGCCATCACTCACTCTTGCCATTTTGCCTGTGGAATACTAGGCACTCAGTAAGTCAGCACTGAAGGAATTTCTCTCTTGCTGTTTTGCTCCATGCATTTCAGGCCTGAGAAATAATTTATAAAATTCTCCAATTCCATATAACCAGCTCATTGTAGATTTAAAGTTTTGAAACTGTGGCATCTAAGTAATTGGCTTCACCAAAATGTGAATCCTATGGAAATTAACAAACAAAAAACAAATGAGACGAGGAATAAAAAGAAAAATGAAAGTAAAGGTAAAGTCAATTAATCATGTGACAAGGATTCAGTTTTGATGAAATATGGTCATGTCAGTCTCATTAAACGACCCATTTGTTATAAATCACACCACACACCTTAAATATCAAATGGGGAGGGAACATCCATTAAATAATGTGTAATTTGGTTGAAATTGGTTATCGTAGCTGAAACAGATACAGATGATATTACAAACTTTTGTTTTAGGAGTTATTAACAGCAAAAATAATAAAATATAGAAGCAGATTACTTACTGTCTATATTAAATGTAAAAATGCAGATCTGTGTATTGTTTAGAGATTTGGACACACATAGGGTTGGGATAGCCCCAAGTGGAGATGATAATGAAGCAACTGTGGAATGTCAGGGGTATCAAGGGGCCTTCAACACCATAGATCATATTTTAAAATTGGGTAATGTGTATCCAATTGTTCATTACATTACTTATATTTTGTAATATCATTGACATTTTAAATAGATTTTGAAAAACTATACAGTTTTATATATTTTTTTTTCACAGAGGGTTTTCCGCCAAGAAATGACTATTATAATTCATTCTTTTTCCTTTGTTATTCTTAGCATATAACTGGTTCTCATACTTTCTACATTCAAATCTGTGATGATGGAGCCCAGTAAATAGATTTTTGAAATCTTTTGAAATAGATTTTGTAAATGGTATCAATTCCCAGTTAACTCTGTTGTTGCCCAGAGTTAGGAACTGCTGTTTTCTGTATTTCTATAAATACATTTTGATTTTTGGTCAAAGTGATCTAGGCTTAATTCTTGCTGCGATATTCATCCTTAGTTATTCAGTCCCTTTCAGGGGCTCCTCTTTGCCTTTTATGCTCAAGCCATTAATAAAATAATTCTTAGAATCTAAAAGCAGCTGGAATAGTAAGGATTTGGTGACTGAGCCTGGGTCAGATGGAAATCAGCTTAATGAATAATGGACATGGCAACCTGCAGAGCTACACACATGGAAGTATTAGAATAACGACCTTACTAATGACATTTAAGTGAAAAATACAGGGTTGGTGAGAATCCGTAATGACTCTTGGGCCAAACACAGTGAGAAATTCTGTCCCTCCCTTAGAATTACGTTAGTGCTGGGTAAGGATAATTTTGAAATTTTAACTTCAAGAGTCATGAGGCATCAATACTACACCTGTGGTCTCATAGCAGATTCCCTCTGTGGAGAAGCCACTCATCTGCCAAGATTAGGGAAATTAGACGTGGACGTCTCTGGAAGCCTTCTGAGTCAGAGGAGTCCCAAACCTCAGGAGGAGAGGACAAAACTGATGGTTTGAATTCCTTCTGGGCTCATTCAACATAAATATCATATTTTTGGGTCCTGTTCATGAAAACTTCCATTTTCTTCCCCTGGTAGTTTATTCCCTTGAAGAAGCTCTTCTTGTTCCTGATGATACATGAAAAATCAACATGAAGTTGTTTAGGTTGTTGATCTTGCCTAAAGTGGTTTAGAAGAATAAACAATGTTGAGTGAACAAAATGAACTAACCAAATACTCCTTTACTTTGTGGTGAAATCCATTTATCCTAATGTTCACATTCAAATATCGCACTGTAGGGTCCACATATCAGTACCTGTTTCCTGAAAAAAATATGTTCTTATCATGCTTTGTGTGCTGGGGCCCTAAAAACAACCCAGCTGGGCCTTTTATTTGTGCTTCAATTCATCTGTCGGTTGTAAATGGTATCAATTCCCAGATGTAATCAGGTTCTAGCAGTATAATTTTGACAAAACTGTTCAGCCATGTAAGGAGGAAATATGATTCCAAGTTTGGCTTTGCCATCAGATGACCAGAGATGAGAGTCACTCTCAAGGAAGAAACTCAGAGCGTGGGATAATTTGGAGAATCCCAGAAGGGGCAAATGACCATGGATGGCATGGATCACCTGTTGTGCAAATGATCCCCCTTTGTAGCCTTTAAATTTCTGTCATCTTTCTCTCTATCTGGAAACCCAGTGTACTGTGAGGTAGCTGCTTCTTGTTTGAACCACTCTGATCTGTGGTTGATGATGAGAATTTCCTTACCACCAAAGGTATTATGTCCCTACCTCATAGGAAATCTGCATCCTGTTTGCTTGTGTTTTATTATGTAGCAGTCTTTATTATTTTAATTTATTCTTCCAGTGCCTACTGTATACCAGGTATTGTCACAGGCCCTGGCAGACCAAGAAGAGTGAGACATCGTCCTTGCCTTTAAGGGCAGCCTTTGAAATATGTGCTGTCACAGAGAAAGGCTGCAGGGTTGTGTAAGTTCTATAGTGCTTGTGAATTCTCCTCCCAGGAAGTGTTTATTGAGCACCTACATGGGGCATCAGCTGCTGGCAGGCACAGTGGAAGAACAAGCAGCCAAGGAAGGACTCTCAGCCTTTCTAATTTTCAATTAGAAAATAATTGCAAGCTCTGAGCAGTATTAACAAGGAAGTAACAGTGTGTTGTGAGAAGAAACACATGGGAGGAGGGAAGATGGTGTAGCGGCTTCTCTAGAGAGGGTAGCAAGCACAGGCCTGCTGGACAGGTGCATTGAGGTCTGAGGAGTGATAAGAATCTGTCCCAGTGGAGAGCTGGGCAAGAAAGAGCATTTTGGGGCAGAATAAATTGCAGTAAGGCACTTGGCAAGTTCTGGGAGATGACTGATGGCCCCAGTAGCAGGAATTTGGGGTAGAGAGAGGTGAGCAAGAGTGAGTTACATCAAACCTTGTATGTCCTGCTAGGGAGTTTTAGCTCTATTTTAAATGTATTCAATGTTTACATTACATTCCAAGGGTAGAGGGTATTTCATGTGTGGCAAATATGATGGGTCACCTTAATCAATTTGGTTTTTCAGTTTCTAAGCCCACTTTTCTAGAACTTATAAAATTTTGTCTCATATCTATTTTGAGCACCATGGATGTCTCTCCAGCATGCTTTTGTATTCCTTCATTAGTTAGCAGCCAAGAAGTTACGGTGCATTTGAATCTCTCTCTAGCTTTTCAGGTGTGAACCCTCTTTGGTCTAATTCAGGAATTGGGAAACTCTTTAATAAATGTCCAGATATAAAGCATTTTAGGCTTTCAGGGCTAGATGTCACAATTTTACACCTGCCTTTGTAGCATGAAACCACCCACAGAAAACATGTAAATGAATTTGCACAAATAAATGTGGCTGTATCCCAATAAAACTTTATTTATAAAACCAGGCCATGAGCTGGATGAGTTTACTCACCCCTGGACTAAGCCATTTCTCTCTGTCTTATGACAGAGTTATGACTTTAGTTAACTCTCACCCAAGCCACTTAGAGTATAGGATTCCATTAGCTTCAGCGCTGGTTGTTCTCAGCATCTTGGAGAGTTTGTATCCATTGTGGGAAGGGCTATGAATGGGGAAGCAGTAACCCTACCAGTTGCGAACAGCTACCTTATGATTCCTGGGGCAACCTGCATTAGGATGAAGCAGATACTGAGGCCACACTGTCTGAGATAGATGTTGGACCCTTGGTGACGGTATCAAGTTGCTGAACAAGCCAGTCCTGAAACCTGCACCACCTCTAGACTTTGTGGTTAGGTGATCCATTCAAGTCTCCTATTGTTTTGTTTTGTTTTTAAAGATTTAATTCATTCATTCATTCATTCATTCATTCATTCATTCATGGGAGACACACAGAGAGAGGCAGAGACACAGGCAGAGGGAGAAGCAGTCTCCATGCAGCGAGCCTGATGTGTGACTTGATCCCGGGTCTCCAGGATCACGCCCTGGGCTGAAGGCAGATGCCCTGGGCTGAAGGCAGATGCCTAACCGCTGAGCCACCCAGGCGTCCCTAGCCTCTTATTGTTTAAGCTGACAGAGTTGAATTTCCTGCTATTTCCAGTGGAAAACATCCTCAACTAGATCATCTGCTCTAAAATATTCAGTTATTGTTACCTCTTAATATGCTTAACTGGCAGTTTGTGTAAAATGCTTCTGCAGATCTGCAATCCTCATCACACGCCAATGGGAACCTTTGAGTGAAAGTTGGAGAATCAATGGCCCTAGAAGAGCTTAACTTCCAATAGGCTCTCTTTGGTGCATGACCACAAGGTAATTCCATTAACTTTAATGATGGTCGTGCTGTACAAAATGGGCCCTGTTAGTCTATTGTTCCTCTTCTTTTTAACATTAAATCTTATCCTGCAGCTAATTCTTCAGGGTAAGATATGTGCACCGATGCCATTCATTTCTTGGCCTTTATTAATACATGCAAGACTCTCTCAGGGAGGGAGTTGAGTACATTAAAAATGAATCCACTGCCCCATTTGTCGACTCTGAGAAAACCCGGGAGTTAGGGACATCAATGATTATTATTGATTGTTGTAAGGTCCAATAAATTCATAAATATGGCTCAAACAATTACTGTGGCCACATTAGCAAATTATCAGATCTCTAACTTGCTTTGGAGCCTGGCCTCAGAGATTTAAATAGAATGCCAGAGGGAGAAAAGTTGTATTTTAGGAATGTGACAACCAGGGCTAGGATAGAGAAATTTATGATTTAATTTGCCATGCAATCTAATTGAGAATAACTTTTGGATTTCTAAAAAGTGAACTTTGATAAGGTTTAGCCATCAGAAATAAACTGGAAATATGGGTCAGCTTATAGTTTTCTGAGAGTCTGTCAGTAGGGGGAAAGGAAAGTGTTCATTGCGAGGAATGACTTTCCTGGGTGACCTTCTACCCTGCCTTCTGTGTTCTTATTTCCTGTGTTCAAATAATTGGGTTATACCTGAGACTAGCTGGCTCTTTCCAGAGATGTGCTTTTTACTTTCTTCACCAAGTGTCAATTTTCCCCCATTTAGAAATAAATCAATTCAGAATGAAATTACCCAGAGCATTCATTTTTCACCATCTAGTAAATGAGCCTCTCTAAAGAACACGAGGTCTTCCCGTTTGCAGTTCAGGCTTAATAACATCCTCCTCTTCGACAGAAGTAGTGCAGAACTGTTGTCCCTGGCTTCTCCAGGCTTTTCATCTTTGGTGGACTCCTCGGCGCTGTTTGCTCTATAAAATGTACATGGGCATGTTCATAGATTCCTTTGCATATTTTCTGAAGATCTAATGTGAAGTCGGTCTGCCTGGTTTAGATTTCTAACCCATAGCAGGTTGGGACTGAGCTGCCTGTGGCATCATATCATCCATTAGCCATTATAGTCCCTCATCTGAAGCCCTGGCCTCACAGCCCCGCTCTGATGACAAGCACACCAGTGGCTAGGTTTCCAGGAATGGATTGGCTCATCTTTCAGCTCACTTCAGGAAAATAGAAAAGCAATTTGCACAAAGATAAAGGAGATTTCATAGAGATCTGGGTAGAACTGGCTAACGGATTTCTACAGGCAGTCAGCAAAAGCTCGAAAACCCAGCTGAGAAATGATAAATTACTGCTAACTGTCCTAATTATCCCTTGACACTCTGTGTTGAAACCTGACTAAATTTTGCTGAAACTTACAAATAGGAAAGAATTTAAGGTCTAATAAATTATCCATAATAGAAATGCTGAGAGAGAGAGAGAGAGAGAGAGAGAGAGAGAGATGGCTACAGCAGAGGTCTTATATTGATCACCGCACAGGTTTCCTGAGCCTTAGCAAGAAGTAGGGGTAAGGTGGGGGAAATGTGTTAGATAAATTGTAATGTTAATTACAAACCTAATTGATTATATTCAGCATGCTCATCAGGTTAAGGAAGACTATGAGCCAACTCCCAAGGTCATTACATTAATAGCCATGGTAAATGTGTAATTTGTGTTAAGTTGACTTGTGAACATCACGTTCTTCTCTGTAAACAACATAACCAACGGACTAGTTTTAAAGGGTCACACACTGATCAAATGTACTTGTTTCTTTGTATTTTAGTACAATCATCTTGTACTAACCCATCTTTCATATTTTATAGTTTCAGCTTTACCCTCATCCCTTGTATAAATCCACGTAAAATCCTTCCCATGATGACTAGCTTACTCTTTACCAACTATCTTATTCCACCTTCAGATAACTCTAGTTAGAAAAGTTTGTTCTTTTTCCTTTTCTTCTCTTCTTCCTCCTCCTCCTCCTGTTTTCCTATGAATCAGCAATCACAAGTCTGCAATCTTGCCTCTTTTTTTTTCTCTCTGGAGTCTGGGTAGTCTGGTTTAATCCTGTATTTCCTCTCCTGCTTAGAAACCTTAGAGGAGCTGGAAGAAATGTGCTCTTGTCCTCCTAAGAACTCATCAGTGCCTTTAACTGTGTATATGGCATGATTTTTACTCCTTTCCCAAGTTTGTCCCCACATCTGGGTGTTCTCTGTGAATTCTTCTATTTTAAACATGTTGCTGAGAATCATGTGGGGGCATCTAGATGATAGGAGCAAATGTTTTACTGCAGTTCTTGGGACACAATAGGCTCTCAATAGGTGTTTGTTGAACATGAAGATGCTATAGAGCCCTGGAGCTGGGTGTTCATGCTGCAGATGAAAACTGTAGGAAAATCTTGTTGACAGTTACAGACACAGCCGAATTGTGGGATTTTTGACTCCTTTTCATAGTTTGAAGACCACTGAATCTGGTCAATGATACAGGATCCTCTGATATCACTACCCTCAAGACCAATGGGGCAATAAATTGATAGAGGTGCTCTTTGATCTCACTGTGGACAAATGCTAGCAATGAAATGAATTCTGAGCTAATATTCTTAATTGAGTGATGATCTGTGGGGGTTCTTTCCACACCAAGGGTCTTTTTAGAGACCCATGTCTAATACCCACTAAGCTTTCATGCTAATTATTTTCCCTCTAGCAGGCATACAAAAGTCACCTAGAACTCTTTGACTCATTGGGGGTGACAATTAGAAGCATAATTTAATGAAAGGCGGCTAACTCATTAAATTCTGGGGGTTGGAAGGATAATAGAATCTTTGAAGTCTGAAACCTATGGACTTTTTCTGTGGAAAAACTCAGGTATATGCACAAAATGTTGCATTTCATTTCAGGGGTCTCCTGGCCCCATGACACCTGTCCATGGACTGCTCTACTAGCCTTACCTGAATTGATGTCTTCCACCTATATTCAGGGGCAGTTAGTATTACTAATGTCAGTGAATGGGATAAATCTTGAGGCAGGTTGCAAAGAGCCATGTCCTCCCTATTTGAGAGATTTGCCTTGTAAAATGTGACTCTCACTAACAGGAGTTGTTTGCTCTGAGGATTCAAAGTCTGGCTCCATCTACCCTTAGTTGTATGGCTTTAGTTGAGTGGTTTAACTCTCTCTGCATTGGTTCCTTTGTGGTTTGGATGAGAATACTCCCTCTTACACAAGAGTTTTTGCCTATCACAAAAAGCTACAAATGGGAAACTCTCCCCACAGTGCTAGGCTTGCTGTATTTTTATTTACCAGTGATTTACTGAGAACTGAGTGCTTGCCAGCCTCTATTCCAGCTTCTGTGATGACATCAGAGCATGAGGGGATGTAGTCCCTACCTTCAAAGAGAGCATGTTCTTGGATCTTCATCTCCATCACCCCTGCATCAAGCAAGGCTGATGAGAACATCAAGAGAAACACCTATAGAGGAGTTAAGTGGATTCTGGTTCATTTCCAGCCTGTCGTGTCATTCTGTTAATGGGCCCAGAATTCTTATTAATGGAAGCATACTGGTTTCCAAGCAGTGTGAGGAAGTGAGTCAAATGGAACTGAATTTGCAGAGGTAGTTCTTTCATGGTGCAAGCAGTGAAGTCTACCAGGTGTCCTTGGGAGGGTAGGGGAACAGTGTGCATCACCTCCAGACACATAAGGTGTCTGCAAAGTGTGTGCCCCTGAGACGGGCATTTGCTCCTTTACGAAATAGATTGTTACTAATACTGTGCATCATGAATTCTTTAAAAAATGGACAGTAGCATGATTAAGAAACTATTTCCCCCATAGCCCAGCCAAGATAGAACATTATTCTGATGTTAAATTTGCATAATGGAGAAGTGGGGATTTCCTTAACCTCTAAGGACCAGATGTGACCTTAAGCCAAGCTCGAAATTCACATGAACTCATTTCAGTCAGCTGTCAAATTTTACTCCCCTCTTCAAAAGACTAGATTTGACTTGAATATAGAGTTTAGAAACATTAGAGGTTGAAATCTGAGAGTTAAAAAGGGAGTTAAGTCTCAAGTTCAATTAAGAGTGCAGATTTGGACATTTATGTGGAATTGAGTTTAAAGATAAGTTTTAAATATGATGAGGTTTTGTTCTCTTTTTATTATTATTTTTAATGCTCGGACTAGATTTCCTTTGCAACTTCCCATCGCAGCCGCTGATTTGGGATATCCTGGATGTGACTGTCAGAAGGAAGAGCAGAGAGCTGAGGACATTCAGGATTCAGACTTACCCCCACCTCCCAGGGGTGGGAGGTTTCTCCAGCAAAGTCAGGGATGCATGGCGGTGCTGCTTCCCCAGGAGAGGGACCCTGCTTCCCTCCTGTCCCACCTGTCGCAGGCCTGCTGCCACCTCCATAGACTGACCCCGGAGAACATTCGTTATGCAAACACTCTGCCATCTGCCATGCCGCGGAGGCTTCCAGGCTAGAACAGAAACAGGTGTGGTGTCAAAGTAACTTAGTGAGGAAACAAGTTGAAGAGGGAACTCAGAAATAGTCTGTCTCCTTGTGAACCATCCTCACCCTTGGCCCTTGGAGCCTGGACCAGCAGCGCCATGCCTCACCAGTGGCCGGCTCTTTGTAAGGCTTGTAAGTTTGGTTTGGCCTCCAGTCTGGTACTGGGCAGCTTTGTGGGAAGACACGTGGGGCTGTTGTGTGACTTGCAGGGGGCAACAGACATTGTGGTGTGGATCTTTCAGCAGGCCCCACTCCTGGTTTGCAGCAGGAGTGCCCTCCTTAACCTGTTCTTTCAGAGGTGGTGCGTTGCCAGAACTGTGAGAAAAATTTGTTCCTCTTGTCAGATGAGGCATGGAATTCATTTTTACCTTTTGAACTCTAGGGAAGAATGAATTCTTTGGTTGAAATGGTATCAGTGGAACTTCTTTTGTGATGATGTGCTAAGGCAATTCTAGTTGGGTTTTTTTTTTTTTTTTTGACAGTGGATTGTCGATATTACTGATCGTCGGTATGTGCTTTCATTAGAAGAATTGATGGTCACCTCATCTTTCAATAACTAATGAACATCTATTTGCATTAATAGTTATACTTTACATTTTTAAAATTAATTTACAGTTATAAAGTGCTTTATATCACGTACTTTAAATGACTTGTACAGGGCAGGATAAATAGTACAAGGGTTAAGGCTTTGAGCCAGGGTTCAAATCCTGGCTCTAATTTTTTTTTTTTTTTTTTATCAAATATGTGACTTTGGGCAAGTTGTTTAACATCTCTGATCTTCAGTTACCTCATATGTAAAAGGCAGATAATGATAGTGCCTGGCTTCATAGAATTGTTGTGAGGATCATAAGAGCTCAGGAAAGTATAGGACTTTTATCACAGTGCCTAGCATATGGGAAACCTCAGTGAATGTTAGCTATTATCATTGAACTATTAACATCATCAATGCTCTTATTACTGTGTTCCCAGCATCCTGTGAAGTAGGTATGCTGCCAGAAATTTTATCTTAATTTAAAAGATGAGGTGACTGAAGCTCAGAGGGGGAAAAGTGACTTGCTCAGGAGCTAGAATCCAGTCAGAGGCACAGATGAACAGAAATTCAGACCCGCAACACCTCATTTATGGAGAAAATGTTGGTAGATTCCCACTGATCTGCTCATATAGACTGATTTCTGTAGTGCCAGCCTCATCAGAATGTGGCTAATAAGCTCAACTCCCAGCAACAGCTTTTAAACCAAAACATTTAATTGTGTGTGGTGGGGGAGAAGAATCTGGAACTTTTCTCTGACAGAGTTTTCTAAACCGGGAAAGTAGAGGCCTTTTGCAAACTGGTGTTTGAGGTGTCATAAATTCCATCACTGTCAGGCTAAATAAAACATCTCTCTTAAATTAAAAATGCATTCCATGCTCCCATTGATGTTATTTTAGAATATTTATGCTTTTTAAATACAATTCATGTATAACCAATTTTATCTTTTAAAAATGACCAATTACCAGCCATGAAGAATGTATGAGGAACAGTAACAAATATTAGTTACTGACTTTGTAGAGAGTTATTGTGAGCCCTAGACTTAAAAGCTCTGTGATACTTGGTATCTGTCTTCCAGGGGTATGCAATTCTGGAGGAAGGGCAGGAAATGTATATAAATAACCAACATGGCAGCATGTTGTAAGTGCCAAGTGGTGAGTTCAAAGTGAAGAGTAAAACACCATGGATTTAGATGGTTAAGGAAGTACCTTGAGTATAAGAGAACTTTCTCTCTTAGTGAGTCCATTCTACAAGAAAAAGGGTGGACAGCAAATTGCCTGTGTGAAACAGTAGAGGCAGCAACCATTAGCAGGATTAAGCATGCATGTTCTTTTTAGTTTTTAGCAAGTTATTATTTGGTTATCACTTGGACTTCTTACGGATAGAATCATTGCATTCAGTCTTTAAAGAAAAATACTATTGGTGGAATAAATTTGATAACTGTGTGGTAGATGATCATTGCATTCAGAAACATTTTTAGTCATGTTGACATATTTGGGGCCTGGGTCTTTATTGTTGACACTCTTGCAAAGTTGTGGTGGTGATTTTCACATGCTTTCTGTTCTTTGAATAAGCTACAAGTCAGTGTCTGGTGCAGGGATAACATCTGTTTCTGGTACCTTCTGTCCTACGCATAAAACATTATGAAACCTGTTGGAAGATGAAGAAAATAGCACAAAGCAGCATATTCTATGTAAAATCTCTAATAAATGTTTAATAAAACTCAGATACCCAGAGTTCAAAGATAAGATATTAGTTTTTGCCTCATGTTTTGCTCATTGGCTGCTTGATCCAGTCTCTAGGAATAATGGCTTCGTGACAGTTTCCTGAAAATCTTGATTGGTAGTTGGTACACACTTATAAAGAAAAACACTAGTAGGGAAACAATTTGATTTTAGTGGAGGCTATATCCATTGATCTAATTGAAATATTCTACAAATTGATTTTAGCATTAGTATTTCTTTAAATTAAAAGTGGCATTTGTATTCCCATTGGGAAACTTAATTATGCAAACAATTCTTAAATGTACAACAACAAGAAAACATAATATAAGTCACCCAAAGCAGATATATGTCTTGTATTTGTGGGGTCTTGATGGCAGGCTAATTCTCATTTCTTAACTTCAAAGTTAACTGTGTATAGAAATAAATTATTGTACTGATTTCTAGAAGAGAATAGTAGGGAAGAAAGTAGTGATCTCTGGGCTTCATGTTCTTGTATTCTTATTCTATTTTGGCTATTCCTATGACCTTGTCAAATCTTTCATTGTTCTTTTTCTCTGATTCCTTTTTCTTCCTTTCATTTTTTTCCCTCTTGCCCTCATCTCCTTTACCCTTTACAGGTTAAAGCCATTTCAGTTGCAATTGACAGAAAACTCAAATTGGATAAAGTAAAAGTAGGATTTATTGAGTCATATGATTAAAGAATCCATCCAAGTTCTGACTTTAGGTATGACTTGATTCAGGGACTCAATGGCATAAGGAGCCATCCCATATGTGTTTCTTTTCCTCTGTCTCATGTAAAGCAAAGGACAGGCATTAACCTAGGTATAGAGATGGCAGTAATAAGTTGAGCATCTTGATTGACATATGTGCACGTCAAGAAAAGCACAGAGGTGAGCAGGTTTAGAGTCCACTCATAAAGATACTCGAGAGCCAGGATCTGTTTTCTGAATGTGATTCAGGAAGTATTCAGGACTCATTAAGGTGAAGGGAAAGAGACTGACTGAGGGGAAAAGATATACTTCCTAGAGAGCAACAGAAGAGTCAATTGGATAAGGCTGAAGGCTGGGATATGAATGTATCTTTCTGCTTGAGATCCCAATAAGAGGCTTGGCAAGTGGGTTTATAAGAAGTGATAAATATGAGTTCATTGCAAGATCCCATTAGCCAAAGGACTGTGGTAGGACCCCATGGGATCTCGATTTCTATCAACATCACTTATGGTCTAGGCAAAATCAGGCCAAACACAAAGCAAATACTGGGTGAGACATCTTTCTACCCAAAGAAAGTCTCAGTCCTTTTCCCAAATACCACAATTTCAGGAAGAGTCTGTATAACATAATGGGTTTTGCCCTGTAAATTCAAAATCAGAAAGGTTGTGATTTTCTGCTTGCAAGATCGCACGATGCTATGAAATCTCATTCATCTGTTCATTTAGTATTTACTAAGCACCTGATGAGTAATACCCACTGTCACATATAGCCCACTCTTTTGTATATACTGCTAAATAAAACGGATGTGGTCCCTAACCTCATGGGGCTGATAGTCTGCCAAAGTTTGCCATTCTTCGAGTTTACCTAAAATAGCTCATCTTGATTCTTCAAGTTCGAACCCTTAGAAGGATTATTCCTAGGAAAGATGTCTGGAAAATATAATCAATAACCGTATTCAACTTTAAACTCCATGTCTCAACACTATGTTTAAAATTTTTTAATAAAATGTATTTCCTGGAATTTTTTGTTCTTGATATATGGCAAAAAGCTCTATAATGACTATTTTAAAAATTACTTAATAAGGCAAGTAGTTGTGCTGCTGTTTCTAATATGCCAATAGATACTTAAGTGTCATTTATTAAACTACTTAGGTCAATAAAATCCTTTCATTGTTTTTGCACAAGTGACCATTGAGCCAAAAACACCAGCCTTAATCCTTTGCTCACATTCCTCTATCTGCTTTTGGCTGGCGTGGGGTATTAGTGATTACTTCTTCACAGACTGTTAGCCAAGAGTTATCACGATACAGTAATGGTAAAGGTTCCCCCAAATCAACTGTTCTAATTAGGGAGCAAAGTGAAAGGGTAAGCAGTTTTTCAAAGTGGATTGAAACCTGGTGAGTGAGAACTGGCTCCCTCATACACTCACATATAATTTGAAACACCGACTGCTTGCTTAATATGGAACAATATACTTTCTCTCCGTGCATTTTCAGATTTCACGTTTATTCATTTAATAGCTGATTTAAATGAACTGGCAACTGATGAAAACCCACAGGAAACAGAATTAGAAATCATTCTGACTAAGCAAACAAGAGACTTGGCTCCATAAGCCCCCCTCTCTCGTAACGCCAAATTGCTCCCTAAGCGCAAACAGACAGAGATCTCATTTGGAAGATTTTTATAGTTTCTTTTCTGACAGCAGAGATAACACTTGTTCATTGTGGATATTTTGGAAAATACAGAAAAAAAAATACAAAGCAGAACATTGAAATCATCCACAGTTAAATTTATGTTTGGGCTGATGTCTTTTTTAAAAACAACTACAAAAAGAAACCTTCATAAAATATAAAGGTTTCTTATTATTTCCTACTCATGGTTAAGAAAAAAGAAAAACATCAACAACAGCATACAAACAAAGCTTAGGTAAGGTTGTCTTCCGCCTCCATTTTTCTGACCCTTCTCTGTTCTGTTTGAGAGAAATCAGTTCTCTATCCGGGGAAATCCCTGCCAGAGAAGAGAAACCCTGTTGTCGTCTGTCTCTTGTTTTTTTTTTTTTTTTTTTTCTCTCTCTCTCTCTGATGTTTGTGGAGAAGAACATGTCATTTTGATATAATGATGCCTGGGAAATTGAACACAATTTGTTAAAAATAAAGCCATGCAAATATTGAGAGAAGGCAAAAAGGAAGGATAACAGATAGGCAGTTCTGTGTTCCCTGAGAGGGAGTCCCTGTGAAGACACCAAACCCAGGACAGATGTGCTTCTGGTCTCCCTCTCTTCTATTTACCTATAGATTGTGGAACATAATAGAAGCTTCTTTATGCCATATTTTGATATTTCAGACCCCCAAAGCCCAGACCTCAGAGACCTTACTATGCCATTGTGGGGTAGTTACAGGGAATGACTCTTGTCTCCCAGAGTCACCTGTAAAACTCCTCTTCAGTGAAGTGAAAGTTAACCCAAGTACAGAAGAGCCTTGTCTTGCTCTAAATAGAACAAAGCTAAGGCCCTGGCATCTCCCCAATGCTGGCAGAGGTGTGGCGTGTAGGTCATTTGTGTGAGAAAGCAGTCATTTCATTCCTCCGTAGCCGAGCTGACCTAGTAGGAAGGCTGTCTCCCTATCCTCAAAGGTTTCTGAGAAATTAGAGCTCCCAGTGTCTTCCCACAATCACATCTGCTAGGCTGTGAACACAGGGCCTGACCTGAAAAAATATCAGCCCTTCCTGAGTAGAAGCCACTGGGAGGCAGAGAAAATCACCATTAGCTGTTTTCTCACATTCCCAGGTACTTTGAATCCACTCGCCTGCCCAAACCTCCTTAAAGCCTGAGTGTAGGGCTCTGGGGTCAGAAGCTCTCCGTTGCCTCACCCCAATCTGCCCCCTCAATGGAAGCAATCCAGACCACACTTAGCACATTCGTTCATATTCATCAACCTGAAATTGTGCATGCTGCTAGCATAGGTAGGAGAAGCTATTGCCCCTCAAATACCACCTGTCCTTCACTTTGGGGACTTGGCCCTCTTCCATACTGCTCTGGGGACTCAATGCATACGTTCTCTGGTATTTTTTTTAAGATTTTATTTATTTATCCATAGGAGACACACAGAGAGAGAGATGCAGAGACACAAGCAGAGGGAGATGCAGGCTCCCTGCGGGAAGCCTGATGTGGGACTTGATCCTAGGACCCCAGGATCATGCCTGAGCCAAAGGCAGACACCCAACCACTGAGCCACCCAGGTGCCCCAACGCATACCTTCTCCCACCTCGGAGTCCCTATTTTCCTCCTGCTTCTTGAATGCCTACTCATGCTACAATGCTAATTTTAATCCTTAAGTACTACCTCCTCAAGGAAGTCTGCCCTCCACTCACAGGTGTTTGCTCCCTGTCTCAGGTTGAAACCCTATTGCACATGTGTGATTATTCATTTAAAATCTGTCTTCTCCAGTAGACTGTAAGCTCAGGAGAATGGGGCCACATGCATCCCCACTGCCTAGCTGAGCGTGCGGCACATAGAATTAGTTTAGGAAACACCAGAGTGAGAGAAGTTGTGATGATAATGTTTAGATTAGAATTTGTTTATTTAGAAAAGGGCATTTTCACATTTTTGCTTTATTTCATCATGTTATATATGAACCAACCATAGATTCTATCAGGGCATTAGGGATAGAATAAAGTACCAAAGAATAAGGTGGGAGAGAGAAATTTATGAAGCTACTTAAATTTTTAATTCTACTTTTAAAAGATAAAGTCAGATATGTTTTCAAGCTGTTTCTGCATTTTTAACGAATGTAACTTTGGGATATTCAGCAGTGAAGGTGACCTACGGGATCTCTGCTTTGGTATGGGAGGCTACCTGTTAATTTCATATTCTCTTTTCCTCTCAGGTTTCCAGAGCCTCACACCTTTTTACTTGAAAAGCTCGTGCGCATTCCCTATAAACCTCCCAAATGTATAAAATAATTACCCAGGAGACAAAAGAGCAGGGCTCCTACAGTCAGATATTCGTTCAAGAATCTATGTGAGGCATTGTTCTGTCCTGGATCAGATTACAACTTATTCTCTCTTTCAAAATATATTTCAAGTTACATTATTAAAATGCACCATAAGGAGTCTTTGTGCAGAAAATCGAAAAATAGGGCTTTAGATGGGGCAGGCTTCTCTAGCACCCCAAGTTTTTTATTTTCCTTGAAACATTCCTTCACTTTGAAAATATAAGTAGGCCAGGGAGAGAAATGCCTGATGTGAATTTCTTCTAATAGCCCCAAACTCTTCTTTCAAATTACTGCAAATGCAACTCAGCATTTTTTTAGTGCCAGATTGATGGGGGAAAAAGTGCATGTTAAGCTTTCTTTATTAATTAAAGGCAGTGAGGAAAGAGTCATCCTAGCTCAAGTTTATGAAAACAAATAATGCTTGAAAATGAACTTGCAGTATAAAAGTGGGTGATGTTGTGTGTTAAGAGTTGGTGTTCTTGTTGGCTATCATTGCCTTCGAAGTGACAAAACAACCAATGACTGGTGGGCTTCATGAAGGAGGAAAGTCACAAGATTTTGAATGGGATTTCAAGTTAGGTTTGGAAAGCCATTCAAGAAACTCTCCAGAGAAACGATTCTGCTTTTGCCCCATTAGACAAGCAAAATGAACTAATAGATCACCCTTGGCCCTAATTCTTAACCTCATTCACAGCCAAGCTCAATTATACCAGGTGAATGATGATCTGGGTGACCACCAAAGTAGCTAGTAGGATGAAAACTTTTATGGAGTTAATATATATGAATTATACCACTGTCTCCTACCCAGGGTCCCTTGGACTCTGAGGGAGATCCAATCAGAGCCATATCTGGGTGATATGACATAAAGGAATGATTCATCCTTAAGTAACCACAGTAGAAAAAAATGAGTAGGGTTGAGAAGAAAATGGTCTTTGGAATTTTAATCCTTCTCTGTATATCTTGCCTTTCTTGACTATCCTTCTAAAGATAGAGTGCCCTTAGTTTTATTTGGACAATTTTGTCCTGCTGAGAACTGCTCGGTTATCTTAAGGATGTGGTCATTTTTTGTTCTTCTTTCTTTGCTTCTGCAAAGAATGATTCTGTCTGAGTTTTCTAAGGAAAATTAGCTTGATGCATTTTCAGGGTAGACAGTAATAAACTGTTGTATGCAAGGAAGAGAGACTTTTCTCCTACTCTCTTAGGTTCTCTTTCTGGTCCTGAGAATTAAACTGACAAAAGACAGATAAACAAGGGGAGGACATTCACGTTCTATTTGATATTAATATTTTTACACATACATAAAGGCTTTGTAAGAAATGAAAACTCAAAGAAGCAGGCAAGTCTGAGAGCTTATATACCATTTTCACAGAGTGATAAACTGTGGAAACGCAACAAGACAAAGGAAAATAGGGTTTGTGCTGGGGCGGTAAACCATGAGAAAGTGACTAGGAATACAGGAGGGAAACTAATAGAAGATAAGGATTATTTCAGTAGGTTCAATAAGGATTATTTCAGTAGGTTCGTGTGTGTATAAATTCAATTCAGCAACAACTTCCCACCCCTGGTGATAAGACTGTTCTTGTCTTTCTGGTACAGGGAGGGTAACTTTTCTCCCACGAAATTCACATCCTGCTTTTAGGTAAAAGAGGGAAGGGAGAGAGCTCTTCTTGCATCTGCTATTTTTCCATTGCTTTCAGTTCAAAATTATTAGTATGCCAAAGTGGCATATTTTCAGTAGCAAGTGCTTATCCCCTTCAATTTCAATCCTTAAATGGTAGTATTTACAGAGAACAAAGGAAGAGGTACTTGTTTTTAAAATTTCTTTTTTTTTTCTTTCCCCCTCTCTCTTCCTTTCCCTTGCCCTCCTTTCACCCTCCCTGATCATGGTGATGTCATGGTAAGAGGCCCAGGCTCTCTAAACAAATCATGGGTATCAGATAGGTTTCATCTTGGGTACCTGCTCTAGAATATCAGTCATGAATGTCTAGAGAATCGTACCGTGAAGAATTCTGAGACTTATTCTGGGCACCTTGAGAGATTGAGCTGTAATTAATAAATGATGTCTGTCAAAAATATGCACCACATATATTGGCTCATCCTGCTGTAGGCTACACTAGACTCATCTCTACTGCCATCAACACTTTGTTTTCTATTTGTTTCGATAGTCATCAATCAAATGAACTAAAGTCTTCACTACTAAGCAATTCCTATGAAGTCAGACTTGTTTCCCTGAGATGGTAAATGCCAAATGGTAGAGATAATTAGAACAAGTAAAATTGCCTTCTAGCACATTCTAAATTATGTGCATAGATCTTCAGGGTACAGTAGAATAGGCCTAACTTGTCTTTTACCTATACATATAGTCGATTACTTTCTGTATACGTGTAACGGGTTTGTTTAAGGCAATGGTTGATGATACTCTAAGGTTTTACAAATAATTCCTCATGTCCAGAGTTTTGGCAAATACACTACTTTACCTGGCCAACCTAGATAAAATGGAATTCTATATCATTTGGAAGGCAGAGTGCTTTGTGTTTGAAATGGAGATCAGTTAGTTTCTGCAGGGCACATTTGAAGTCACCAATGCCAGTTTAATCCCCAGGTGGTCAAATTAACATTAGTCCTCTCTATGTCCAGAAGCTGCATACCCCACTCAGCTGTCAGAGTTAGAGCAGGCAACTCTGCCGTGCCTCTGGGCACAAGCCACCACAGGGAAGAGGTCCCACAAGGGTTTTGAAAACAAAATTTATTTCAATGTCCTATAACGGAAACTACTTCCTTCCAATATCTATCTGCTTGCTCTAGTTCTTGATTCAAATTTATTACAAGCTCAAAGACCTCAGCATAGCTGGATTAGTGTTGGGGAAGCCCAGTACTAATGACCCTGCTACTTTCAAATTAGGAACCACACTTCAAGCTGATGTTGTGAATAATGTTGTGATATACAGTCCATGGAATCCACCTCTGCCCAGCTCAGCTTCACAGAGTATTAGTAAGACTGTAATCTTTGTTTTGTCCCTCCATGTATTTTAAGCACCTAGAAGAGTACCTGCACATAATAGGAACTTGATAAGTAGCTGCCGAATGAATGAATGCATGTTTTCATAAATGTATGTTACTGGTGGGAGTCAGAGCTATGTGCTATGGCCATATCCTTTGGGACTAACCCTTCTTGTACATACTGAGGGAGTCCATTCAGTGACAAGTGCCTTCTCTCCACGTCAGGGCATTCTCTCACCAGTGCAAGAATCAGTCCTAAAGTGCTGGGAATTGGTATCTCCCTAAAAATAGCTCTCAGCAAATTCAGGTGGAAGCTGAAGGGTAAATTTTCTAGCCCCCTTAGCTACTAGTGGGAAACTCCAAGATGTGTTCCTTGCTGTCTTCTGGAGGCCCCTGGTGGATTGAGCCCCAGTTGTTTGAAGCAGGAACCTGCAAATAAATATACTTTGTAGTGGCTTTCTTCCCTTTCCTGTATTACCTTCTGCAATCCCCAAATGGAAGGGTGTGCCTCCAGAAATCCATTTGCGCTTAAGTTCTCTGGGGATCTGCTCTGGGGAACCCAATCTGAAACACTAATAAGAAAGCAATACAGAGCAAGGATGAGAAGTTCACCATATTGCTGCTGCATCTGGGAAAACAAATGGGTAGAGCATAGTCTGCAGTTAGTGACTGAGGAATTTCATCTTGGTATATTAAGGATAGTGTACTGTTTAATAAGAGGCAAAATAATTATTCATCTGAAAGTCATGGAATGATGATCCTGTAAGCATCTGATAGCTTTGTATACTTGGTTAATCAGAATACATGAAGGTGTGTTCTATGCCTTGTCTTCCAATCCATGGACTCTATTGTCCTTGGTCTGCCCAGCATCTCTTCCATACTCATTAGCAGAAGAGGTATAGTAACTTCAACCCCTTTGGCCATAAGGGTAATAGAGGCATGAACACTTGACCCAAGGCAGGCTTCTCTCTTTGCTTATTTTGTGCATTTCTGGTTCTGTTGGGGAAATTCTCCATTTGTCTCTGATTACTAGGTCGGGGGCTTCCTGGGGCCATATTCCCTGCCAGGCAGTATTCTTACTTCTGAGAAAATGAAGCCAAAACCCAGAGGAGCAAAGGCCTAGGCCAACTCTGCCTGGCCGTCCGGAAGTATTTATGTGAGTCAATAAAAGTCCCCCCCACTTTTTAAGATTTATTCATTTATTTGAGAGATTGAGAGAGCGCACACATATGTGCATGAGTTGGGGGAGGGGCACAGGGTAAGGGAAATTGAACATCACAATTGTGACTCCCTGCTGAGTCTGGGGCTCCATCTCAGGACCCTGAGATCATGACTGCAGCCGAACCCAAGAGTCAGCCACCCAGGCGCCTCAATTGCCCTGTGCTTTTTGTCAAGGAGAATCTTAATACATGATGCATAGAACTTCATCCGTTACCTTTGTCTTACTAAAATCTCTAATTTACTAGTAGGAAACTCAGGATTTAGTGATTATGCCAGTTATATATAGAAGCCTCTGGGATGTTCTGGAAAATGTTCTAAGAGAATGGAATGTGGCTAATGTCTTCATTGTTGAGAACCCATTCCCTTTCTGTGTGTATAGTGGAGCGTAATGGAAAGATGTGGTCAAAACACTGATTACTTTTTCTTAATATATGGGTAATCAGCCCCAGGCTCTTACCCTGGCTCAGTTTCCTTCCATTCTGTAAGAACTGGTCCACACTGGAAACTGAACGCAGAATCCTTAAAAACAGATTGAGGGCAAAAAGTCATTCTGAAATATTCTCAGAGCAAAATGGTTTTGATAATATATTTCACTTCAGCTGAATTGGTTTGTGCTAATTCCATAGCCTACTGAAGTACTATGGGCCCTTCATCCTATTTCTTTTGGATACTGCTCATAAAACAGTAAATTAGGTTTTTTCTTCTGTGATTCCATTTAACTTCTGAATCTCCAAGGTTTATTATGGGCCTTTTTTGGAGTCTCAAAAGCAACAATTAAAAGACAAAATGTTCATCTTTTTTTTTTCTTCTTAATGATCTTCGGGGAAGTTATTTTGTGTTTGTGTAAATATTCTAATAGGATTTATAAACCCTATCTCCCTCACTCTCATCTTTACAAGCTAAGGCAGCGCTTGAGAGAAGAAACTCATACATCACTATTTATTCAGCTAATGTAATGTGAAGAGCTCTCTCTGAATAGTCTATTTATCTCTTCATGTTGGCACTCGGTAGAGGTAAGATCAGCCAGTGCTCAGCAATCAGGGAGTACCTGTTCAGAAAGAAGTGAAGTCAACTGATTTTTAATAGCAGATCAATAGTGGGCTTTTTTCGCTGACACTGGCAAGAACATAAACCAATAGATACCTTGAATCCTGTGGGATTGTACTGCTTTCTATCATAAAATAAAATTTAAAATTAACCACATCAGGCTTGTCCTTCAGTTCCAGAAGATGATTAATGTTGATTCCAGGGCCGAAGGTCTTTTGAGTTCGTCTGAGGTTAATTTGGCATATTTAGGCCATTTCACATTAAATGTTTTATGTTTGTTAACTTCTCTGTTTGACCATTTGTCATTCTAGAAACTCCATAAGAACTGTTAATTATCAAGGGTATCACTTTGCCTCAATGTGTGGGTCCTTCGGTATGTTGCTTGCAATGAAACTGTAGCAGTGTGGATGGAATATCAGGTGCCAGGGTGTTATCTATAGGTTAGATAATGCCAGCCAGGCACTGTCACTGTGGGAATCTGAGTATAATGAAGGGATTTTGCAGGTCCCCACTGATGGCCTACTTATTCATAGCAGGAAATCAGAGACCACAGTTCAAGGACAGCAATAAAATTTGGCTATTTGTCGCATTAACGATGGCCCATTTTCTAGGTGCCTTATGTTGTCTTAACCAGGTAATCAGCTGGAAACATAGGAATCATCTGAAAGTTTAGAAGAAAGATCAGGACAAAACAACTTAAGTCCTCTTTAATATGGAGACATGCCATGAATGAACATTTTAATCCTCTTAGATAAAATAAAATAAAACATCTATTTGGGTTCAGGAATAACATAAAGCATAATGTTCTGCTACACTCCACTTCCATGAAATACTCTAAGAATTTTTTCTTCTTGTAGCAAAGGTACCTATTTACTTGGTGTAACTAAATATTCACTTGTGTGTGTGTGTGTGTGTGTGTGTGTGCATGTGTGTAAAAACCATGGGCATGCTGGGTTTTAGTTGTTGTTGGTGGTGTTTTGGTCTCTTTATTGCTGTTATGTGGAATAACAATTAAAATTATGTACATGCTTTGTCTATAGATATCTTTTGATAATATAACTACAAGGATTTTCAGAGAAAATTAGTGTTGTGATCAGAAAGGTGTTGTACATTGTAATTTTCAGCCCATAGTTAAGATTATGTTTAATTTTAGCACACAGTGGAAATTATGATAAATAGCCATCATTACCTTTCTTGAAACAGAATCAATTTATGTCATTCCTCTGCTTAAAACCTCTGGTGGGTCCCAATGTTTGTAGAATGAAACACACCTCTGAACTATGGTCCCAGCACTATTTCTTTCTTCTCTTGTAGCATTCTCCCCTTTTCATCATGTTGTACTCACGCTGATGTTTCCTCTCTTCCTTAAACACGTAAGTGTTCTTAGCACTTGAGCTTCTGTTTGCCTGGAATCCTCTTGCACCAGATTTTTGCATGAGGCTACCTCTTTCTCATCAGCCTCTTTCCCCTTTGTCACTTCTTCAGAGTCTCTTCCTGGTCCCTGAGTGGAAGTAGCTTCCTCTGCCTTACTGCGCAGCCATCCACTCTGATCCCTTATTTTATCATTTTCTAGAGCAGCTCTTGCTCTCTAATAAGAACATTTCTTTTTTATTTATTGTTCAGCTATGTCTACCTCCACTCCCAGAGTATGAGCTTTCTGATAGCAGGAACCTTGTTTGTTTGTTTGTTTTTTAATTTTATTTAAATTCAATTTGCCAACATACAGAATAACACCCAGTGCTCATCCCATTGTGTGCCCTCCTTAATGCCTGTCACCCAGTCACCCCATCCCCCCACCAACCTCCCCTTCTGCTGCCCTTTGTTTGTTTCCCAGAGTCAGGAGTCTCTCATGTTTGTCTTCCTCTCTGATTTTTCCCCACTCAGTCCTCCCAGTCCCCCCCGCACACCCCGCCCTCCCTTATGGTCCTTTGCACTATTTCTTATATTCCACATATAAGTGAGACCATATGATAATTGTATTTCTCTGATTGACTAATTTCATTCAGCAGGGACTTTGTTTCCACCCCCTGCATAAGAGCAGGGGGTGGCTATAAGCATAACAAAGTAGGGAAGTAAGGACGGGAAGAGAAATGCTACCATTGTGGGCAGAATCAGGCCTTGCTCTTTGAAGGAGGGACCTAATTTAGAGGCACCTCTGTAGGATGGAAGTCCCTCTTTTCCAGAAAGCCAAAATGAAGAATCTATCAAATCTGGACTCTTACCTTGCTCGCACAATGCCTACCCATTGTTCCCATTCCTACTTAGAGCCTTTCTCCAACACCCTCTCAATGGCCCTCTGCTGGGATTTAAATATCTCTGGCAGTGGTGGAAGAAACCCCTCACCTCCTATGGCAGCAAGCTTTACTCAGCTGTGACTTATCAACATTGAACTTGAGTGGTGCTTGATGCTTCTTAGAAAGCTTGGTGGTCCAGACAGCTTCATCAGAGCTTGAAGCCCTTCCCTGCCTTCCCCTTACCCACCTGACACAAGCAAACCCCCTGAAATTATGATGTGCAACAGAGGCTACAGCTTTATGGCTTAGTTATAAAAACCTCTAACTAAATTGGAGGCAATGAGCCTTCAGGCATCTGATGAAGTTAGGACCCCTTTCTTTTCTCCAAGTGAAGAACACAAATGCATACTTTTGTGTATTATTTCAAGAGAACCGCTTCTTGTTGTCTCTTCGGTTAACTACTCCTGGCCTGAAGTGAAACTTCATCATAATCAGAAAAAAATGTGGCATTAATACTAAGGCCAATGTCTGAATGTGTGATACTCATCAGTAGCTGGGGTGATGAGTCAATTTAGTAAGTTGGTATTGGTTCCTTTAGGCTCTGTCAAACATAATGTGAGAGAGGGAGAAAAGAGCAATGTATGCTTATGTGGTGTTTTAGGGTATCTCTTCACTGGGGAGAGAAATTGACAAAATTCAAATTTGTTAACTTAGGAAGAAGAGTCAGTGTGGTGTATTTGCCATCTGTCAGACACTTGAAGTCTTTGTTGCTGAACACTGTTGCCAGCCAACCTTCATATGCTAGGAAAGAGCTGCTGCTTGATCCCCCAGAGTTACTGGAACCTTCCCTTAAGAAAGTTATCATTCAGTTATCATTTACTGTTGTTCTTTATGTGGCAAGATGGTGACACTCATTTTTACAGTTTTTCCTGTTGAAAATATGTATCTTTGTCACATGGGCTCGCTTACCTGTGGGCAGGTTGAGAGTCTAAGTGACTCATCCATTCCTCAGTCATGCAGTAAATCACCAAAGAGCTCCCCCATCAACTCTTGGTTTAGACTTTCAGAGTGGTCCCATTGACCTGGGATGTTCTATTTGGGCATGCAAATCCTAAATGGGCTCATCAGCACTTGCTTACCCGCTGCTTGGGATATTTTTACTTAGGAAGGACTTGGGTATCAATAGAAAACAAAGTGATCCCAAGAGAATCTCTAAAATATTTTATTCCCACAGCTGGTATTTTGCATCCTCTCCCCACACTATCAAGTAATTTATAAGGCCTCCCCTATAGACATTTTCAACTAAGCACCTTGTTTTCCCTGCATCTTGGAAATAGAAACGTGTAAAATACGTGATAAAAATGCATTGAAGGAAACAGTAACTTACAAACTGTGTTTCTGGATTTCATGAGTTAGGTGTTAATGCATTGGCTACACAAACAACCTGCAAGTCTAAAATGCCCCGCTCACTTCCATAGCTCTTCAGGACCACAATTCCAGGATAAGAATCTTCCTTGGTGCTTCAAGGAGGTGACTTGAAAGAGTCAGAGTGGGTCCTGACTTTGGGGTATCTTTGCCTCATTGTGATATATTTAGCTACTTATGTCAAAACAGTTTTCAGATGCTGAATGGGAAATCAAAACAATGTCCAAAAGAACACCATTTAGTGTCTCCACAGAATGGTTTAGATGCATCTGTCTGTTGAATTTCTAAGCCCCCAAATGCAAAATGTACTGTTTGGTTAATTTTCTAAGCCATAGGTTTTCTTTTTCTTTTTCTTTTTTTCCTTCCCCTCTCAGATCCTGAGCCATTTTGAGGAGCTTTGGACCTTCTCTTTAGGGGAAACAAAAATATCTATCCAGTAGTTTTTCAGTAATTTCAGAGAGTACAAAATCTCCACCCTTTCCATTCTACAGTCCAGACAAGGACCTTTCAATTCTTAACTTCTGGTTAGATAGTAGTTTGGGTTGTTTCAGAGAACTAAGTAGAAATGCCAAAAGGTGAACAGAAGAACACAGCTAATTACTTAGCTATTTAACTATTCTAGTCTCTCATATTTATAGTAGGGCTTTTAAGGATATTTTAGATATTCAGATCATGGGTATAGCTAATTATACATGAGTAATTTCAGGGCTCTAACTAGAGTATAGTATGTTGTAAGTGTTCCGTGTTCTATTTCCCTTTTCAGGAAGAAATGAAATACTTTAAATTTTAAATAAGGTCCTGAAGTCCTAATTGGTGTGTAAGGTGGTCCTATAAACCCAGCTTTAGGACATAACTTCCCCAAAGTGGCTGGCCAAGACCATGGCCAGAATGAGGAGGAAGAGCACACAGACTTTGGGGTATAAGTCCAGGGTGCAATTTATTAGCCATGAGATTGGAGCAAGTTGCTTAACCTGTTTTGGGGTCTCTGTTTCCTCATCTATGAACTGGACTTAACAGTAGTACTAACCTACATGGTTATTATGAGGATTAACTGAGATGGTACTTGAAAAAATCCTACATAGCATAGTTGCTGGCACAGAGTAAACACTAAATGTATTTCATAATATCGTACCCTTGCCTGATGATATTTTTAACTCATAATCTCATGGAAACTACATAACACTTAAAAACAGAATACTGCCAATTGACTACTGACTTCTGAATATTCCAATTATCTTTCTCTTTGTGTCTTTATCAATTAATAGGCAGAATAACTATAGCTACTAGAAACTTGTCCTAAAAATATCAATGTCCTTGATTTATTTGCTGTGTGTGTGTGTGTGTGTGTGTGTAAATCTTTTGTGCTGAAGCCACAGATTACTACTTATAAATACATTCATATCTGGTATGAGAGGTTCTCCTCCATTTAAATTTGTGAAGGGGGGCTGTGGAAGGGAACATTTCATATTCAATTTTTCATTGTTAGATAACACAGTGACTGCGTCTTGGTTGCTATTATCAAGATATAACGTTAGATTTAGATCTAGTTCGTTCAAACTCTACACAAAGAGAAGACCTTGCTATCATGTGTAATAACCTGTGTGATGCTTGGAAATTTCAGTGTGTCTCTTTTTATGACCCTTTTTCCTGGCTATTGATGTGGCTGATGGTAGATTCTTCTACAAGGGTTGAACGTCAATGCTGATTTGGCTGGCTAGCTTTCTTTTAAATAAGTGCATCAGGGATGCCTACTTTCTCACTAAACATAAGTCAAAATGTTGGAAAGGGAGCATAAACTGTAGTCCTCTTAGCAAGAGTAGCAACCTCCAAGTTGCTTGAAAATAGGACTTCACACGTGGAAGAAACAGAACACTTGAATCTGGGGGGTACTTGTCTAGTGGCAAAACCAAGACCACTGGCAGATAAATGATCTTGAGAGAAACAGTCCTGTTTTACCTGGGACTCAGTCACTTTCCCTACAAATTGAGAGAGCTGGAAAATACATTCTAGATACTTGACCTCCTTTGGCTAGCTGATAAAAACTATGTCCCAGCTCTACAGTAAAAAGCCATATTCTCAAACAATTTCACCAGGTTCTTACTCCTCCCCACCCCCAGGGCCCACCCAGAGTCCCCCTAATGGTACATAGAGCCTCAATTAAGAGGTCCTCATAAGATGTGCCTTCAGGCCATGTGTGGCTCCCAAATATTTCCCCCGGTGCTGGTGGAAATATCTTGCATACTTATTTTCCAACTTGAATGGTTGACCTCTGTGGGTCAGGATTTCTTTGTTGTGTCTAAGTTTATCAACATAGTGGAGGATTTGAGGATGTTATTTCACTTGACATTTCGAAATGACTGGCCTTTGAACCTAAACTAAAATGTGCTCTCCCTTGTCAGTATTTCTAAGACAAGCTCAGAAATGAAGATATTTAGAAAGTACCAAGGCAAATGTAGATATGGTAGAGGCAGAGTTTAAACATCAAATTTGTTGGTTGACTGTGATCGGACTAGTTTGCAAGGGAGTGGGGACATATGTGTAGGGATACTGAATATTAAAATTAAATACCCCCTACTTCCTTTCCTTTTTCTCAACTCTCTTTCCTTGTGACCACCTCCCTGACATAAACGATTTATTTGCCTTTGTCTGGTTCTTAAGACAAAGTTTCTAAAAACTTTCCTGCTTGTATTTGTAGAGTACCTAATTTTTTGAGAGCTTTTAGTATCTGAAAACTGCTAATTTGCTCAAGACATTAAGAATGATAGTTGTTGATTGTTACCATGCTTCTAGGGGTGATTTTAGATTTGCTTATACCATATAGTCCCTTTGGGGGAAGTCATGGTGTGGAAGGAAAAACCACATTAATTTTATGAGAAGCATTTACTCAGCAAAACTAACTACTACCTGTGCTTGTATGATTATTGGAGGTTTCTCTTGCCCATATACTGTATGGAACACTTTTGGGAAACTATCTCATTTCATTTTTGGGCCAATACTGTGGAATAGATCCATTTACCCTTCCCATTTTTTAAAAAAAAAGGAAATAAGAGGCCCAGAGGAATCAAGTAACTTACCCCAGGTTACCCAGCTTGTAAGTGATTGAGTTGTGCCTGAACTCAAGTCCATCTGAATACAGAGCTTATACTCTAATAGTCTGAGTTGTCCTGGAATACTCCAGTGCTGGGGAAGGAGCTGGGGCTGTTGCTGTCTTTAAGAATAAAGGAAATGGAACCCGGGAGTCAGAGTTTCATGTCTTATATAGCCTGGATTTCTACTCCAATATGTTAGTTTCCAACTCATTCTTTGGCTTATTCCAGTTTATTGCCAGTTTTGGATCTTCTAAAGGTGTGAGTCAACTCTTAACCCACTGACTCCTGTTTACAGGGCCAAATTCTTCAAGATAAAGCCTCTTATTTTGGGGCTAACAGCTCTTGATTCCCTCTTATTGCACTGCTTCTGTTTTTCTTGCTCCTCTTTCCTCCCTCCCACTCTCTTTTTCTAACACTTCTGTCCACTTTACCATTTTATTACTTTATGCAATAGCATTCTCTTTTCTGAAGCACCAACTGTAAAAAGAAAATAGAAGGCTCTACTTCTTCCTGTTGTTTTGAAAATTATGTTATTAATAATTACAAAAAATAATTATAGTAAGAATATAAGAATAATTGCTAACATATACTGTATAATTATCATGTGCCTAGGATCTGTTCAGCACTTTACACTTAACTATCTCATTACATTTTAAATCTACCCTTTGATGTAGTATTCTTATCATCATCTCCATTTTAGGGATGACCACTTGGGAACAGAGAAGTTAAGTGACTTCCCCAAGATCAAAATTTAATAGGTTTTAGAACCCAGGTTATATGACTCTGGAACCTAAGCTCTTGGCTCTTTGTTTATGCCTCCTTCTCTTAATTTATGAAAAGCAATTGACACAGAGCATGACAAATGGCAAGAACTCATTCATTCTTTCAAAAAAATACTCAGCCTCTTAAACCCCAACTGCTGGGGATATGGCAGTGAATAAAAATGGCAAAAATCCCTGCCATCATAAAGTTTATATTCTGACTAAGGGGTGGAGACACACAAAAAAATAAGTATAAGATGTGTATCTTGAATAATGAATGCTATAGAGAAAAATAGAACGGAGACCAGTGAAATGCCAGGGGCTGCCGTTAGAATCATTATTTATGAGTAGTCATGGTAAAGGTGGAACTCATTCTTATTAGATTAGTGTACAGACTCCTGGTAAGATCAGGAGCTTGTGTAGTACTTTTCTATCAAATTTGGGCTCCATTTTCACACACCCCCTCAATTTTTGAATATTAGGCAACTTAGAACATGAAATCAGAATTCATCCCCCACAAATCACATGCAACTTTTAGTGTGAATTTTTTGATTTTAGCATTTGTTGAGCTTGCTTGCTGTGCACATTGCAGTCATTGAGGTAGGTGTGAAGTTGATACTCTCTACATGGCAACACAGTTGGCTTTACAGAGATCTGTCCTTTACTAGGTTTGCTGAGTGTGTTAGTGCCACTTAATATGTGACACTATTAAGCAAAAGGAAATGCAAGGTAGATGAGGTAGAAAAGAGTCTTGTATTTTTGTATGTGCTGGGTGAAGGTGTTTTATATGCACTAAAGTAGTTGGTAAAACTAAGGCCAGAATGGCCTAAATATCTGGTACTTTAGGTGGGTGTCTAATTGCAGAAGTGAAACAACTACCCTCATCCCATCACATTTGGGAGCAATATTTAGAAGACAAAGTTTAGTGTTTTTCCCTTTGCTGCATGGGACTTTTAGACTTCCTAGACAAATGGAGGCTAAACCATGCACAGAATGGAAACCCAACTTTTCTTTTATCTTTTTTTTTTTCTTTTTGGGCACTTTGTATAAAACCATCTATCATTTGGGAGTTGGGTGCAACTTGGCCAAACAGTCAATGGTAACATTCAGAGGTCATAACAATTCCCTTTGGCCTGCCTTTATGGCCCGTATGGATAGCTGCGGCTGTAGCAATTATGAGGCACTCCATATCAGTTGTTGAGAAGTGCCATTGTGGCTCAAGAGGACCATATTCCTCCTTATATATGAAACAGACAATTTTTATCTTCAAATTTTTGTGCTTGAAAACCTTACAGGGCCCTGTGTAGTATTGCCCTATGGTCCTGCTTTATGATACTATTAGGAGAAACAGGAAGATTTGAGACATTATATCCATATTTTTGTTGGTGAAGAATAGATAGAGAGCTTCTCCTAGGTGCCAGAAATTAGTATGATATAAAGAAAAAAATTAAACCTGGTCCTTGGCCCAAGTAATTTCAATCAACAAATATTAATGGAGTAACTCTTTTTTAAAAAAAGATTTTATTTGTTTATTCATGAGAACACACAGAGAGAGAGAGGCAGAGATCTGAGGAGAGAGAGGAGCAGGCTCCATGCAGGGAACCCAATGTGAGACTCAATCCCAGAACTCCAGGATCACGGCCTGGGCCGAAGGCAGGTGCTCAACCACTGAGCCACTCAGGCATCCCTGGAGTAACTCTTATATGTATTATGCAAAACCCCCAGGGATGAAATGTTGAACAAGACTAACATGGTCCCTATATCAGCAAATTTACACTCCAGTAGAGTAGCCAGAAATTAATAAACATATAAAACCAAAATCACATCTCTGGTGTCTGCTATAAAAAAAAAAAAAAAAAAGATGTATTAGTGCTGAAAGATCTAAAATTAAAGAGAATTGCCATAGTTGGTAAGTCTGTAGGAGATATTCGCTAGAACTTGATGGTTGAATTAAGATATAGAGATTGGATAAGTGTTAACTAAGTAAAGGAAGAGATGGGGAAAGAAATAGTTGGAGCATGTGTAAAGAAAGAGTCAATGGCAAGGGAGAGTGTGATGTGGTAGGAGTATAAGACTGAAGATGTCAGAAAGACTATAAAGATAAACAGGGCCAAATGAGGTCTTCTGGGTTGTGTTTAGGGTCTTGGTCTTTATCCCAAGTACAGTGGTAAACCACTGAGAGACCAGAGGTGGAGAGAATCAGGCTTGTGTTTCAATAAGATCACTGTAGTATTTGAATGGAAAACAGATTAGAGGGTGTATAAATGGACAAGGAAAGAGGAGTTTGGAAGACAGTCAAGAATGTAGACAGCAAGGTAAGACATAGCATTAATTACCATCAAATGAAGTAGTAAGAAGAACCGGAAGTGAGGAATCAAGTATTTTACGAACTGGAGGAGAGAGATACATTCTTATCTGGCTGGACTTCATGAGAGAGTTAGCATTCACCTGAATTTGTGTATGTGCTGGGTCAAGGTGTTTTCATTGGTAAGAGTTGGCGATTGGGAAGAGGTTGAGGAAAATAAATCAAGAACAAAAATATGGAAGTAAGAAAGCCCAGGTAGTGACCAAAGAGCAACAACCAAATATCAGTGTGATAAAAGTATCAGGTAGGGTCAGCAAATACTGGTTTCTTTCTAGAAAACCTCAAGAGAACAAGGAAGAATCTTAATCCCAAAAGAATACAAGTACTGAACATGTTTCTGAGACCTGGACTGAGTAAAGAAACAGGAGCTTAGTTATCTTAACTGTAGTATAAAGCTCTAAGAGCAGGGTGAGCTGAGACCTGGGGCTGACTTACTGCTGAGACCTGGGGGTTCTGGTTGGTGAATTTGATTGCTAAAAATCAGTGTCAGTTGGAACTTGCAGAGAAGAGATAGATGACTGGCCCAACTATAGGACTCGTGACCCCAGAGACATGGACAGATGCCCTTCAATGATTAGGTTGGAGTCTTAGTAACCTGACCCATAAAACTTAGTGAGGTTTACAGTTTACTGAAGTGGATACCAAGAGTACATTTCCGGCCACCCATACCAGGAAATGAGACATGAGGGTGGTTGGTGAACAAGCTTATAAAGTCTCCCCAATTCTTTAGTGGGAGACACACTTGAGTTAGTGGCATGACCATTACAACTTGAGTTGATATTCTTATTTTCCAGAGTTAAGTGGCCCTAGGTCTCACAAGCTCCTTCTGGGGCTTATCAAGCCTCTTAAATATGCTACCAAGTCACTCTGAAACTCTAGTGTTTTCCTTACATGTATGTCACAGCTGAATTTAGCAAATCACACACCTAACTCTAACATCTTTGCTCTGTGTACCCATCCTTACTAAGACACTAGTACCATCTTGCTACATTGTCCACAGTTTACCTAATAATGATGGGCAACCTCACTCGTGCAGCTTTTTATGCATGACATTACCATTCATTCAAGGTGTTTAGTGACAGAGCCTTCCATGTCGGTGTAGGGTCTACCACAAAGAGGTTGAAATCTTAAAGACTTAAATGAATGGGAGAAATGAGATAGAAGAAGGAACTGACATTGGTGACATTTATGATTATATTTTGTTGTCATTTAATGTGTCCTTACTGTATGTATACTAGGCCCTGTGGTAACTCATTTCATCCCCACAGTGACACCTAAAATCGACATAATCATGCCCATATTATAGGTGAGGAAACCAAACCTTAGCAGATTTGCTGAGCTTGTCCAGCATCACACAACTAGTGAGTAGAAGAGCCTGGACAGGAGAGATTTACCTGAGCCCAGAGTTGACTCAAGACCCCATGTAGGCTTCCGGGCTCTTTGTTTTCCCATTAGTTGATGCAGGTGTTATGGACAGATGTTGGTTGGATATTCTCTTTTTCTTGGCAAACTCTGACTCAGCTAACTTCCTAAAGGGAACCTACATAAAACAATGAATCCCTCCATGTTCCTCAACAGATCATGGAAGAAGGTTAGCTGAGACCTGGGGGTTCAGAGCTTATAAACAGAGCTTATAAACCCTTGTATTGATGGTGTTACACTGAAATTGCCCATTGAACCAGATCCTTCAGATACAGCTATTGATGGCTTTAGTCTCTATTCACAAGTGGTGCCCCTCTCCCGGGTGTGTTCACATTTAAAATATATACAACATCTATCAAAATACCTGCTATCCAAAGATTTTCCGATTCTCTGTATTTTTTTTTAATCTTATAAAGCTGACAGCTTTCAAACAGAACTCAGGCTGCCAAAGACTGAAATTCATTTCCTTGAACTTTATATTTAACTGGGCCACAGAATCATTCTCAGAGAATCGTTTAAATTACTATGAGGCATTATGGTATTAAATGGAAAAAATTTTGCCCTAATTCCCAATTTCAGAGTTTCTTGAGACCTCTGTCCTGGGCTGTGACCCCGGGATTGTATACAGCTCAGGTAGCTAAGGAGCCCACACATATCCTGAAGTCACATTTCAGACTCCAAGGCTTTGAAAACTAACATAGAGGGATAATTTATTTTTTCTTCTCTGGTTGTTTAGTCAACTGGCTTACCAGTTCAGAACCCCAGTTAAATGTGGAAAATATAGGAATTAAAAAAAAAAAAGACTGGAGTGGGAGGTGGAGGTTTTTGCATCTCAAGTGATAATTCACCCCAAGCTGTGTTAGTGCTGGACTAGACAGCTTGTGTGAAAATTTAGGAGTCCCGGAGAACAACAATAACAAAAATTAACAAATGGCAGGATGAGTAGCAGAAGGGAAAACTCAGCATATGCTGCTCGTTTAAAATGTAGTTTCATTAAAAATCTTTTTCATTGCACCCTAAAACAATCTGTCCTTGCCAGATAACACATTGGACACCAAAAGGCTGTTCCCTCCACTTGCTTTCTTAGTTGTAAGCCAACCTTTTAAAAATAAGAACACAGCTGTTCAAGACAAAATAGATTTGTCAGCTTGTCTTTGAAGGTAAAATAACGAGGGGGAGCCAGTGCCACTTCCCACCACTTACTGACAGTAGCAAGCAACACTCAGTTGTGTTTGTGTTCAGTCAACACTAATCAATAAACATCTGTCGGAATGAGCATTGGTGCCTCTTTACGATTCATTATGCTTCATTAGGAATTGGTATTGTCTTCAAGGGAAGAAAAAATCTCATGTAATTAAAGAATAGTATCTTGTGCTCTCATATTTTTCCCCCTAAAGACCTAAACTCTTTTAAGGCCATTATTTACAGTACATTTATCTGTATTGAAATGTAACTACTTTTCCTTGAAAAGACCATCTGTTCGTAAAGACCATCCTTTTTGTCCTCCCTAAGGTAAACCTGGGATCGTGATGGTATTAGCTGAGAAGTATGGATAAATGAAAATATATGAGACACAACGCAGGTGAAGGGAGGTGGGTGCCCAGCCAAATGACACTCAGTCCTGTTCTGGGTAGGGATGAAAGGAAAGGTCAAGTCTGCTGGAGGGAGATGTGCCTTTGAAATGACTACTGTTAGAAATAGTTTTGCCAAAGGGAGGTGGTATAACTGAAATTCTCAAGGCTGGTTAATGTCAATGATCCTTTTTCTGGGCTTATTATATACAAATTCAGTGGCCTCTGAAGTATCTGGCCTAGAATATATTTTGTTAGTTTACTGTCAAGAAAATATCCTGATTTTGATGGGACTACAGGAAATATTAGTGTGAATAATATAACTATAACCAACGTAAGTCACCTTAAAGACACTATGGATTTATCCCTGCTAAGGGAAAATACCCTCAGGTGAATTTAACAAAGTGTATTTAATGCACATGAGTATACAAATAAAGCATAAAGTAGCTGGTAATGGTCCCAAATTATACAAAACACTGTTACTGTTCCCTTTAGCTTAACATTTGTTTAACCAGGGCTTTTGGTGAACTGAAAAGCAAACACGCCACTTCAGAGAGAGCAGAGTACAGCAGAGGTCGTGGTAAAATGCAAGCATTGGGATTAATGAAACATTAGCATTTACTTTTCCACTTACCACATATTAGAGTCCCAAAATGCACAGGTGTGGGGGATGTTTTGTATGAACGAAAGCTTTCTTTGAGAAACACTCTTAAGGAATTTCACTAGAAGATTAGTACCACATGCAAATGAAGGAAACTGAAGAACCCCCATGCAATATGATTGTTTTATTTTTGAATGATGGTAAGATTGGAGTAGGAAAACATTAGATATTCTCAGGCAATGCAATAAATATGCGTGCAACGGGTCACATCCTTGTAGATTTAGATAGTGAGGACCTTTTGTTGTTTATACAGGTGAGGGACATGATGATGTGTGGAGTATAATGCATTTGCACTTCATCGAGGAGATATATCAAGGGTAAAACTCTGGGTTGTTTTTTGATTTTGTTTGTTTGTTTGTTTGTTTGCTTTGGCTTTTTTTTTTCTGTTGTTGCTTATTCCCACTATCCTACTCCCCTGAGTCTAAAGTACATCTTAAATAGGTTTGGGTTCCCGAACTACTTGAGGTTCACATAGGTCCCTGCCCTCTCTCTGAGCAGATCTTTGCTTCATCAAAAAATCCCAGTTTATACTGTGAAATTAAATTGAAACCATATGATCTCATCACCTGTACCTGAGAGTCCTGGACACCTGACCTTTGTAGGAAAGTACATAGTCAGGTTAGCAGTGGGTGCAGCCGAAGCAAGTTTACCTTCCACAGCCCTTCGTGTATATAAAAAATGCATCCCTAGGTTGTAAGACCGTGTTTTTCCTTACTTCCCTGTCCCTCCAAATCTGTAAAGGGAAAGACTGCCCCCCCTACCCCAGTCCTTTGGAATAATACTTTTTCTGGCATTCTGCTCTATTAGATGGAAGTGACATTCTTTGCAAGGCTATTTTGAGGGACTGTGTTATAAATCTCACAGATACCTGGATTCTTTGTTCTTTATTCCTCTTTACTTTTCTTTCCCCTAAAGTATCTTAATTTTTTGCTCCTTCATTTTGCTTAGCCTTTCCTCCTCCTTCTTCCTCCTTTTCCTGTTTTCTCCTCTCTTTTCCTTAATTTTTCTTAGTCTTAACTTCCTTTATCTCCCCTGAAGGAGAATTATGATAACTCTAAATACCTTTCTTTGTATTTTGTTACATTCCTTGGAACTACCAAGCTTCTCCTGAAAACATAGAGACTGAGATGCATCTGGGAGCCACGCTGATTCTTAGTGAAGGTCTTTGTCAAATTATTGCCAACAATTTAAAAATAATGTTCTTTTAGAATTTTACCCAAATTTTGTCAAGCTTCTAAGGAAATAGTTAGTTCTTTTCATAAAGGGGTATTTATCCTTATACAATATTTAGACTAAAGGACCGCTTGAATGGGTTGCAGAGGTTATGTCCTACATGAATGTTCCTGACCTAAGTGGAAGTGAAGGTAAAATCCAGTCCAGGCTTCCACTGCAGGCCTCATGCCTGGTGACCAAGGGAGGAGTACTTCTTCCCTCTAGTGCCATCTTCATGTTTACCCAACAGAAGTTAAGTACTACAGCCATCCCTGTTTGGTTACCTTGACTTATGATGGTGATTCTTTCGGGCTCCCAAAAGCAGGTAAGTACTTTTATCTGCAAGTTCTGGTGTTATCCTTTTTTTGGACACCTTTTAATTTAGTGATATTTTCTCAGAAAACCTCACACCGGTTCATCAGTTCAATCTGCAAGTAGGAACTGGGAAGTCTGGAAAGGAATTACGTCTGGAAAGGCCTTTGAAACAATGGTATATTGGGATCCCTGGGTGGCGCAGCGGTTTGGCGCCTGCCTTTGGCCCGGGGCGCGATCCTGGAGACTCGGGATCGAATCCCACGTCGGGCTCCCGGTGCATGGAGCCTGCTTCTCCCTCTGCCTATGTCTCTGCTTCTCTCTCTCTCACTGTGTGCCTATCATAAAATAAATAAAATTTAAAAAAAAAATTTAAAAAAAAAGAAACAATGGTATATTCCTTTGACGTCTCATTTCTCAGCCTGTGTTGGCCATCAGTTCTCTGAGCCACCAGTTTGATTTGCTCTTTCCAGCTTGTTCATCTTCCTTGACAGAGCAGAAAGGAGTAAATGAGAAGCTGATTCAACTTCTTCTCTGATGGTCTAGTTGTATTTGGACAAAAAGGATTTTTAATATTTAAAGATAGTTTTGAATATCACCTTTAATATAAATTTAGTTATAGTCATGCATATTATATGGGTTAGAAGTTAAACTTAATCCTCTTATTTTTTTAATTTTTTTAAAGATTTATTTATATATATATTCATGATAGACATAGAGAGAGAAAGAGGCAGAGACACAGGCAGAGGGAGAAGCAGGCTCCATGCCAGGATCCCGACGTGGGACTCGATCCCGGGACTCCAGGATTGCTTCCTGGGCCAAAGGCAGGCACCAAACCGCTGAGCTACCCAGGGATCCCCAACTTAATCCTCTTTTAAAGTCCCTTTTAAGAATCACCTGGGGGAACTGGTTCTGTCTAATAAACCTAAACCACAGTGCTAGGTTAAAACTGCAAAGTCTACACCTTTCTCTTGTTTGAGGATGAAAGAAAGTTGGTCACTCATGGACGTGTTAATGCAAAATTTTCAAGAGTGTTGTGCTATCAAGAGTTTTACTCTCTAGCTCCAAGAGGACATAATTCTGCAAGAGGCGAAATAATTTAAGTTAAACAAGTAAAAAAGATTGTCATCCCTTAAATAATATTCTCTTACAGTACTATATAAAACAAGCAGGGTGACATTTCTGTAGCTCTGTGATATTTAGTATATAATTTTATATATTCTCACATGTGTATGCATGTGTCAGATATATCTCCTTAATGGAATCTCTATTTCTTATACACAAAGATACTTGCATCCATATATCGTATTTATGCTATGTTCTGCTAGACAAATTGTAACATTGCAAACTTAGGAAGTATTGTTTTGATAAAAATACTTGTTATTGATTTGTGTCATAAGAATTGTTTTACTAACTGAATGATCTACTTGACTCAAAACTCATATAATTAGGTATTTCTTAAGATTGAGGTTAATAGAGCAGAGTGTCACAAACCTACTTTCTTTACCCCCTGAGAATACCATTTTCCCCTGAATAAGACTTTTTGCTCTAATAGATTTTATCCTAATGTTAATTTGATTAATGGAACTGATGTTGAATTTCTTCCTTTCAAATTTATGGTCTGGTAGATTTCATGCTGAGTTTAAGATGCTGAGCCTAATGATATTCACATTGGTGGCATTATATTGATTTGTTTTGGTATGATATATAGGGTTTTTAAAAATAATAACACTGAATAATTATATATACACAATGCACTTTTTTCTGCTTATGCACACTGGAATTAAGATTTATGTTCAGCAACATGTGATTAATTTTCTAAATACCTAAATTCAGAACTCGAAACTGATGACACCTTTAACTGGGAATAGGTAAAAATGTGTGTCCTCCCTTGTTATTTATAATATTTGAGTGCTGCTATTTATCTATTATAATTTATTTTGTGGACTCTGTTGGGGCACTTTATAAATAATTTGCACCAAAAAAAAAAAAAAAGTGAGAGAGATTTATTTTCTTCTAGTTGACCAAACTCTAGAAAAATAATCCCAAGTAACTATTTTGTATGTGAAGGAAAAACCCTTTAAATTTAATGCTACACTCTGGAAATGGGTTAAATATCCCGCCATATGGAGTAATGAATAAGAACATACTTTGTCAGCTAACATGTATTATACAGAAGTAATGGGGTAATAGCTGAATGAATATTGGTCCACACATTGTTCATGGAGAATAGAGTAACGTGTGAATATGAATGATATGTCATATCTGAAATATACACAAATTCCTAGCTAATTTCAAATGTTCCTTTTTCATACTCCTGTGCAAAATGTCTAAGATCAATTTTAATATAATATATTTTACCTTTTACCATGATTAATATACAGGGTATTAGTAAAGAGGTTGACTGAAAAATTAAAGTTATTAAAGACAAAAAATACTACATGCAAGCTTACTTATGGTTGCTTTATTTAACAGGATGAGCATTGGGTGTTATTCTGTATGTTGGCAAATTGAACACCAATAAAAAATAAATTTATTATTAAAAAATAAAATAAATTAAAAAATTAAAAATTTCATACAGATAATTGGCATTAAATGAATTGAAAGTCGTAGTTGGTTGACCAGATTTATTCCCTTGTTAACCAGCTGTGCTTCTGTTGTATAAAAACAGCTTTACTGGGGTCTTTGCCAACACACAGCAAACTATTATGATGAAAAATGTGACTTTTTAGTGACATGCATCTGTTTACCAATTCACGTCCAACATTAAATCATGTTATCTTAATTTGCTTGCCTGTGTTCCTGTGAAAACTTCATTTATTCACAAGATATTTTAAAGATAAACCATTTCCCCCAGTTTGTAGTATAGCTTCATGGAAAGAGAACTCATTTTGGAGTCCAAAAGATTGCTCTTTGAAGTGGGATTGTACCACTTATTCACTAACTAATCTTTGGAGAATCACTTTATTTTTCTGAGCCTCAGCTACTTAATTTTTAGGAATGAATGAGAGTATAAAAATGAAAGTCTAAAATGTAGTCCTTAGATACTTGAAACATGGTAGGTAATCTATAAAAGTTTCTTGTCTCTCTCAATCCTATCTCTCTCTTTCCCTCTCTCTCAAAAAAGAAAAACTGTGGATACTTTCAGGAACTAACTGTAGTAGTATTTAACTCACAGAATTCATCCTTAAACTTTGAATGAACTTACATGAGCTTTGAGTAATTTTGACCAACCTGAAACCAGAAAACCTTTAACACGACCAAAACTTTTTGCTTTTCTTACACCCTGGCTCATTAGGAATAAAATATTAGCAGTGCTGAGTTCTATGTAAAATTTAAAATACATGTGTAATGGATCTGATTGTTCTTTTATTATTTCCTTTATGGTAAATCTCATTCCCACATATCATGTTTGTGCTCTTGAATAAGCAAACAAATATGTGAACAACTGCTTTCATTTGGAATTCAATATTCAAATAAAAATTTTAAGGAAGATGAAATTGTACTGAGAAAACAGTTACTGTTTTCTATTGCTTCCATCTAAGATTTAAAGATACATTCATCTTTAAAAATCTCTTTAACAATGGAAAGGAAGAAAGTTCTATAACCTTGAAGTCAACAAATGTGTAGATTAAACTCCGTCATTTAAGATCTCATTAACCATCTTTTTACTTAGGACAATAATTTATCTTTCCTTAACGACCCCCCTCCTCCCGCCACACACACACACACACACACACACACACACACACCCAACCACATGGATATCCTATTTCATTTCTAGGGTCTTCTGCTTCTTCAGAACTTTTGAGAATTAGAATTAGTTGAAATAAATTAAGTGATTCTGAAGAGTACCAGCTTAACTTTAAATAGATAATGCTTTCTTTTGGCTTTGATTCAACTTTGCACAAAGTAGCTCTTAAGAAAAAAAAAGTGAGAATAGGCAACATTAAGTATGTTCCAGAAGTCCCAGCTTTAGTTGATGGCATTTTTGCCAAAAACAGAAGGCTGATTCTATTCCCCATTTTAATATTCCATATAAATGATTTTACCAAATGAATTGGCTTTCCAGAGGAGGATATGAATGATATAGTTCCTTTTTGGGGTACAATCAGGGCTATTGAATTAAACATTTTGGTTCTAAAGCCTTTTAATAGAACATTTCCATGGTTTCACTTTTTTAAAAAATTCAAATTAATTATTTTGTGGAATGATTCTGCTGTGAATTGAGAAGGCTTGCTTGAATTGGTTGTATTAATTCATTTATGTTATAGACACTGTACTAGACATAGAGGATTTAAAAAAATACACCACTGTTCTATCTCTCAAGAAGCTTATAGCTCAGCATAGGAAAATATGAAAAAGTGGGCTTTAAGATAATGTAAAAAGTATAATAGAGGGCAGTGAGAACAATGAAATTATTTCCTTCCTTATAGAAACAGGTGTTGGTTAAATTTGAGTGCTTAGTATCTAATTATTAGGTAATTAAACTCATTACTTAGTACATGTATTTTCACATCTCCTGGAGTTTTTGCCATTGGAGATTACTTCATCTTTATATTTCTAGTTCCATAACTGCATATCAGTTCAAGCATAAATCACTCAAGCAGTGAGCTTGAACATGAGAAAAATGGGTCTAGTAGCTAATGTGTCCTAACGTCTTTGAATCCTCCAGTTAGCCATGGTAAAGTTACTCTACCCTAAAACTGAACATTGGGGAATTCTGTATGCATCAAATTCTGGGCCCAGTCCCCACCCACCATCACTTTCAGACTTTTTGGCATTCATTGATGGGAAGGCATCAAGAATCATCTTGCAGTCTCAAAGAGTTCCTTTGAATGCACCATTAGTAAATTTAATCTGTTACTTGCTGCATTAGCTGCCAGGGTAATTTGACCATTTAGAGTCTCTTCTGTTTCTTCTGAAGGCTACTAATTGATCTTCTCTCTTCTCATTTCACAAAAGTTGGAGTAGCCATCAGTGTATTTAGTGTCAAATAAGACATGCAAAACAATTGGGAAAAATAGAATGAAGAGAACTATAAAAGAAAATAGAAAGTTCTATAAAATGAGAGAAAAAGAAAGATGCAGATGATCATAACAAAGGGATAATGTGGATTAGAAGAATATAGAAAAGGGCACCTGGGTGGCTCAGTGGTTGAATGTCTGCCTTTGGCTCAGGGCATGATCCCAGGCATCCTGGGATCAAGTCCCACATCAGGCTCCCCAGAGGGAGCCTGCTTCTCCCTCTGCCTATGTCTCTGTCTGTGTGTGTGTGTGTGTGTGTCTCATGAATAAATAAATAAAATATTTTTACAAAGAATATAGTGACTAACAAGCATGTTTTGTGTAAGTTCACCTGAATATTGTTATTCATAGTATCCCCTCTTTATTGATCCCCCAAGACCTCAACTACCATCTCTATCTATCCAGTGGACTCTCAAGTTACTATCTCCATTGCAGACCTCTTTTCTCACTCCTATTCTATAATCTAACCTTTTATAGGCCTTTCCACTCTGGTGCCCTGACAGTTTCTGTAAGTCAGTAAGGCTACCTTCTGAAGTTTCTGGGTTGGATTAGAAACCTTGAGATTGTCCTTGATTCCACCTGCTTTCTTATTTTCCCCAATCCAATTAATTAGTAAGTACCTTAGATTTTACATCATTATGTTTCCTAAATTCTTTCATTTTTTTCATCACTACTGATACCTGATACCAACCTCTCTTATCTGAACCACTAAGTAACCTATTTACTGGTCACTGTATGCCCATTCTAGTTCTACCATGCTTCTATATTTATATCCCTGAAGTCTGATTGGTTATGAAAAATAATAATTGCTTCCACCCCTCTATTCCCTCCATCTCTCAAATCCTTCCATGGTTTCCCATTGCTGTTCCATGTTCCTTAAAGTGGTCTGACTCCTACCAGGCTCTTCCCACATCACTCTTTGTTTCACTGACTTGTCCCAGCCATATCAGGAATGGGTTCTTTGAACAGTTCATGTTCCTTCCTTCCCTGGGCCTTTGCATATGCTGTTCTTTCTTCTCCAGTGTTCCACTTCCATTCCCCCCGCCCTTCTATTTAATTAGTGTTGATTTGTCTTTCAGTTCACATCCAGGGCCTCATTTCCTTAGACATGACTTCCAGCTGAAGTCAGACTCCTTTGTCATGTGCTCCTATTGAACTTATTCCTTTCTTTCAGAGTATGATCTCAATACATGATTACATAGTCACATTATTGATTAGTATTTCCTCTTCCATTAGACTGTGAACTTGAGGTCACAAACCTTCTCTGCTTTGCTCACTACTCTGTCCTACCATTAACTACAGTAGTAGGTACATGGTGAATATCTGCTGAAGCAAGAATGAATGAGTGGATAGATAGATGAATGGGTAGATGGATGAATAGATGAATAACCCAAATTACCTCTTGTGAGATTTATCACTCCCTTCCTCAGTACTGCTGCATATTTTATGCATTGAAATGAGAAATAGTGTGCCAAGTAATTAAGAACATGGGTTTCAAGTCAAAGCACTTTTGTTAGTACTTTCATTTTAGTTAGTGCTTTAGTGTTAGTTTGTTCTATTATAAGTTCTTTATCCTCCCCAAACTGTATTTTCCTATAGAAACAATAATGTCTCAGAGGTGCAATGGTTGAAGGGATCACATGAAATAGTTTGTTCCCATTGTCTTGGCACTCTGAGTTATCATATTGAGACATTGTTAAATAGTAGCTATAGCAATGATCACAAAGTGTCAGAGAACTAGAGAATGAATTCTGTAGCTAGGATGCTGATGCTGATCACCATCACCACCCCGTACATACAGCAGAGCATGGAACCATTCTTACTTGCGTGTTGTAATTCCACATGCAAGTAGGACTATACTGATGGTGCCTCATCTATCTATCTTATATCAGAGAAGAGGATACTAGAGGTAATTCACAAATCTCAGTCTCCAGTATCTATCTCATCTTTTCTGTCATAATTTAGGCTAATCACTTGAGTTGACAGTCAACATTCTGGTACTGCTTTTCAATGCGTTATACCAAAGCCACGTATAATTAAAATGACACTAGATGGAAAGTTACGGTTGATGTTTTGAGCCCTAGGATTAAAAGCAGAGACTGACTAGTTGTTTTACTTTGCAGTAAAGGAGCACATTGCGATTTTCAGGAGATTTTACCATGTTTATCCTAACCGCAAGAGCAAAAATGAGAAAAGAAGAGAAAAAAGAAGAGCATAGAAGACTAACACTGGATGGGAACTTAGAGATATCTGTTTTAGGATAGATAATACATAGCAGGCATCTTCTGTCCATTTCACAATCATAGCACACATCATTATTCGACCAAGGCACTTTTTTCCTATGGAGCTCAGACTTCTCAGTACAACCTTCTACATAACAGCAGCTAGTTGAATGACTCAGACTCTTGGCATAAAACCTTTTTGCTCTTCCTCATTTTGTTTACCTTCCCTTACTTATATGAGATACCTAATTATATTACTTCATTACGTATTTTGTTCTTCATTAAAAAATCAGTTTGTAAGAGGAGAGCTTTTTTTCTTTTTTTAAAAAAATATTTATTTATTTATTTATTTATTTATTTATTTATTTATTTATTTATTTATTTATGATAGTCACACACACAAAGAGAGAGAGGCAGAGACACAGGCAGAGGGAGAAGCAGGCTCCATGAACCGGGAGCCCGACGTGGGATTCGATCCCGGGTCTCCAGGATTGCGCCCTGGGCCAAAGGCAGGCGCCACACCACTGAGCCACCCAGGGATCCCGAGGAGAGCTTTTTTCAAAGTAGAAATCATCTATCTCTTCTCCCACAGCCTGTGCTATTTCAGTAGGACCTCACTGTCGAATCATCAACTTGGTGATTCTTTACAGTCCTTTTAAAGGGATCATGTGTTTTAATTCCAAGATCTATTACAAGAATCAATATACATGCTGTTTCATATTATGAGCCAATAACTTACTGAATTGGTTGCATTCATATGAAGCTCTGTTGTAAGGGATGGCCATACAAGAGATGGTGGTACTGTTAAAAACTGTGCCAGGTCTTGCAGTTTGTCATGATTTTAGATACTCCAGCAGTTGCCTGTGACAGGTACATATCCCAGCTATTGAAGGACTTTATTCTAAAGGAAGTCTGTAGATGTGGGCCATATGGCTACCTATGCTAAATGTCTAACTTGAGATCTTATGATAGTACATGGTGTGGTCACTTTCAGTGGATAATTACATGTATATATACACATATATCTCACATGCATATACTAAGACACACACACTTGTGTCCATGTTCAAGGATATATTTATGAAAACAACTGGCCTAGTATATTAGAAGAATAATATTCCACTTTTTATTTCTAGTTTTGTTTTCATGTCTGAGAAATATTTGTTTACTGAGTATGAAATGCCTATACTTCCATGTTATATGTATTCAAGGGTCTGTCAGAAATATGGTCAAGTTCCAATGTGTGCACATTAGTAAACAGAATTCCTAAGACTGATATTTGGTTGTTCACAAAGGAAAATCTCTGATCTTCATAACTAATTATATTCTACTTCAGTATCACAGCTGAGAAGCACTAAGTGCCACTAACATTCTTTTTTTCTGTCCACTTGGGCAATGTACATTGAGTGGATTGGCTAGTGAGTCATTATTACATTGATCATCATTATTTCAAGAACAGGAGTCAACCTTTGTGGCATATTTATGACGTGTTGGGAGCTGGGTTGGCATGTTCATCTGTTCATTCAGTTTAGTGAGTGTCTACTGAGTGTATTAGTTTGTTAAGGCAGACATAACAATATATCACAGATTTGATGAATCAAACAACATAATTGTGTTTCCTTAGAGTTCTGGAGGCCAGAAGTTCAATATCAATGTGTTGGCAGGTTTGGTTTCTTCTGAGATCTTTCTCTTTAGCTTGCAGATGGCTGCCATCTTGCTGTGTCCTCACATTGTATTTTCTCATGTACATATTTTCTCTATTTGTGTATTCAATTTTTTCTTATAAGGACACTGGTCACATTGTATAAGGGCCCACATAGTGACCTCATTTTATCTTAATTCCTGTTTAAAATTCCTGTCTCCAAATATAGCTATATTCAGAAGCACTGGGAGTTAGTGTTTCAAAATATGAATTTGGGGAGAGGGCACAATTCAGTCATTATACTGACTGCCTACTATGTTCTCTCTCCTCCTGTACGAGGCTCCAAGGACTGAAGGAAACGCAGATGAACTTCCTGTTCTGTGAAGCTTAGAGTGTAGTGTGGTAGAAATGAATAGTAAGACTCAAAATAAATATTTGCTGACTGATTAAGGTTGGTTCTATGAAAACAGGATGGATTCAAACTGGGAGTTAGAATAAATAAAGATTCCTTAAGAAATAACATTTAAGCTGAAACCTGAAGGATACTATGGGTTTTTTGTTAAGATAATAGTATTTGTGAAGTGTTTCATATATGCCAAATACTGTTCTCAATATATTATGCATTTTATTTCACTTAATATTTATAACCATATAAGGTTAATAATGTTATTGTCTCCGTTTTACAGTTGATTAAAGTAAGGCACATAATAGTAAGGAGACTGCCCCAAGTCGCAGGCAGTAAGACAGTTTGGCTCACAACTTGAAGCTCTTAGCCACTAGGTTGAGGAAGAAGAGTTTGCTGGCCAAGGAATGCACAACACACATGGAGGATCCTGACTCAAGAAAGCATGGTTTATCTGAGGAATGGGAAACAGGCAAGAAGGAATTTGTCATAATGACCAAAGAATAAAATGCTGCTGAAGACATTTTGTGAGTAGATCCTGGAAAAATTAGAAGACTTATTTGCGATTTCATTATTCTGCAAACAACAGGGGCCACTGAAGGATGTGACACAGAGAGTACTAGGATTTGCACTCCATTTGTTAAAAGTTATGCTAGCTGCTCTGTGTAGAAATGACTATAGAGGAACAAGACTCAAGTCAGGAGCCCACTTATGGCCCACTTATGGGCCATTTGCAGTCACCAAAATGAAAGATAGTGGTGTTGGTGGAGAGGAAGAAAGGCATGCAGTGTTACCATGTGTTTTGGAAGTAAAATCCTTAGGATTTAGTAACAGATGTTGGGAGAAAAGTATATGGAGGAGTCATTAATGATTTGAAGATTCTGGCTTGACCAATGGATGAGTAGAGGGAAGAATTTACCAAGCTGGGGAAGAATCAAGTTTGGAGATTGGGCAATAGAAAGTTCCATTTTGACATGTCAGTTTAATACTCTTCCATGACATGCATGTGAAGATCTCAAGTAGATAGTTCGACATTTGAGTCTGGAGATCAAGGAAGAAGTAGGTCATTGGGGATATAAAAGTATTTGTCATTAGCATTTGGATGGTGTGTAAAATAATGGAAATAAATAGGGTCAACAAGGAAAAGTATGTTGCTGGAGACGGTGATAGGATTTAGAACCAAACCTTGAGGTTCTCCAACAGTTAGAATTTGTGTAGAAGAGAGGCCAGCAAGGAGACTTAAGAGTATCCAGAAAGGAAGTAACCAGGAAAGGTCATTCTCAGCACCAAGTTGGCCTCGGGGCAGGGGTGTTTATTGGAGTGTCATTAGCTGTGTCAGACACCACTCTCCTTAGAAGTCAAGTGAGGGGATCCCTGGGTGGCGCAGCGGTTTGGCGCCTGCCTTTGGCCCAGGGCGCGATCCTGGAGACCCGGGATCGAATCCCACGTTGGGCTCCCGGTGCATGGAGCCTGCTTCTCCCTCTGCCTGTGTCTCTGCCTCTCTCTCTCTCTCTCTCTGTATGACTATCAAAAATAAATAATTAAAAAAAAAAAAAAAAGAAGTCAAGTGAGCTGGGACCTAAAAACTGTCCATTAAATTTGACAACCATCATCACTGATGATCTTGGTAAGAGCCATTTTGTTACATGATGTCACCAAATGTTTACAACCACTCTGTGATACACTATTATTATCCTCATAGCACAGAGGGGAAGATTGAGATTCAGAGTGATGGGGTCCTAACCATGACCATACAGCTTGTAAGTGGCCAGCTCAGCTTTCAAAACTGAATCTGGCAACTCAAGGGTCTGAATTCTTCACCTTTTTACTCCCTTAATGGTAGTGATGTAGAAAAGTAGCAAATGGCAATGTCAGCTTTATCCCCTAAATTCAAATCACAATGATAGACATTTAAACTTAGAGAGAACAGTTCTGAGTTCTCCTCTTACTTCTGGGCCTAGCATGCAACCTTGGAGCTCTCCTTTCCTAATTTTTAAAACAAAGGAATTTAGGGACACCTGGGTGACTCGGTAGTTGAGCCTCTGCCTTTGGCTCAGGTTGTGATCCTGAGGTCCTGGGATGGAGTCCCAAATAAGGCTCTCCACAGGGAGCCTGTTTCTCCCTCTGCCTATGCCTCTGCCTCTCTCTCATGAATAAATAAATACAATGTTTAAAAAAATAATAAATAAAACAAAGGAATTTAAATGAACTTTTCAAAATCCCTCCTAGAATTCTAAGCCTTTCCTAATACAAGGAACTTCCAAAAGGAAGCCCTAAAACACCTTCACTTCTTGATGCCAATCCGTTCTTGAGTTCATGTTCAACATGAACATATCCAACACACATACGTTCAGTAAGACTTTTATTGGATGTGCCTATTATGTGTCAAATACACTCCTTCCTACATGTTTCCTCAGCCTGTTCCACCACCTGGAATGTCCTTTTAGCACTTCTTAGAGTCTCAGATCCCAGATCTTCCTGGGCTAACAGTCTTCCCCTTCAGTGCTTATCATACTCCTTAGATGAGGGTTGGGTGTATGTTCCTATAAATTATTTGTCTTCAAAGTGCCAAGGGACAGGGATGGTGATTTTTCCTTCACTCTGACTTCACATGAAGCCCTAGCACAATGCTTTTCTCAAATGATGTTTGTTGAGTTGAATCTTCTGCAAATGATAAAAGCTATGCTGCATTCTGAAAACCCAGGCTCTTGCTGGAGGACTTGGCATGCACCAGGCCTTTATATTAGCAGAGAGGCACAAACACACGTTTGGATAAACAAAACTCAGCAGCAACAAGAAAACTCTCTAAAAATGTGAGGTTCCTTCCACATGATGACTAAGGTTGTAACCAATTGTGCAAGTACCCATGAAGGCTCCTGAGCTCTGATTTACTTCTAGTATTTGCTTTTCTCCCTGTTCCTCTCTTCCTCTCTTTGCCACTCTTCAAATTAAAGTGCTTTTTTTTTTCTTTTCCCTTGGGCTGCTTCCTGACTTGAGTATTAAGACTTAAAAACAAGTTCACCACAGCCTTCCATTTGGCCACAAAAGAAGACAAAAGAACAGGCTCCACTTAATGCAGTTTGGCCATAAAAGCTGCCACAGAACCTTCCTTTAATACACATACTTGGATCACACGATGGGTGCCAGGACCTCTCAATGTAGTGGCACACCAGGGGGTCCCAAGAAAATGCTCAGACTCCAGGATGCTGTTTGTTGGTAGGAACCTGAGTGCTTAAGGCTTTGCAAAGTGTAGCATGTGAGTTTGACCCAGAGAATGCTGGGCTTTCTGATATAGAGAAAATGGTAGAGAATATTGGGAGTCTGGAAAGGTTTGACTGGGTTGGGCCTCGGTTTCAGACTTTGTTTGGCCTCTGAAGAATGTTGAGGGGGAGGCTGAGCTTGGCTCTGAGTCTTCCACCCTCACATTACCCACTAAAGCTCTACACTATCTTCTTTTATATATAGACATTCCTTCTGAGAGTTTTTGGGGAAAGGGGAGACTACTTTGCTAAAACTATGTTTGCAAATGCTTGGGCCAGGGTATGCATTGCATGTGCCAATTCAGAAGAAGGTGGGGCTGACATGCCTGGTGGGAACAGGTTTTAGAAGATCTTGCAGGTTATGCTAAGGATTTGGATATGTCACTCCAGGCAGGGTGGGGTGGGGTTGGGTGGGTGGCCCATGAGAGTGTGAGAAGATGAGAGGATTGACTGTAGTACTGGATTGTGTGCACTTAATATATCTGAAATCATTCAGCTATAAGTGCTTGGCAGAGACCTGTATCCTGAGAAGTGTGTGCACTGGAGACATTCACACACAAACTTGCACACACAATCCAATATACACACATGACCAGAGAGTTACACTTACTCAGTCACTCACTCACTCACTCACTCACTCACAAAAACAGACCTCAAGACAGAGAAAGAGACAGCCATTGAGATACTCATAGAGAGAGACATAGGACAGATACACAGAAAGACATAAAGAAACAGGGTGTGGGTGGAGGGAGATACACAGAGACACATACCCAGATATACATAGAAACCCAGTGACACTAGGAGAGACAAAGAGTGAGATATGCACAGAGGTGCACACATAGAGGTAAACACAAGTCAGGCTCCAAGAAGGGGTCACAGACAGACATGGAAAGAAAGATAAATACATAAGGAGAAAGGAAGCAAATTCCCTAGGTACAAGTCATGGCCCAGTCCATTCCAGGATATGTGCCCAGAGTGGCTGTCATCCCTTTTGTTGGCTGCAGTCCCACACGCCTCTCATAGGTATACATCTGTTATGTGGAATGTGATCTTGGTGATTAAGGATGTTTGTTGGCTACCTCTTGCTCCCTAAACCCAAACTAGGATGTAATCAGGTGTTTGAGTGAAGAACCAGTGCTTGATTCCAACAAGGGAAATGAGACTTTTCAGACATGTTATGGGGTACCCCACTAATGGAGTTCAGGGATGATGGAAGGGATTTTTTTCCAGGGCAGCTAAGCTATACATGATTTTTACCTTATTGGCTAGCTTCAGAAGGGAGAGAGAATAAGAGGAGAGAAGCTTGCAGTAATCCTATCTAGATGGTATACAGGGATGTGGCATTAAGACTCTATGAAGTCCACTGAAATAAAGACCATTGAAATGCCATACCTCCAGATCTAGTTAGAGGACACGAACACCCGCAGGTGGCCTGTCACACTGATATATGATTGAGGGAATGGTCATGAGAAGAAAGAGACTCCATGGAGCCTGATGGCTGACTTGGAGTGGAGAGATAGCAGAATGACCTGCAGGTCTCTAACCTGGTGTCTTTGCAATGCTGGCATTGGTGATGAGGCAACAATTCGAGTTATGTACCTGGTGAACTTCATGTGCATTCTGGGTATTCTTATGGACATACCCGATGGGTGGTTTCAGAGTTTCAAATTTGTGTGGTAGAGAAGTATGACTGATGCAAAAAACCAAAGTATATCCCTGGGCATTAACCATGTCCTTGATTTTCATATTTATTATACTTCTGATGCTTTGAACACTGGAGCCTTGCTGTCCCTGAAGGGACAGCACTTCCGGAGTTAGCCAATTCCCATATATTGTAAAAGACTCATCCATCAGTGAGCCTTTCAAATGCACACCAACCCATCCAAAGTCTATATTCTGCAACCTCCCAAAAGGAATGTTGGGCTCTCAATATTATTATGCTCTAGGCCACTATCTACCTGCCACAGTCATCCCAGAGCCAACCAGGTACCAGACATCTAGGGCAACTCCTATGCCACAGTGCCTAAGAAATTATTCAAACTAGCCAGTCCTCAGCCTTTCTCTGCCTTGTCTGTTCCTTCCCACCGAACCACACTAAAGGCTCTGGCCCTGGCCCTTGGTTCTCTCCTCCCTTTCTGACTCCTGACCAACCCCAGTTCTTCTCCCTGGGACCCCCATGACACAGCATGCCCCCTTCACCCTATCTGCTTTGGAGTCTGTAAGGATAACAGACTGTACTTTCAATGGCCATTGTTTCCTGATCTGTTGGCCTCACCATAATTAATTAACAGTAAAATCTACATCAGAACACTATAAGAGTAGTAATTAAATTGGAAGGCCTTAAAATTGACTTCATGTATAAGGAACCTAGGAATTTCTAGGTGAGGCTATGGAATCAGTCATTTGTTGTAACACTTTGGATACCCAGAACAAGATCCTGGGCCAGGCAGAGATGAAGACCATGAGAATGTCCCCTGAGAGAGAAATTTGGGGGAGGTAACTGGAGGCTGCCAGTGATATTAGCAAAGCTATAAAGAAAGGGCTTGATATATCCAATGACTCAATTTTAAAGGAGGCAACTACTGAGTAAAGGTTATAGATCAGTATTCTCAGGAACACTGGGGGCAGGAGAAGACCAGTCCTATTTCTTAGCTTTGAGAAGCAAAAGTTGTGGTTGAATGGAGGTGAGCCAGGAAAATAATAGGGATGAGAAGGGTGAGGTAACTTGGGATAACTGAGCAAAAGGGCTTTGCCCAGGAGAGAAAAGAGAGTAACAGAGGTTGCTCTTCTGTGTTCTGCCCTCCAGGATTCCATGGCCACTGCTGTTGTGGCAGGCCCTAAGTTACACTGACCCCCCAAAATCATGTGAGTTGATAGCTTTCTTGGCTACAACCACTGCTTCCAAGAGAAAAATAAGTTGTAAATAAAATTGGGTATCAAAAATGTATTTAAGCACTTTCTGCTGATTGTCTTTTACCCAAGAACTCTGATGATGACCTGGACATTAGGTCTGATGATGACCTGGACATATAATGCCTTGCTCACCTCTAGTCCTCTGAATACCTGTGGCCCTCCAGCCATGTCTAAACCTTCAGCCAAGGGGAGAGACCATCAGATCTTGTAGCCCACCATCCTGGTTTAAGAGGTTGTCTTCTTTCTGAGCTATGAACCCAGCTAAGTGCACACTATTCTCTTGGAAGGGAATGCATATGATTTTCTCCAGGATCATATAGGGTTGGATTTGTAGCCTGATACCACTTCTTCTCTGGACAGATTCCTTAACCTCCCTAATCCTTGGTATCCTCATCTATAACACATGGATACTTATAACACTCAGGTTAGAGGATTACAGTAAGAAGTGAACAAGCTTAACATGACATCAAACCCTTAATACAAAGCCAGGTACCTAGCAAAGCCTCATTCTGCTCTACTTGTTACCGTGTTGAACCGAATGAAATTGGTCATGTCAAAACAGCAAATCTCAGCCATTTCATATAGTCCAATCTAATACTGTTCCTATGATTGCTACTATCAAATAACTTGTCTTATTTATGAGCTGGAGAATCCTGGGAGATCTTGAAAACTCAGCTTGAGGACAATGACTCCCAGTGTTAGAACTGAAAATGTTTTCCAAAGTATGTGAAATGAAAGAAGATTTTCTCCCAGTGCCCGAGATGTCTGTCCCAGAGGAAATCAGGGGATTACAGAGAATTCATCTGAGGTCATAGTTGGGTATTTATCATTCTGGAGAGTAGTAGGGAAGGGAGAAAGAAAGCAAAGAAATGAATAAACACAATCCTTTCAGATGGTAGTATGAAATGGGAAGAAATTTAAAGAGATGATATAAAATGGAAGTAGGTAGCAGTTTTGATTGGAGGATGCCTCGGGAAAGCTTCTCTGCGGAGGGACCATTTGCAATTATGGAATCCCCAAGACCAGAGTGTGCCTGGTATCATGGGGAAGGGAGAAAAGTCAAGGTGGCTGAGATGTATGAACAGGAGATGGAGGTAGGGGTGGATCACAGAAAGGCTCCTTGAATGGCAGTTGTTTTTCTTCTGCCACGTAAGACCAAAATAATAAAATCCTCTTAACTAACTGTAGCATTAATTCTTATATTTCATATTTGGTTTCTTGTTTTGTCTCTATTATTTACTTGTGATCCATAGAACATCCATGGCAGAGGGAGAAAGAGAGAGGTGGGGGGAAGATCCCTGTGCTCTTGTCTTTATTTTATGGCCGGGGAGTTACCTGAGGCACAGAGGGGCCAGGAGGAAATGCTAGAGTCCACCCCTGTGTCTCCATACCTGCACTCCTCCCCTGAGTGCCCCTGTGGCTTGGTCTTCTTTGGAGCTTGAATTCCTTTGGCAAAACGACTCTACAAAGCTCAGGTATCTCATTATTTAATTATGCATTGTTGTGATTTGTAAAGAGGGTAGTTGTTTGTTTTATTCCAAGTCCCATTCCCCTCAGCAACTCTCACTAATTAAATGTAAGGCTGGAAATAGGTTAGAGGTGCTAAACAATTGCCTGTGTTTTGAATATGATGTTCATATGTAAATACAGCCCACAGATCACACGTTCTGAAATGCATGTGTGCTTAATTAGCCAAATGTGAGCCACAGGTTGGCATAAATAGATACTCTTCAATAAACGGCACTGTGTTGCAGTGTTAGCTAGAAGTGTGGGAGCTGAGAAGAAATTAATCACTAACACATCTGAGTATGTGTATTTCTTCTTGTAATTAGTTATCCTTTCCATGGTATTAAATGATTTACATCTATCCCAAGCCTCTATATCCATGGTAACCATGGTTTCTGCTTCTGGTTCGGGCTTAGAGGAACTGAATGAAAATCCAGAGATCTTTCATTTAGCCACTTGGTGGACATTCATGAAATTGCCAGCTAGGAGCCCCCCTTTTAGTAAGCACTGAGGAAGACATAGATTCTGTGTATAGATGAGTAAGAGGGCTAGAAGTTCTATCTGTGGAAGAGTCAAAGTAGATGGAACAAAGATCATAAGTGAAACCTCTGTAAAGAAGTTAGGGAAAGAAGAGATGATCTCCAGCTTAAAGGGACCAGGGAAAGGGGTCCTGAAATTTAAAACATTACTGATAATATGACTCCTATCTAGAATGGTAGAGAACTCTCAAACCCTATAATAGAAAAACTGAAAAATCCAATTAGAAAATGGACAAAACACACAAAGAGACATTTCACCGACAAGGACATAGCATGGCAACAAAGCACACAAAATGATGTTTGACATCACCAGCTATACCAAAACCAAAGGAGCTCATCCACCTGATGCACAGCAAGCCAATAAAAGACTGATGTGGAGCTGTTGCAGTGAAGAAAGATAGGTTATTTATTCATGTGGTGCCACCAGGAGAATGGGGAGCTAATACTTGAGGTCTCAAACTCCCTAATGGCTTACAAGTGAGGGTTCTTAAGGGCAAAATTTGGGACCAACGTCTTTTGAGAAAGTTGATGCTAGTGATTGGAGACCCATGAAGTCGTGTTAACAGATATTACTTAGTTGCTTCTGATGCTGCTCTGTCTGGTCAACTGGAGGCCTGCTCCATCACAAAAGACTTGGAATCTGCAAAGTATCTTTGTTCTTTATGTTAGAGATTTCATCAGGTGTATCTGGTGCCTATGAGTTCAGGATAGTGCTGCTCTGGCCTCTGTACATGTTCAAACTATTTGTACATGTGTAAGCTAGTGGGGTTACATTTTTTTTTCATGTTACTTTGATTGACATGCAGGTGTTCCTATGTCTTGGGCCTGGGTCTACATGTTCTCTAGCCAGTCCAGCCATCCCTGGGGGCAATATCACTCCTGGTATTCATTCTTTCATCTGAACAAAAAAGATGGATGCCAGCTTCACAGCCCCTAGGGAAATGCAAATTAAGGCCACCCTGACATATCATACACACAGATAAGAACGGACGAAATAAAGTGACAACACAGGATGTTGGTGAAGTTATAGAGAAACTTAATTTCTCTGGTGGGAATCTAAAAACCAAACATGTACTTAGCCAGCAATTACACTTCAGGGCATTTTTCCCAGAGAGATGAAAACTTATGTGCCCACAAAAACTCATATATAAATGTTCAGAGTAGCTTATTTGTAGTAGCCAAAACTGGATAGCATCATGAGGTCGTTCTTCTCTGGACAAATCCCTTAACCTCCCTAATCCTTGGTATCCTCATCTATAACACATGGATACTTATAATATTCAGGTTAGAGGATTACAGTAAGAAGTGAACAAGCGTAACAGGACAAGTCCTTTGGTGAGTAAGTGGTTCAACAAACTGGTACATCCCTATCATGGAAAACCACTCAGCAGTAAGAAGGTATGAGTAACATACCACAGCATCGATGGAGCTCAGGGCTGAGTGGGGGAAAAAAAAAAGCCAACCTCAAAAGGTCAAATATCATGTGATTCCATTTATAGAACATTCTCAAAATAATAGCATTTAGAGAAAGAGAACAGATTAGTGACTGCCGGGGTGAAAGGCATTAGAGGAGAGCAGAACTGGGAGAGGATACAAAGGAGGGCTTTGCCTTCATGAATTTGTCCTGTATCTTGAGGACAGTGGTGTTTATGCTTCTGAACACACATGCTAAGATGACTTGGAGCTGCCCACACATTGTACCTGTGACAATTTCCTGGGCTTGATGTGGTGCTACAGCAGCATGGCGCCACCTATGCCATGTTGTTCAGTATTTGGAGAAACTAGGTGAAGGATTTGCTACACAGGATCTTTCTTCACCATTTTTGCCATTTCCTTTGAATCTATAATTATCTCAAAGTGAAAAATATTTTTAAGTGACCAATAGAATAAAAATGACATTCATAGCTAACATTTAAAGAGTACCTATAGTGCACTAAGCCTTTGCAAAGCACTTATTTTATATCATGTATTCCTAATCCCAGGGGGAAAATGCTGTGGGATTTATAAGATGTTATACCCATCTTATAGATGAGGAAACAGGGCCTGGAGAAGTCAGAGCTTGTCCCACGTCAGACAAAGCATAAGTGGGGATGAGGATTCCAACACAGGCAGTCCATTGCCAGAACCACATCTGTCCCCACTGTCCTTTTCCCTAGGCTACCTGTGGCTTTCAGGGATGGGTAAGTTCTGTTGATCCAGGACAACTGTGTAGCCAAGGAAGGATGTTTAGGTATATAGGAATTCCTGTGGTAGAGCCTTCTTCCCTTCCTGGGCTGGTATCTGTGCTTGAGGAAGAATTGCAAAGTCTCTAAAAAGCCACTGTTAGGTATGACAGGTGTGGTAGGGCAGCACTGCTGCCTTTACCCAGGGGGCAGGGAAGTGGCTTCTGTAATTAGCTGAGGAAAATGGAGTTGCTCTGATTTCCACTTACATTCAATGGAGAAGGTCCCCAAGAGTCCCTCTTCTCGTATTCCATGCAGAGAAAGGCTAGGAGAAGGGGCGGGGTACATTTCAAATAGAACAGGTGTTAGTGTTCTTCTTCCTTTTTCATCCCTGAGATATAAATCCTCCAATTTCCATGCTGATTTATTTGAGGTTGAGAATATTTCTTTGTCTGCTTCCTATCCAGCTGCCTAATCTCCCTATGATCCAGTCCTAAAAAAACCCCTGACTTCTGTCAACCTGAAAATGCTTGGTACTCGCCGGTCTTCTCCTTCCTTAAGCCTCAGTGTCCTACCAATTGCCATTTTCTGCTTTGCTGCCTGCCTTGGGCAAAGGTTTCTGATGCAAGGAGTAAAATCTGAGCAAAGCCATGTGCTCCCAGGGATGCACCTGCAGATTTATTGTGAGGCCTTATTTTCTTGTTACTAGCATAATAGGAGGGCAGGTCCCTGCTCCAAATCGTGGGCTCAGAATTCTGGTTGGAACCAACTTAAGTATCCAGTCTCTGAGGCAGAGCCCCCTAAGGAGAGTCCTAGCAGAGGAGTGAGTTGCTGGGGAAGAGAGAGGGGGAACGAGGCAGCTGGGGTTCTGGAAAGTGCTGCTCTAGAGGAAATGGCATGGGAAAACTCTTGGAGAAAGCACTGCTTTTCTGTTTTGTTCAAGAAAAAGCCTCTTCTGTCTTGTAAATGCAGTTTCCTTTGACCATCCCCATTCTTGGTTGAATATTTAGTGACAGTCTGAGAAATGTCATCCCCAGGCCTGTGAAGAGGTGAAGATGCAACCTGGGCTCAATCTGGGTTTAGGGCATCAAGTCCAAGCACAGGAATGTTGGGAGGATGGTTTATGGGAGAGGCACGGGATATGGATTCTGAAGATCTCTGAAAAGATGGGGACAAGGCTGATGTTTGCCTCAGAGCTAGAGGGGCTGCCTAGAGGAAGGGCCACATGTAAAGATTCGGGCTGAGAGGCTAAATACAGATGCACATGTGGGTAGCTGCAACCAGAATGAGGTGTCAGAGAAGTAGAGTGGAGTAGAGCCTGGAGTAAGGCTTGAAACAGAGCAGCTGGAGTCTCTTCGTCAGGACCCTACAGCCTCCCCAACGGTAGTGGTGTGAATGGTTTGCCAGAATCTACATCTTACTGCTGAGGCCACTTCGGGGTATAAGACAGAGTTCATAAGAAGAATCCAGATCCCAAACCTAAGGGAATTTTACTGACTGTTCTGGAGCCAGGAAGTTGAGGGAAAATTCTAGGCATTTGAAAGTCACTCATTAAAAGTAACATGCTGTCTTATGCTTCCCTCCACCACCCCTATCCTACCACATGCACCTAGTTTCCAGCCCTTCTCCCCTTAACCAACCACACCACACCTCATGCATTTAGGGGTGATTTTAGGGGGGAGTCTCGGGGCACTTACCCTCACAGTATCCTATGGAGACACACCTTCCTCCCCTGGGTTTCTGGCAGTCCTTGTAGAAGTCATTACAGCATGGTGTGTGGAGCATAGCCCTGAGCCCCATGGACTCTCTTCAATTGATAGTATCACATTTTGAATCATAATACTAGTACATCCAGTCATTACAGCAACCCCAGGAGGAGGGGTTCATGTTGCAAAGGAGGAATCTAAAGCTCTGAGATGAGTGACTGGTCTAGGCTCCATAGCTGGTTAGTGGCAGGACCAGGGCCTGAGGCCAGGAGGTCCAGCTGCAGAATGTGTACATGGTTAACCCATGATGCAGGGCTGGGGACCTGAACCTTCCATCACTAGGCTCAAAGTGAAAGCTATGCTTGCCCTGAAATCTAGACATGGTGGCTGCATGTCCACGGAGAACACTTCACAATGTGCACTGGCCATTAGACTTCATCATTCACCAGTATCTGGGACAATTCCTGCCTGGACTATTTGCTGATGGAGGCATGACATTTCTCGGGAGCAAAATGTAATTCCCAGCTTTCACATCCATGGGCCTGGTGTGGCCTGCTTGCATAACTCACTTTAAAAGATGGATCATTGGTTCATCACATTAGTGGATTAAGCCCAAACTGGCAGCAGCCAGGGCCCAACAGTGTCCTCAGCTAACACTAACAAGACATTAAAAGGCAGAAGAAAAGCATCCCAAACTGTTGACCTCACTTTACTGCCTGTATAATCAATTCTGACCCTGCCATGAGGGAGCATTTGTGCTAAGTGCTCCTAAAAGGGCTCCACCATGGTTAATCTCAGGTCTCAGATTCTTGGCAAATTGGAGTCGTTGCTAAAGCAGTAGGGTGCTACTGCCATTCCTTCCCTACAGGAGGGTTCCAACTAAGTGACATGATGCAGTGTGTCTTTTTCAATGGCCAATCCACACTGAGCCATGGAGATGGAAGCTAGCAAACGTTCTATTCTAACTAAAAAAGGTTTAGTCAACATAAATCCTAGAGCCTTAGTTGCTGAAATCACTCAGAAAAGGAAACATTATTGATTTCTCACATTATCTCATTTCTGGGCACTGCCTATGGAATCACTCTATCTCATTGAACAATAAAGTATATTATGAGAAAAACGAGAGATGGTTCCAGGGCTTTCCCCACTGCCTGTTTCTTTTTTTTATTATTATTGCCTTAGCAGCATTCATCGTTGGTACCTCAAAGCCATCAGACAGGGTCCCACAAATCTCTCTGGCTCCTTGTGTGGGAGCTGGGCTAAAATGATATGCAGTCCTCTGGATGCTCCTAGTGTCATCACTGTAGACCCAAACCAAGATATGATTTAGGAGGTCCCACTAAAACTGGAGATCATTGGCCTAATCGGAGTCATTTATCCTGTCTTAAGCTATCACAGTGCTCATGGGTTGCAGGAAGTTGGGTGGGGTGGATTTTTCTGGTATATTTCACAATGATTACTTTGAAAAGAATCTCATTTATGAAGTTCTTGCTCTCTATAGCATATCTGGGTAGAATGTTTGTAAGAAGTAGCAGCTTCACTTAGTAGCCCTGTAGGTTGAGATTTGGCCCATCTTAAAAGAGGATGTCATTTCTAAAAGCATGACTCCAAAATCAATACTTGCTCACTCGAGTTAGAAGGAAAATGTAACCCTCCAAAAGATGGTTCTGCCTAATTTGTAAATTCAGAAGCATTAGAAAACAAGAAAGCATATGTATCAAGAGAAAAGTGGAATGTGAAAAAAAAATCCAAGGGAGAAATATGATAAAATTTGGATCACACTAAATTCTATTTATGCCGAATGTTTTATTTTGTTGGAGTCGTATGTGAAAATAGCCATATTGAAATGGTGAAAATCTTGTATTCAACTAGTCTTAAGGAAAGAGAATGTTCCTTTGAAAGATTTTGCAGTCACATTTAAAGCAAGAACTAATTATTCACAACAAATCACAAAATGGTGGGAGAAGGGAAGCTTCACTTAGGAACCTCTCCCTGCTTTGCTGCTATTCCTATGGTAAATGAACAGCACAGTCTCAAATGTTGCATGCAGGCCCACAAATATTTATTCAGACTAAAGAAACACAACTTTTGACTATGTAACATGATTCCCTCCTGACAATGTTTAAATAGTGTGCCAACCCACCAATAAAGCAGGCTGACAGGTCATGAAGGGACGCATTTCATCACTACTCTGCAGAGGCTGAGTATCTGGATCTTACCACACTGCAAAGGATCTTTGTTCCTTGATTTTATCTGGCACCTTTTTTTTTTTTTTCCTCTCTGGTTAAACAACCCAGTTGTCACTATTGGACAAAGAGAAAAGAAATATATCATTATGCTCTAGTTATTTTTAAAAGCACCTGCTTTTTGGAACACAATTTGCAAAAATTATTTGAAATAGATTAACCTTTTGAAATGATAATGATATAAAATTATATTAAGTAATTTTCCTGAAAAATAACTCACATTGAAAATAATGTGTGACACCATCAGTCTGAAACCCAGCTTAGGATCTTGTCTGGATTCAGTTACTTCTGGGTGATTATTTGATACTCAAATCGTGTGTCTGTTTTCACACCCAAGAGCGTCTATCTTGTGGTATCTGGACCTCCGGTGAATTTATAGGCCTGCCTTTTGGTTCTCTCTGTTAGCACTAGAAGGGGAAGTAACATAAGCTTGCCCTTCATGGCTGACCTTTCTGGGCTTCTCATCACTTTTATTTAAACCAGATATTAAAGGTGAAAACTATGGTGGTGATGCACTCGGCTAGTAAGATAATTAGGAAGCACCATTTCCATAATTACTGTGTCACTGTCTCTAGAGGGACATGAAAGCTTGTCCTGTCCCTTTAACAGGACAAGGTGCTAATCCCCTTAACATTTTTTTCCCTTTGGACTGATAATATTTCACTTTTTTTTTTCTTACTTTGTAAAATATTCCTAAAGGGAGGCTTAAGCAATAATGCACAGATTATGGAAATGATGCTCATTAAGTAGAGGGCAAGATTTCTAGAAAGCCACAGAGCTGCTTCAAAACATGTAACCTCCATTAGAGGCTTCATTTGAATGTTTATTCATGGAGCAGTAAACGTTTATTATTATACATTTTATTGAAACATAAATTAAAGAACTGTAATTATGTGTATGGCAAACAGTAAAGCAATGTGCATTTGTCACAGAATGAGTAAGACAAGGAAAAATGCCATAATTGTTTCATTTGCATCCAAATCCTTTATTGTGTACCCAACAGAAAAATACCCAGAGGGAATAACTCTGTGGATTAATGTTCTGATATGGTGTATAAATTTTAAAAAATACATATTCTAGATAGTCTTTCTAGCAAAGAGAACATCCTGGAATTAATTTGTCAAGGTCACACGCTATCCAAAGAAAGGGTGGGTTTCTTCTTTTCTCTTGAGAGAGAACCACAGTGACTCTTATTAAAGTTAATGCTGAGCAAAGAATACATCCCCTTGGCAGTCCGTGCAATGCTGATTGTTTTCAGGATGAGCTATTTGCTCCAGACACTCAAGCATATTTGAGGAGTTTTTACAAAGGACTTATATGAAGCTGGAAAGACAAGACCTTCAAACTTACGCTTTTGCTATAAAAAAAAATTCTTTTCAATGAGAAAGAAAAGTAATGTGCGATGTAATCATAATGGCTATGCACAGACCACATCCTTATGTGTTCAGGGACTCGTAAGCAGAGGGAAAAGATAAGAGTGGCCAAGAATCTGTATATATGAGGTTTGTTTTTTTCGAAAGCAACTTAACAAATTAAGAACACTTAGTAATCACCTACTACCCATCCATCTATCCATTCATCCACCCATCCACCTGTCCATCCACCGAGCATTTACATAATACGGAATGTAGGATTGGGGGAAGGAAATAATGAGGAGGAATAATCCAGAGTTCCAGACTAATGAAAGAGAGGCACATGTGATTATTGGTACTTTATACTAAAAAGCAATCATTGAGATACATACAAAGAATCAGAGGAGCCCTGGGGAGTCTGGAGGGCATTTGAACTGGCTCTTAAAAATTGGGGCAGGGGGGGAAATAGGAGGGAAGGAACAAAAAAGGAACTCCACATGGAGGAAGGAACACTGTGTAATTTTTCTTATCAAGGATATATACTGTAAACACAGCAGCTACAACAATTGCTGATAAAATATAAGGATGACAAATCCTGAAACACTCTTTGTATCTTTTTAAAGTCATCTTACTGGAGTTGTCACTAAGGTGCTCTTCCTACCCAGCAGCAAACAGATCTCTTGCATGTGAGGCTTAGTAGGAAAGCTTTTTTGTCCTTGACTAAGTCTCCCTGGAGTTCCACCTATCTTGTTGCATGAGCATACCCTCCTGCCATAAAAATGACCATATTTGCATAGGTTTATCTCAGTTTTATAAATCTTGCTTGAATTTGTCAACTTTTTGAAAGGCGGTGACTATACATTCTACTTTCTTCTTGCTGAACAATTTTAAAAACTTGAAGCTGTCCTATCATTGAAAATCAATCATGAACCAAAAGATAGTTTAGAACATTTGTACAGGATTGATCTAAGATTTATAAGAAATCTGTTGTCATATGGGACTCGGTTGCAGAAGTGCTTAATATCCTAAGGGTGAGTAGCATATAGGGAGGTTGGCTTATAACTTCTGCTGGTGTGTGTTCATACCATAGCACCAATCATGAGTGTCATACCTGGGCTTGGCAGCTGAGAAAACCTACTCAGCTCTTCTTCTTAGGCCTCAATTTCTTCATTTATAAATTCTTTCACCTTGCCTCACCTTTCAAGTAGAGATAAAATCAGTATTCTAACACATAAGATTATTGTGTGGATGATATGAAGTATGTAGATCAAATACCTAGGCTAATGCTAGCATATTCTAAATATTCAGTAAATGTTATCATTACTATATTACAAAACAGGAATTCTGAAAATATTCTTGACAATTTGCTTCTACTCTAAACCAGAAGGAGGCTCGGTTCTAGTGAACCTTGCTAAATATACTCTATTTTGAACCATCAACAACCCCAAAGCCTGTGTTTTCCTTATGACTGGGTTCTCCCTTCCTCCTTTGGGAAGTATTGTTTTGTAGTTCTAAAATAAATGTCACTGGAAGTACTCCTGCTCGCAGGGCCTTGAGGACACCTTGATACAGCCAAGAATAAAATCAGTGGTCTGTCAAAAGACACAGGCACAGTGATGGTTTCTGACCTTCCTGTCAATGAATTTCTTCCTTTAGGATATCAGCAATGCTCAAGCAACTGGTATGCCTTTCATGAAACAGAAAAAGCACAATGTTTTGTGTGTGTGTGCCCAGATTGTCCCAGGTAAGGTGAGAAACTTTAAGAAAAAATAAACGATAAAAAGCCAATTCAGTTAAAAACAAAACAAAACAAAACAAAAAACCTCCCAGAATTTGTGGAGACCCTGTAGAGTTTTTTGGCTTAACAATTGTGTTTTTAAGCCATACATCAATGGTGGTGCTCCAATTGTAAGTTATAATAATATATCATGAGAGGGACAGTGCTCTCATGATGTATGGGTGCAGTACATCATCTAAGCATCACGGCTTTGATGATGTATGGCTCCAAACCACAATGAGAGTTTAAAGGAGCTTTTAGCGACCAGACAGCTTTAAATTTCAAATCTTCTAAAAATTAAGGTCTTTTCAAGTCAAATAAAAGCAAGATGATGGAATCTGATGCTGTATAAAGTGTCACTGCCCTCTGAGAGCTTGGGTATGTGTCTTTCCCTTTTGGCTTTAAGCTGAGAACATAGAAATAATTGGCAGGCTCTTCTTCAATTTCTCCTTCACAAGAACAGAAGCTCAGAGAACTGAGCAAACACGAGCTAGTGTCAATGCATCTGTTTTGCCAATCAATTTCCCCCATCTTCCATACTGCAAACATGAGTAGCTCATCTTCGTAGCAAAGTACTGGATCACATGAGATTATTTTTGTTTCTTTGTTTTAAGCTCTTCTACCGAAATTCAGAACAAAATGAACAGATAAAAAGTAGTACAACTTCCTTACCCATTGCTCACAAACTCAAAACACAGCCCACAGGAAGACAACTTGCCTTTTCTATCATTTGTCTTGGTAAAGTAAAAGCACTATTTGCAAATGAGAAGAAAACTATAAGGTGACTGACATATGGGGGCTGTTCACCCTGAGCAGGAAATAGGAGCTGTTGCTTAGTTCCATCACCTCTCCTGTCTTAATGATGTGTTTATAAGATGCTGATGCTGCTGAGGGGAATGTACCCACTTTGTTTAAAAACCACTCGCTTTTGGGGGCAAGGAAATTACTATCAATTAAGAAAGCAGGTGCTAGAAGAACCTCCCCTCCTTCTCCTTTTTAAAATCCTACTGCAATAAACAGAACAGAATGAGGAATCTCCCCACTGTTTGTATAATAGGCCCAAACAGGAACAGCAAGAGACAATTACATTTCAAGTGGCTTCTTCCATTTTCCTTTACTAAGTGAATTAAAGGGAAGCATGGCGGTAGAGAGGCTGCCATGTGGAGAGAAACATCTGGGCATGAGGAATTAACACAGTCTCCCTTCCCATTATCTTGCCTTTAGTTTTTCACTCCTTTGGCTTCCTTCATAGATTCTAATTCTCAAATTACTATAGGTTTTTAATGTCCGCTTTGTACTCCTCCCTTACTTCCAAAAGGCAAAACATCTTGTTTTCACCAAATAGAGCCCTGTTTTTTTAATCTCAAAAAGAAATTCTGGGCTCTTCCCCCCTTCTTATGTAAGTAGCTTACCTATATAATCTGGGCAACAGAGAGGAGAAAGAAACACATCACCCTAATTATTCCAAGGCTGTCAGTTGAACTGTATGAATGAAGGAGACCCAGCATCTCAAGGGATGTGGGCTATGTCGTCACTTGTTTGTAGAATTCCCCAAATTTAGTCCACTTCTTTTCTGTAAAGAGAGCACTAACACACACCATTTAATTTTTTTTCTCATAAGTAAAAAGCTTTACTTAGACATCTGTCATATGATCACACCATTCATCCATCCATTTTTAAGTCTTTGTCAGTTATACCATGGGCCACCGTGTCTGTGAGAACAGTATATATTACTAATTGTGCACAGTGCCATAGATGTATGAGCACATCCAAAACACGAAGAAATGGGAACTACTACTATCTCCATTCTTCTAGATGAGGAAATTGGGCTTACTGAGAGCAAGTAGATTGTCCAAATCACCAAACTCTGACAGTGGTAGAGCTGAGATTCTAAGGCAGGTTGAGGGGATGTCACATCCCACCTTTGTTACACCATTGTCCTTTCCAACTAAACACCTAGTATTTGGGTGAATGTGTGTCCGTGTTTATTTGGAATAATCCAGGGTTAGGCCTACCATAAATGGGGCAGTGTAGTTGTGAACAGTGTCTCTTTTTACTCTCAAATGTGCCACTTTAGACAATTAATTATATGGCCCCCTAACTGGAGCATGCTTCGGGCAGAGCAATCTTATTTCTGCTGGTTCTAAGCATTCTCATCCACTTCTACTGGGAAAACAGAAAGAAGGGCAGGAGGCTGGCTTTTGTAAGGTTCTTGTGAGAGAGTGGCCTGCTGACTCTATTCATGTGCTGGTTGCCATTTATGCATGTTTTTTGGAGAAATGCCTAGTCCTACTTTACCTATTTTTTAGTTAGAATTTTGCCTTTCATTAAGCTGTAATAGTGCTTCATATGTCCTGCATACAGTGCCCTATCAGATATATGATCTACAAAAATATTCTCCCGTTCTATGAATTTTTTTAGATTCTTGATGGTATCCTATGAAGCACAGTATTTTAAATTTAGATAATGTTCACCCTCTTCCACTTTTAAGGACTCTTGTGATTACCCTGGGCCTGGGTGGATAATCCTAGATCATCCACATTCTTCCCATTTTAAGGGCAATGGGTTAGCTATCTTAAACTTTCTACAACCTATTTCTCCTTTGCCATGTTACCTAATATACCCACAAATTCAGGGATTAGGATGTGGGCATATTGGAGGCATCATTATCTGAAGTAGTTTTTGTTATTCTTTAGAATCAGATTTGCCTTCTAAGGTCACTCATTGATCTAAGCGAGGAGGTTCATGTGGCAGCAGCTGGTGGTTTCAGGACACTAGTGATGGAACAGGGTAGCTCTCTACCTCTAGCCTTCCCTGCCCTTTCTCCTTGCCATGATTGTATCCCTTGTAACCAATCACACTACATTCTGGCAAGGGCAAAAGACTCCAGTGTAACCACACTGACCATCCTCAAGTGAGTGTGATGTAAAGTAGATGTGTTCAAAAGGGAAGGAGAAGCATGGTAGCACAAAAGAGGAAGAGACTACAAAAATGTTGTCAGAGTATAAAAACTCAGATCCCACATTTGCAGAAAAACTAAGAGATAATAGGGCTTTTAAAGCTAAAATTTGCTCAAACACGTGGGCCAGAAAAAGGTGGGTCTCCTGCTTGATGCAGATCACTTAAATTTAATAAATGAGGGAAACAAAGACTTGACATTGAACAGCTTTGTTTATCTATATTATACTGGCATGGCTTTCAACTAGGAAGGAGTAAGATAGAAATGGAATGCAGAAGATAACAAACACTATTTTAAGTGAACTGAGGTATTGAGGCATAGGCCAGTTCCATCCCATGATCTCAAAAGGACCTGCAGATGTGATCAAAGACATTACTGAGAAATCACAGAGCTTGAGAGAGGTGTCAAGGAGCCATGGCAAAGAGGAGTCCTTGTATTTGGAATGGATATTTGGAAGAAGCAGGGTGGCCTCTTAAGAGAAGGTGTCACAACAGACTCGGGTTCAGATTTCAGCTCTTGGTCACTCTCTGCAGAAGCTTGGGCAAGTTGTTTAGTCTCTTTGGGTCTATTTTATCACCTAGAAATTATAATGCATTTATTAGTCACCTCTTGGGAGTATTAGAAAGCTTCATTGAAATGATGTCAGTAGTCTCAGGGACTGGCATTGTAGTGAGCTCTCAATAAATGCTAACAGCAATTTCTAGTACTAAAGATAATAATGATAATTGTAGAAACTCATAGGCTCAGGAAACATCAATCAGCATTTCCCAAAAAATGATTTCCTTCCTCCTCTGCCAGTATCAGTATTGGTTTCTTAGCAAGACTCCTTTTCCTTAGAAAGTTGTCTGTGGTTATTTATCTCCCTTACTTCACCTTCTCCTCTCTCTTAAATCCACATCAGTATTTTTTTTAAATAGCAGCTTTATTGACATATAATTCACATGACATCAAATTCACTTTTTTAAAGTGTACAGTTCCAGGTTTTTCGAGAATAATCACAAAGTTGTGCAACTATCACGACTATCTAATTCTAGAATATATTCATCATCCCCAAAAGAAACTTCATGCCTATTAACTGACTCCCCATTTTCCTATGGGAACTGCTAACTTATTCTCTGTCTCTATGGATATGCCTATTCTGGACATTTCATGTAAATGGAATCAGACAATATCTGGCCTTTTATGTCTGGCTTCTTTTATGTGGCATAATTCATTTAGTGTAATTCTTGGACTTAGCAGTTCTTCATTCATCTTTATGGCCGAATCATGTTCCATTGTCTGGCTATACCACATCTTGTTGGTGCATTCACTACTTGGTGGGCATTCGGGCCATTTCCCTATTTGGCTCTTATGAATAATAGTCCCATAAATATTTATGTGCAAGTTTTCATGTGGACATATGTTTTTCCTATCTCTTGGGTACTTGCTTAGGAGTGGAATTCTGGGTTATATGGAAACTGTTTAACTTTTCGAGGAAGTGTGAAACTATTTTCCAAAGCTGTGATACTATTTTATATTCTCACCAACAGTGTATGAAGGCTTTAATTCTCTATATTCTTGCCAACACTTGTAATTATCTTGCCTTTCATTTTTTCTTTAGTTGCCATTCTGTTGAATGAGAGGTGATATTTCAGTGTGGCTTTGCTTTGCATTTCATGACTGTCTAACGATGTTGAATCTGTTTTCAGTTAAGTGTTTATCTCCTTGGTTTCCAACTCAAGCTTTTAACAACATTGACACTAATGGTTATTCCTTCCCTCTTGAAATTCCTTCCTTTCTCAGCTTTAACACTGACCCTCTCCTGACCTGTCTCTTTTTTCATCATATCCTTCAGTTGAGTTCCTTTTTTATTTTTCCTTCCCAAACTTCAAATGTTTAAGTGTCCCAGTTCTGCATTTTTAGCTCTGCCAGCTACATTTTTTCCATAACACTTATCTTCACCTGAAATTAAATTGTATATTTACTTACTTATTCTACATCACCCATTGGAATGTAGCTCTGTGGGGGCAGGGGCTTTGTCTTGTTTATTACTATATCCCTGGTTCTTAGAGTAGCACCAGGTTATAAATATTTTTGCATGAAAAACTGTACTAGAAAAGTATAAATAGGTGTTATATAAATAAGGACCTGAGATCTCTATTATTAAATAAGTTTCTTGGTTGCTAATTGAATATATTTAATTAAGTGTATTTAATGTGGTTGTCTGGTATCTTAATATGCAAATGAGCATTGTGAAATTATACTTGGTTGTAAAAACTTCTTTGATGTGGAATATGTCATGGCTTTTCTGAAGTATCCTAACTCAAGCAGCTAAACTGCTTGAAACCCTAGCAAAATTTAAACCCCAGCAAAAAAAAAAAAGAACCTTGGCAAAATTTTGGAGTGCTTTAGTAAGTAGAGGTTTTGCTACCACTTAGAAAAGTAAGTTGTGATTACCAAGACTCAGTGTGAATTCACTAAGGACAGGTTTTATCAAAATGTCTCCATGTGTGCTGTTCATAGGGCTTTGGTTGTTTTTATTTTTGTTTTATCGGAACACTGTTCTATGGGAAGGCCATGGTAATGGTATTCCTTCACAGCAGTGAAGTTGTGAGCTGGTATCATGATTTCCCTTTTCTGAGCAGTTGAATGGGTTGTCAGGATCTTGTGATCAGTCTGTCACTTAAGAATTTATATCAAGATCTCAGGCTGGATTGAGGTCTGTGCCCTTGGGGAGAATCACCTACATAGTGAGCTGTTTGTTGTCATCAGTGTCACAGTAAATCTCAAATGGTTACCAATGATCAGGAATGACATTTCCAAGACTGGGTGATAACAGAACTTATAGAGATAGCCCTGAACACTATACCCAGGAAAGCAAGGTAAAGAAAAGGAGGCACAGGATGGTCCTGGACCCAAAAGTTTCCCTTGCTGTATTAAGTTCATATCCAACCCTGTATCGTTAGTGCACAACAACAGCCACACCCTCAAGGACAAGGCACAGAGAGTGACCAGACAGTAGGAGGCCAAGGAGCATTTAGTAATAGGTCTTCCATAACACAAGAGGGCAGACAAAACAGTGAGTGACCTTGGTGACTCTGTTCACATTTGGCAGGAAAGAGATCAAGAACCAGATGGAGAGTCTAAGCCAGTGATATTGGCACCACCTGTGAGTTTGTTAGAAATGCACATTCTGGGGGCCCAGTGATCTGTGTGTCATCAAGCCCAGGTGCATGCTCAACTTTGAGAACGATTAATCAAAGCAAGAGCAACAAGCTGTAGCAGCAGACAAACTAGAACCATGCCCCACCCAAAGAGCTTCTTAAATATCTTCCTTGCTTGCCTGGGATCTAGTCCCTGAATGCGATCTCTTCTTGGTCTGAAGGTTTTAAAAAAATGATAATGAAAACAAGTAAAAAAAATAAGAGTAATAATGCTGTAGCTACATGTATTGAGTACTGATTATGTGCTAAGCAGCCTGCTGAGTGCAGACTTCACAGACTTGAATCCTCTTAATGGCCATGTGAGGTAGAGGCTATTACAGTCCCTGCTGCAGCTGAGGATACAGAGATACAGCCCCTTCTGAGGCAAGGGCCATGGCCAGTAAATGGTCAGTCCAGGGTTCCCATTAGGCCATTTGGCTAGAGAACACTGGTTTGGAATATCTGATTATTACATGTACAAGGGAGATGATGGGTGAGTTGATAGAAGAAAGGAAGGAAAGAGAAAAGAATATAAAGGGGGGAAAGAAAGAAAGGAGGAAAGGATTGCTGAGGTCTGGGAAGCAAGGGTTGAGTGAAGCCTCCTTCTGAGGTGCGCTATTGCCTTGTACTGTTGCCTTTTTCTGGTCTCACCTTGAAGTCAACCAGCCCATGTCCTTCAGCACATTCCAGCTCAAACGCATCCTCTAGTACTTTCTCCTAAGACATTGTTCCAGGGGCTGTGTGCAATTTCTATTTCCTTGCTTATTTGTTCCCCTTGCCTCCCTCTGCTCACACAGTCTTGGTAATTTAAGTACACAGCCGTCCCAGTTGCTGAGCAATCCAGGACTGCCATCATCACTGACTGGAGAATATTCTGGCAAAAACATGTCTTTCTTTGGGGACTGTGCACTCAGGGACTGATGTGCAGCTCTTCTGTGTTCGTTCACCTTGGACCGCCTGTTCCCTGCCTCTGCCTTAATAGCATATCATTTTTCCCCTTCTTGGGCAGCAAAGCCACGGGGACACTTAATCTCACATTCTCCAGAGGCCCTTTGGAAAAGCTCGGAGCCTGATCTCCGTAATCAAGAAGGGGTGGGCGTGATCAGGGACGAAGTTTGATTCTTTGTCTGCCTCTCTACATTTAGGCTTTTCATTTTCACATTCCTCCCCACGGTTTGTAATAAACGCGGGAACATAGCTCAAGGGCAGGAGTGAGGTTTAACTTTAGCTGAGGTACAATAGAGGCTATTTGGAAAGTAAAACTTTCAAATGGCAGTTTAGCCTTGAAGAATATATTGAATTAGATATGCGATGTGCCTTGATTCATGATCTCTGCATAATAGCACTGCTATGTGTGTTACCCGGTGCTCTCATGGACTGGAGACACGGGCTGTTTAATAGATCGACCTCACAGAATGAGCAGCGGTGCTCACAGAGAGGGGGAGGCCAAGAGCCCCAAGACCTGGGTTCCCAGGTTCCCGCACCCACTTTGCCACCTCCCATGGGACCTTGACCACCCTAGGAGTAGATTTTCCTCATCTGTAATTTGACTAACAGAGTAGAAGTTGGTTCATGTGATTATTCGGAGCAGTGAAATGAGATAAATGCTAAGCAAAGAGCTTTGTTAGAACACGCATAGAGCACGTTTTAAAAAGGAGGACTATTTATATTTCTTTTATATGATTTTTACTTGAAAACCTTGATTCTGTAACTTGGCCCACACTCTTTGCTACTCTCACTTATTTGCTCTTATGCAATTCTCTGTTGGCCAATTCTTATTTCTTGTCACTTTCAGAGTCACTGTGGTCACCTTTTTAAACCATGCTGTCACTTCAAAGCACTAGCTAAATACAGCCAAGACTGACAGCTATGAATAATTCCACAGACCCCCTAAAACACTCTGGCATTTCACTCAGATTCTCCTATATGCCACCAAGTTGCTCTCTTTTGTTTTGTGCTTCTATTCTCCACAGATTTCAGATACTGAAGGTGAACATCATCTTCCTCTGAAAAATAATCCAGTAGGAACCAGTGTGGAGTAATTGGGTTTCATGGGAACATCACTGTCAAGTCTAGAAATATGTGGGGGAGATAATCACATTTCATTTTTTTCTTTCTTGTACATTTTTAGCATGTTCACGTCCACGTTCTTCCAAGGAAGGCTGGAGACTTTCACAGGAATGACAGCATCTATGATGAGGTGGGTCTGCTCTCTCTGATCTTATTGTTTGATCACAGGGGCTGTCGGTATGATGAAATCAAGCTGATGAACCAGGTATCACCCTGAATATATGGGTTGAATTCCACCCAATATGACTTGAGGAGTTACAGTAGAAGCCACGGAGCCAAGAATGGCCATTAATAGGAACCAAAGACAAATGAATTATAATCATTTTCTTTTTCAAATGAAACATGGCAGAAACCAAGTGTCCTGGTGATTTCTGCCCTCTTATTTCCCCAGAACACTAAATATTGTGTGGAGATGTGGCCCAGAGTCTCCATAGGAGAAAATCTGTAGTGCTACTGTCCAATGGAAATGAAGCCAACTCATGTATTTTCTTTTTAGTCAAATGCTACATATGATTTTAAAGACCATTTGGAACTTAGCTTGTCTCTCCTAATAGCATTTATTCAGAATGAAACTTTGAATTATTGTCAGCAGAAACCAGTTGGTTTGAATGATATGAGTGCCACCCGTGTATCATAAACATCTTAACAGCTGATTTCTGGATATTTCCCTTCAAAAATATAAATGTGAAACCACTTAGAAGATGAGGTAGCAAGGTGGGCTGTTCCTTCGGTCTCATCTACCATAGGAAGAAACTTTAGGGGTCTGTCTCCACTCTGTGGGGTGTATAGCCTATAATTGGTGTGCTGGTATAAAATATTAGATGGTAATTTCAATTTAACTACTTATTCGAGCCAGGGAAGGGCACATATGTTTCCCCGAATGATCAGATGGCAGTGGTGCCCTGAGTACTTGGTTGGAAGGTGTTTTGAAGCTATTTCTGATTGAAACAAAGACAAATGCTGTGATTGATTAGCAGTGTCCACGACAGGTGTCAGATACCAAAGAGGTACCAGTTTTGTCATCTATTTGATACTCCTTTTCTAACCACTTGAGAACAATGTTTAAAGAACTTTTAAAAAAAAGTTTTGGTTGTTCATCCTGTGGCTCTACCCCTATGATTTTCTCCACCTGGTTTTATATTTGTAGGGTTTTTTTTTATTATATTTGTGTGTCTTATTTTGTATTTATAGTGTTTCTTTGCAGTAAGTGGGTATTAAAATGGCTACCCAGAGCCTGAAAATAAAGTCTGAGAAGTCCTCAGTTAATAATGAGACTTACGATTAATTTTTCTGGGACTCACTGGATCCCATGAGGTAACTGCTGATCATGCTTTTGAGACATCCCCCACTGTTTTGTGCCTCCTGTGTTTTCCAAGAGCTGCAATAGGCCTGAGCAGGGTGGAAATGTTCTAGTTACTGGTTCCTAAGTACTGATATTTTGACCAATTGCTGCAAATCTCTATTCCCCAGAGATCCCATCCCTAGAGATTCTGATCCAGTAGATTGCAGAGGCACGTTGGAATTAATAATTAGTGTAAGAAAGTGTACAGGAGATTCTGATCATGGCTAGATTTGGGAATAGTGTCTCCCTCAAATTTGTGCTTTCTCAAAGTTATATCCTATAATATTGTAATTTGAACTTATTTTCATTAGATGTAAAATGTGACTTGGAGTTAGTAAGGGCTTAGTTCAAGTTGGAAGAAAATTAGAATTATGGAGTAATTATAAAGAGATGCATTTAAAAAATATGAGTACTGATCTTATTAGCATAAACTAAGGTTAATAAAATGTTGCCAAGTACAGGCTATTTTAATGAATAAATTAGCACATGATTTATATACAAGTGAATACTGCTAAAGTGTTATTAAAAGTGCTTGAAAACAATGTTTTCTTAGGTTGAACTGTCACCTTGAAATCTTATTTATATTCCACATGCGCTCATGACAGGAGCTGTGGGGCTACATTTCAGCCCAGTTCGAGACATGATGTCCTACGCTAAGGTTGGCGTGTGGCCTTTCTCTTGTCCCTTACTCTTTTGCCCTGGTGTGATTGCTCTCACAGCGTTTCTAACCCCATAGATGAGGCAACACATGTTCCTGCTTCTACCTATTTGGAGATAGAATTATTATTAGAGTTCTTTTTTTTTCCAATTACCTGCTAAGTCATAGATGATGGTATAGATAGTACCCACTAAGGGAAATTGTGATATGAAACTATAAAGGGATTGAGTTTCGGAGACAAGCAGAATTAGATTTAAATCCAAATGCCAGCTGCTAATTTTGTGACATGGGGCAAGTCACTGCAACTCTGTGTTTTATCTTTGAATATCATCTTTCAAAAGCTTGTTGTATGAAACATATGACATATTGTACGTAAAAAGCTTGTTACAAGGATTGGCACCTACTAGGTATTTATTAATTGGTAGTGGTTCTCTTCCTATTACGATCATTAATTTTGTTTTTAAAAGACTAGCAGTTAGTGGTAAAGGGAGATCTTGGATTCAAAGCCAGATCATCGGATGCTTCCATTCAACACTCTTTTCAAGGGTCAGATTTCCAATTTTCCCTCTGCCTTTAACTATTCATCCTCATATTCATGTTCCTCTGTATAAAAAATATACTTTTCCAGTTTCAGCACATAATAAGATAATGTCTAGAAAGTGGCACAAGAAGCATGAGGCATTGCACAGGCATTATTGGTACAAGACATAATGTACATTAAACTGAGTGATCTTAATCAAAAATGATAGAGTGATGAGGGACAGCATTCTTTATGCTGATGGGAGCTCTCACTCCAGATTATGTATCTGTCCATGAAACACAACAGACTGCCTTGGAGGGTGTGGAGGGAAACAGGGACAGCAGGAGACAGGGCTCCATAAAATGTAATTGTGTTCCTGCTACTGCGGAAATAGAAAATGATGCGTAAAGAAGCCCTGGATTATAAATTGGCTAGGAATGTGGTGTTCTCCCTGGACCCTGTTTCAGGAAAGAGATTGACGAACTGGAGAAGGTTCATAGACAGATGATTGAGATGACAGCATCTGGATGCAGTTATCTGGGGTGTAGTTGAAGGTGGAGATATTTTATCTGGAGAAGGGAAGACTCAGAGGGAAGACAGTGACAGTCACTGTTTCTAAACATACCAAGGACTGGTGGGTGGAGAAAGTATTAAATGATCTCTGTGTCTCTGGCAGGCGGGGTGGGGGAGAGGGAGGAATCTGGGACTTTTAGGCTAAAAGGAACCAGATTTCAGCTCCACATAACAACAGATCAATTTGACAGAACTTATTGAACACTTACAGTGCCTTGTATATGTGTGTTGGTGGAGAGGCGAGGGAGCTTCCCTTTCCTGGATCTATGCCAGCACAGAGTAGATGACCATGATCCTTCGGGATGACTTCTACATCCAGTCCTTGGAGGGACCACTTGCTTCTGTGATTCCAATCTTTACAAATCTGGCCTATTGGATCATCACCTTTATTTTTAGGTTAGGCAAGTTCTGTAACAAATAGTATGAGTTTTTGTTGTTATCAGTATTACAGCGTTTGGGTTACTGCCTGATAAAAACAAACTTTTTTATGTAGTTCATAGAAATATAAGTATAGCTCTCCTCTGAGTTATGTGAGACCATGCTCTATTGATTTTTCTCATTCTCAGCCTGTTTCCTACTTTTCCTCCCGTTCTTTGTTGCATACTGATGGTCCATGGGCTCTGCTTGCCTCCTCATACGTATTTTATTTTGCCTGCCAAGTATTTTAATGAGCCTGAATGCTCTTGTGCATGTCACTTATTTTTCACGTCACTACATCTCCCCCACCTCCCTGTCTCTTACCAACATTTGCCTCACGTGTTTATGATACCTGCCTGGCCACTGAAGGCATTTGAGTTTGGGATCCCTGCCTATTTCATGTGCTACTTCTCTTCCTTCTACCTCTCAAATGTCACTATTCCACGGGATTGTTTGTCTAGTCTACCGTGCATGTCACTTCTCTGTAACCTCCACTTTACCTCCTTGGTTACTCACGTATAATGCTATGGCCCTGGGTGAGTTCTTTAACTTCAGTGTATCCTGCCTACTTCTCCAGGCTCTGTTGGTTTTATCTTCTCCCACTGCTTGTTTTTGTCAAATGTATTTTTCTTGTTCCCAGCTCAGGCCTTGGCACTATTGTTTCCTTTGTCCCTAACCTCAGCTGGCTTCGTGTCTTCCTCCAAATCTCAGCTCAAATGTCACCTCCTCAAAGAGTTCTTTTATGGATCCCCCAAAACCTGTCTAACATAGCAAATCCCTTAGCTCCTCCACAATAATTCCTTCATATTACCATTTTTATTGCCTTCTTAATATTTACCATACTTGAAGTAATTTTTTATTTTAGTAGTCAGTATTTCTGTTCCCTAATATACTGTAGAGGCTTGGGAACAAGAACCTAATCTGGCTTAGAGGAGATCTTCAGGAAATATTTGTTGAATGAATTAGTACATGAGTGAAAGAAGCATTGAACTAGAAGAATGTGACATTCCCTACTAGTCCTAACAATTTAAAGGGAGAGAACATCTTGGTTTTCAGGGGGAGTGTTTATTAACTTGTAGGTACATTGAGTAAGATTCTGACATGGTGATGTCAGCTATCTGAGGTTAATTTAATGGAGGATTTATGGAACAGAATCCACTGGACAGAAATCAGTGTGTACACAGCTCTAAATTGTCACATATCAGAAAGATGGCAAAGTAATTATAAACCTTGTCTGATTGCTCAACAAGTCTGGTAGGCACATGTCAACGTTGATAAGTCACTTGCCTCCCCCAAAACCAAGACTCCAGTGTCTGTAACAAATACAGATGTGGGATTAGCCAAAAGCAGCCTCAAGAGTTCTTTTCCTTTCATTTCGAACTGGATTATCATCTCTGGGGTTATCTTCACCTGTTCTTCTTCCAGCTTTCTGTCCTGGATTTGTCTTTGTGCATTTTGTTCCCTAATTTATGTTCCCCATTTCAGAGAATGAGTCTTCCATCTCTCCCTCAAAACTGATTTCACACTCCATCTTTCCAAGGCAAAATCTCTTATAAAGCTCTTTTTATATTGTTTTCCATACAGATCTTATTTATCCATTGCTCCCAAACCCTTTCTATATCTGTGTTCTTTAAACTTCCATGAATTATGTGAGGCCTTCTCTGAACTCAGTGGGCCCTCCATTATCTTGACAAGTTGATGAAGATTATGATAATGACATAATGGGTCCTTGGTTAAAAGAGAACGTACAGTTAATGTGGGGGAGGGATACACCCATTGCCTAATGCCATGGTACATCATCTCATTAACTCAGTAAGGCTTACCCTAGCTGTGTCCCAAATAAGCAATTCTCATAACTGTGTTAGACAATTCATCAAATGTTTATGGGTGACATTGAATGGTTGTGATTGTGCACTGTATATAAAACCCATTACTGATGAAGGAAGTGACTATTATTAAAGCAAATGGGAATAGCAATCAGCAATTGGACAATTCAACCATGAATTTCATAGACAGAGCAACTGTGGGTTCAAGCATGTCATGGGAAACAATTGCTTGGCTTAACACAATGCATGAACAAAATCAATTTGCTAAAATGCAGGTCATTTGGCCCTGAGGGCTGGAGAAAACTATTATATTGCTGATAATATTTATTGTTGAACTTGGATCTCTTTCACACACCATTTGACAATGGGCTCAAAGTCCATGGGTCCCCAGTTGACTCCAAAAAGGAAGGAATGTTTCAATGAGACAGTTAATTAGCTTTTTTTTTCCCTCTGGGTTCAATAATGTCTTCATACTGAGGAATGCATTTTTGACTGTTTGAGGGTTTTGAAATAAAAACTTGGTAACTTCTTATTAAGAATAAAACAAGAACTCCTTAGGTTCCTCTAAATTCATGAGAACTTTCAAATTTTTCTTAAAAAACTTTAATTAAAGAATTGTTAACATATAACATTATATTAGTTTTAGGTACACAACATAGTAATTTGAAAATCATATACATTTTGAAATGCTTGCCATAAGAAGTATAATTATCATAGATCACCATACAAAGTTATTACAATGTTATGATAACTTCTATCTCAAAGAATCTAGTTGTGATGCAACCAACAAACAAATATATAGTTAGTGGTAATTTGATGATCTTTGATATCAAATTCTCCCTGAATTGGATCTCCAAATGCTCTTTGGCTACCTGATTTTAATGATAAGAGAATTGGGTAGACATCTGGTTTACCTTTTCCTGTGCCAAATTATTACTTAAATCTCTTTGTCCCTAGGATGAGAGGAACATAAGATTTGCAGAAAAACATTTATCTGGTTAAAAACTATTTCTGCCCACTTTTTCTAGTAGAGATAAAAATTCAGAGTATAAAACTCAGGTTAGTTACATTTGATGGACCCTATGTGTGTGAAATGTTGAGAAGCACGCAGGGTTATAATGGGGGTGATGTTTGGCAGGGGGCCTCCAGGGAGAATAATAAAGTCATTGGATACAAAAGGAAAAACACTGAAGGAAGGCAGAAGAGTGGTTAGTGATGAGAACAGGTATCTATAGGATGTACCTTGAGGCGAAGGATGCTACCCGAATGGTTTTTCTGAAAGTTGGCTCTGAGAACTTCCACCCTAAGTCAACTGCTTTCCTCTCTTAATTGAATATGTTCAATTGCATATTAATGAACAAATAAGTAGCAAAATGTTAACCATATATCATTCTGACCATTGTACCAAAGTAAGACCACTCCATGTTTTCTGAATATGTCTTTGTTGTCCAGGGTCCCTTTTTGCCTTCCACAGTGATTCCAGTCTCCAGACATATCCCAGCAGAAATCAATAAGATGATGCTAGGTAAGGTGGCAAATACCTGCTCTGAGGAGTTCTTGTTGCTGAGATCTCTGTCACTGTTGTGTTTGCAGTCATACAGTGACTGCTGTAATCAGACCTCAACGGACATCAGGAAATGAAGATTGGACCATTTGTGTATTTTTAAATCTTTAAATTAAGTTTATATTTTAAGGTTCCCAACAAAACTGTAAGCAGCCACTTAATAAGACTGTCCAAAAATGTTCAGTAATTTTAAAGCCCGTGACCCACTAAAGAAAACTGTCAATATCTCACATAAGAAATTTTTCCAAATCTCTTTTATTTGAGAGTTGTTAAGTGTTGGGAATAGGGATAGGAAAGGTTAGTGGAGGAATAAATTATGTGCAGAAGTGAATAAGTACAGCATGAAGAGAAGAGATATGAATTAAGCATTGACACTTTTCTATCAATATAAATTGTAATGGCCTTAGGGCCCCTGGGTGGCTCAGTCAGGCATCTGACTCTTGATCTCAGATCAGGTCTTGATCTCACAGTAATAAGTTCAAGCCCCATGTTGGGTGCCACATTCAGCACAGAACCTACTTAAAAAAAAATATATGTATATATATATATATATATATATATTTATATATATATATATATATTTATATATTTATATATAGGCCTCAAAGATAAAAGTCTCCAAACATTTGACTTGATCTCTGTTTTATTTTTAAAGATTTTATTTATTTATTCTTGAGAGACAGAGAGAAGCAGAGACACAGGCAGAGGGAGGAGCAGGCTCCATGCAGGGAGCCTGACACAGGACTCGATCCTGGGACTCCAGGATCATGCCCTGGGCCGAAGGCAGCGCTAAACCACTGAGTTACCCAGGCTGCCCCTTGATCTCTGTTTTAGAGGTGAAAAGCAAAATAAGCAAAAAATTAAGGGGGAAAGAAAGATAAAAATGAATACAATTTTGAAGCCCCAAAGTACTTGGTTGTTTTTTTGTTTGTTTTTGCTTTTTAATTATCAACTATCATGTTTAGACTAAAGAATATATACCTAATTAAAATAATTTTCATGAGGAAGTCTTATTACCTGTTAGCTTTGAGCAGGACCTATTCTTTGGATCTATCATATGCCAGCAGTGAAGAATAGTAGGCTGCTCCAGGCTACCTGCTTCAGAAAAGGCACATAGGACCCTGGAAACAGCCTGGCCTTTGGAATCCCAGCCTGGGTGCCCAAAATATGGCTATACCAATGTCACCATCAGATGATATCTATTACAATGTCCCAGTCAGTCTGTATTTCAAACATTGTGTGTTAGAGCAGCATTGCCCAACAGAATATAGTGTAAATTACATACGTACCTAAAATGCTTCAGTAGCCACATTAAAATAAATGAAAAGGAATAGGCAAAATTAATTTAATGGTATATTTTTTTAACCTAGTATAACCAAAAGATCATCATTTAATCATGTAACTAATACAAAACATTTTTTAAGAAAAAGAGAGAGCTTGAGTGAGAGGGAGAACCTTAAGCAGGCTCCATGCCCAGCATAGAATCAAGAGTGGGACCTGAGCCAGAATGAAGAGTTGGATGCTTAACTAACTGAGCCAACCAAGTACCCTTAATACAAAACATGATTAATGAGATATCTGCATCCTCTTTTTGTATAAGTCCTTGAAATCCAATACATATTTTATATTTTCAGCACATCTCAATGTCAACTAGCTACATGTGGCTAGTGGCTACCAAATTGGAAAGTACAATTTCAGAGTTTATTAAATCCAAACAACTTCATTAGATTTCATAAAGTATAATTTTAATGCAAAATCTCTTAATTTTTTCACCCCACCTCTCCATATGCAGAGGACGGTGAGCCACTGTTTTGATCATTGTTTCTTTGGACCATTGCTCCTCTATGAGTAGCCCAACCAACCATTATTCAGATGGCCAAACTTTCTTCCAGTTTTGAAAAGAAACCCATTAAATGTACTTTTTAAAGGAGTTTTATTTATTTAAGTAAATTCACCCATTGTGGGGCTCAAACTCATGAGCTCAAGATTGAGTCGCCTGCTCTACAGACTGAGGCAGCCATCCCCCATTAATTGTATTTCTTTGGCAATATCAGAACTTAAGGCTGGGGTTCCAGATCCAGACTGGTTACTTAATACCTCAATTTCCTCATCTGTAAAATGGGGATTTTTATGGGGCTGCTGGAAGAATAAAATATATTATTACATATAAAGCCCCAGAACAATGCCTAATGCAGTGTTAATAAATGTTAGCTATTATTTATGCAATTATTAACATTATTCTTACTGTTGTATTACTATAAGAGAGCATTCTAAAAAGTTAGTGGGAGAGAGTGAGAACTTAGAATCTGAAATAGGTGACTGTCCAGAAAACACTTTCTCTGGAGGTTTTCCAAATTCAAAAGACCCATCAAAGGGAGATCATACAGGTTCAGTGTCATTCCTTGTGACTGCCATCATGCCTGCCATGGGCCAACAGCTTTCAGAGAAACAGCGGCTCAATAATTTGTGACCACATTAAACTTTTAAGCTACCACAAGTGTGCAGCCCACACTGTCCAGACCTACAAACATTTCCAATAACAGAATCTCTCCTGGAAAGAAGAAATTTTGATTTATAATTTTATTCTAAGAATTTTAAATTGCTGTACCTTACTGACAAGCAGCTCTTTTGGAGATTGTTATGAACCCCCAGATTTAATCTTTTTTTTTAATTTTTAAAATTTATTTATGATAGTCACAGAGAGAGAGAGAGAGAGAGAGAGAGAGGCAGAGACACAGGCAGAGGGAGAAGCAGGCTCCATGCACCGGGAGCCCGATGTGGGACTCGATCCCGGGTCTCCAGGATCGCGCCCTGGGCCAAAGGCAGGCGCCAAACTGCTGCGCCACCCAGGGATCCTGAACCCCCAGATTTAGAAGAGCAATTTGAGAGATGCCAGATTTTCTTTCTAATCTAGAAAAGGTTCCTGTACCTGCATAGGTCTAATTCTATGCATTGGGTCAGTATGGTGGTTTATTACAACTTCTTTACTGTTGAACTTGCTATTTAGATCTCAGTATCTCTTATGTTTCCCATATTTGAAATGAGGGGCAAGGGAGATTTGCTGCCAGCAATAAATAATAGATGAATAGTAATAAATAATTCTAGTACTTAATCTTGTTTCCTAGGGAGAGGACTAATGAAAACTACTAATAGAATAAAAATATTGTCATATACTGAGAATCCACAATGGGCCAGACCCTCTGCTAGGTGCTATATATATATATTACTTGAATTTCCTTAAACCTTTCAGGGTGATATGATTAATATCATTCAGTTGAAGTAAACCTCACAGCAAGCGTGCCTTTGTCTCAAGACATTATAACTAGTTCACAGCAAAGCTTGCTTATATCACAGTCCATTTGACTACAAAACCTTTGGTCTGAGGCAAATATTATCCTTCATTTTTAGAGAAAGCTCAAAGATAGGGAGATGAGTGATTTCTTTAGATACCATGACTTCCAATGCTAAATCTCAAATAGTTTCAAGGTCTCTGTTCAACCTTGGAGACTTTCACTCACACACACATATCCTAGATCTCCATTAAACCCATAGGTCCTTGACACAGCACTGCTAATTAAGCACATAAGACTTAGAGTGTAGGAAAATGGTATTTTCCAATGTTAGACATTTTCCCTGCTTTTCGAATATGACCCACTAGTCCCTAGCTAGATACATTATTATAACTCCTTTTTATAGTTTTTTTTTAAACACAAGGAAGTCATCAACACACTCTAGCCAAGCTTCTATAATCCCCAAGGTCATCCTTTCTGAGCTGGTTTTGCTTACTGAACCTCTTAAATACATTTGCATGCCTTATAGTATATTCATGTCATGATAACAAACTAAAATATTTAAAAGGAAATTGCTGCCTTTTTCTTCCTCAAAAAGAAACAGTCCTTGCTTACAACTCTCAATGGACCATAAATATCTTCTAGGCCAGCTGTACTAGTACCTGTTGGAAATCCTTCTTACATTAATAGTAACTAAGGAACTTATAGAATATTCCCTTTCCCTAAAATGAAACCTTGTTCCTGTATCTTCTTTTTCCTTTAAAATAATATTGGTTCTTTTTAGAAAAGTTTTTAGGAATCTTGGAGTGGAATGTGTACAGTTGGGTCAAATCCATGTATGAGCCCTCAACTGGCTTCTCCAGCAATCTTGGCCACATCAGTTGATATGAAGACTGAGGCTGAATTTGTTTTTAACAATCTGAAATGAGCCATCCAACTCATTTTCTTAAGCCATTTTCCATCCACAATATGTGTTTACCATTTACCTTCCTTCCCTGGGGCACTGGTATAGTTTCTTCTTTCAGGTCTCATCTCAAAATCAAAAGCATGAGGAGCTTGGGAGATTTCATCTATTAGTGACTTGGTTTACAGCTGAATTCAACCTATTGAGAAAAGTTATGGACAATATTCTCAAATGGAGAGGAAAATTATGGTGTGGCTATGACTTTAGCATGCTGATGAGGTCATGATTCCAATGAAGTGCAGGCTGAGGTAGTAAGTACATTTATCTTCAAGAATAAGAAAACCAGGTGGCTCAGTCAGTTAAGCATCTGCCTTTAACTCAGGTCATGACCCCAGGGTTCTGGGATGGAGTTCCTGCTAAGCAGGGAGCCTGCTCCTCCCTTTCTCTGTGCCTCTCTCCCTGGCTTGTACTCTCTCTCTCCCTAAAAAATAAATAAAATCTTTATTTTTTTTTTTAACTGAGGCACAGAGAAACCTAGTAATTTCTCTGAGGTCACACACACAAAGAGGGTAGGAAACAGACGGAAGATTCATGCGGCTCAGGCTCAGCTCTCTCACTCTGTTGCCTCTGTGAACTCCCTAAAGTATCTTAATCACCTTTGTCCTCTCTCCCTCTTCACACCCAATAAATCCCACTATCTGATGGAGTAGGTTCTTGAAAGACATTTGCTGAACTGAAACTGTTACTCCCCTGACCCTCTGAATTCAGAACCTAGTTCTCTCATTTCTCAGCTCTATGGCTTTTCATTATCAGTTGAAAATTCCCCCATTCACTTTTTGGGTACTACCTTCCTTCCTGTCAAAATCTCCTCTCAAAAAAGAACCTATACCTTAATTATAATAAGAGTCGTCTTATTACATTGTTAACTTCTCTGAGATGGCAAAGTATTTTTCAAACTAACAAAGCCTGATGGGAAAAGAGCAGGATTTTAAAGCTGGAATATCAGGCCTTAGTCTAAAGGTACTATGGGATTTTATTGGTAACTCCAGAATCAAATTGCAAAGGTCAACTCTAGACCTTGTACTCATTTCTGGAATCTATCTGTAATTAGTTTGAAAATTGGCCCCTGAGAGCCCCACCACATTCTCTAAGATAAATCAATCCAAGATAGAATAATACCCAAGCACCTTCATATTTTGGAATTATGTCAATACCCTGCCAAGAAAAAAATAGATAATTATCTTTTATTCCACTGTAGACTCAAAAATGCTGTTATCTCCATCATAGTTTCTAAATTACCTCAGAATATGTGTCCCTAAAACTTGTATAACTTACCTATTTCATTTGAAAAATCTGTACCTGGGAAATAATTTAAAGGTCAACTAATAAAGGAATATATTTTAATAGTATGTATTCATATACATGGATGAGTGCTTTAAAATAATTTTGTTGATGTAAAATATTGGGATATAAAACTTAATGAAAATTATGGCATATAAATTAAGAATAGAATGGAAACATATTTCTGGTAATTAAAAGGTACTATGACTGGATAATGGAATCATAGTTCACTTCTATTTCTTTCTTTGTACTCTTTGGCATTTCTCAAACTTTATATAGTGAATGTTCAAAATTCTGTAATTTAAATAAAATATTAGGGTTTTTCAATTTTTAAAAGCAGACTTTGTGCTCTTTTATTATTTCTTAAAGATTTTATTTATTCACAAGAGACATGGACAGAGGCAGAGACATAGGCACAGGGAGAAGCAGGCTCCCCTAAGGGAGCCTGATACAGGACTCGATCCCAGGACTCCAGGATCACACCCTGAGCCAAAGGCAGACGCTCAGCCACTGAGCCACCTAAGTGCCCTTTAGACTCATTGACAAAGACCAACATCCATATGTAGTTGACTGGTGAATGTAGTGGAAGAAAGAGACTTTAATTTTGGTGAATCCATCATGAGAGATATTCATATATGGCATCACTTGAGATGCAATACCAAGAGAAATGGTCTTTGTGAGGACTCCACTCTCTGACTTGTTAATAAAAATTGCTCTTCAGGATTACATTTTCCTTAAGTTCCTGCTCAGAGAGTCACAGAAAAGAATACATTAGATCCAATGCTCTGAAGTCTCATGCTCCTTAATCATTTTGTCTTGTTTTGGATTTCTTCTCCATAACCAAGTCATTCCCTACTATTTCTGAGGTTCGTGAGTGGCCCATGTAACAGTTATTAGTTTCACAGTTACCAACTTGACTATGTAAAAATGAAGTACTCCTTAATCCCAAAGTTGGGTTTAATTTGTGGCCATGAGAGCAGACCACTTCATCAACCTGGGGGCAGGTCTTGCTCAGCAAGTCCAGCACTGTCTCAGTCAGTTCAGGCCTGTAATTCATCCCTATTCTGGTTTACAGCCTCTCAGTTTAACATTCTGCTCTCTGAGGGCGTTGTGAGCCACATGTCATATGGGGCAGGCAGAGGCTCTATAGTCCTTGGCTGTTATTTCTTTCACATTTGATATCTGAGTAATTTGTCTTGCCTGGTCCTTGGGTGTATCCTTGGTCCATCCTGATACCCATAAGCAGGGCAGCCGTCCTTTAAGGGATGGTGCTCATGGTCTCCTGCCTCCCTGAGGTGTCCATGGTCCTGACAAGGCCTCTGGTCACAGCATATGAAAGACACTGACTCTGCCCCTTGCCAGATTTTCAGCATTCTTCTCATGGGCACAGAAAAGTCTTTCTGTTCTTCCATGATTTCCTGAGACCTACAGGAGATTTCGGCCTCTTTGGCAGACACTCATGTAGATACGATATTTCATCATTCTCGGGGCACCTGGGTGGTTCAGTAAGTTAGGCATCTGCCTTCAGCTCAGGTCATGATCCCAAGTCCAGGGATCAACTGAGCCCCGAGTCAGGCACCCTGCTGGGTGGGGCGTCTGCTTCTTACCCTGCCCCTCTCCTCCACTCCTACTCTCTCTCTCTCTCTCTCTCTCTCAAATAGGTAAATAAAATCTGCAAAAACAAAACTTCATCATTTCTCTGCAGGAAAATGTGCTACCAGAATTGTAGCTGAAAAAACAGAGTAAAATACACTCTACTCTTGGATTCCCAATCCAAAGGAAGTTTCCAGCAAATCACCTGTGGAAGGCAGAATGATTGCCTCCTAAGGGTGTCCACACTCTAATCTCCAGAACCTGTAAATATGTTATGTGGCAAAGAATTAAGGTAGCAGATAGAATTCAGGTGGCTAATAGCTGAGTTTTAAATAGGAAGACTATCCTGAATTATGCTGAGTGGATCCAATATACTCACAAAGCTCTTTACATTTGGACAAGGGAGGTAGGATAATCATTGTCAAAATCATACAGCATGAGAAAGACTCAGTTGGTCATTGCTGGCCTTGATGGTGAAAGTGGGCCATGAGTCAGGGAATGCATTCAGTCTCTAGAAGCTGAAAAGGGTATAAAAACAGGTTTTCCCCCTAGGCCCTGCAGAAAAGAATGCTGACCTCTTGATTTTAGCCTGTTGAGATCCATTTTGGACTTTTGACTTCCAGAAGTTTAAGATAATGAGCCCGTGCTGTTTAAAGCCACTAAGTTTGTGAAAATTTGTTATAGTAGGAAGTATCAAATTAATGTATCTTCAAACCTTTGGATTCAGCTTGGGACTTGGAAGAAGGGCAGGGATAAAGCCCTAGTGTGTGCTCAGAGCTTTCTTTCTCTTTCTGTCTCTCTGCCTCTCACTTGCTTTCTCTCTCTTAGTTCTGTCCCCTTTCTAGTTTGAAAATCTTTTTTTTTTTTTTTTTCAAGTCTTGGAATGGGCAGGTAGAGCTATTCAGCTCCCTTATCCCTACATGAATCATTTCTCTCTAACAATGGGCAATGCCTTTTGCACTTAGAAGCCATGTTGGTGAGTGCAGCAGACTACTGCTAAGCAGTAGATACACTTCCAGTTAGCCAGAAGAGAGGGTCAAGAGGGAAATGGCACACCAGTGATTACTTTGAAATAGTAGCTTGCCTTATATGGATAAGAAATGAGCAACAATAACCACACAGAGAGCAGAAACCACTAAGTACCACGGGGCAGTATACTCTGATGAAGGGTATTCCAGGTTCAGGGAAGTGACCACCTTCCTTCCCTCTGTAGAGGTTCATGTCCTGGCTCTATTGCTAATGAGACCTTGGCCAATTCCCCGCGTCTGGGGCTCAGTTTCCCTTTCCTCAAACTGAGAGGCATTCATCTCATCTCATCACCTCTAAGCACACACATTCAGCTCTGATACTTTGTGATTCTATGACACTAACTAGTTCAATTGAGAAAAGAACTACTTACCCTGAGGACTCCCTCCCTTTGATTTCTGCATGGAGGCCACATTAGCATAGCAGAAAGGATATTGACACTGCAGTTAACTTTTAAAATTCACTGAGAAGGGGAGATAAAATGAAAACACACCAGATGGAATGTAAGCTCCCTACTATTTCAAAACTTAGATATGCCACTAAACGTTGGCACAAACTTAAAATTAAATATCATCATGAATGCTATTTACAGTTCTCAAAGTGATAATAATAGTCTCTTTAGAAAGGGAAGACTGTGATAAGATTGATTCTGTCACTTTAAGAATTTTATTTTATGGAAATATAAGAGACTAATTAGCTGGATATGAACATAATAGGGAGGGGAGGTCATGAAGATGCTTGAGACGCAACATGATTCCATCACTGAGTGACTAGAGTCTCCAGGAACCGAGTCTTGAGAAGCACTGTGAATCTGGCTCTTCATACAAATTCACTAAATAAATATTCAGTGTCTTTAATTTTTAGGGATTCTCCATGCTGTGGTTCTTGATCCATTTTGAGTTACAGACCCCTTGGAGAGCCCTGCAGAAAACTGGGAACTCACTAGCTAAGAAAAATTTTAAATATTTACACAGATACCATAAATATTTGCACTTAATGTTAGGATTTTTAACATTTGCGTTTAATGTTAAGAATGCCTAACTTGAGGTAGAGAAGAATGTTCTCAAAATCTAGGAAATCAGGGGTGCCTGGGTGTCACCGTTGGTTGAATGTCTGACTCGACTCATGTTGGCTCTGGTCATGATCTCAGGGTCCTGGAATTGAGCCCCAAGTCAGGGCTTCTTGTGCAGTGTGGAGTCTGCTTAAGACTCTCTCTCCCTCTCCCTCTCCTTCTCCTTCTCCTTCTCCTTCTCCTTCTCCCTCTCCTCTCTGCTTGCCTTTACTCTCTCTTGTCTTGCTCAAAAATAAATAAATCTTCAAAAAATCTAGGAAATTATTAAAACTGATTCTGTGAAAAAAAATTTATAGACATGTATGCATGTACATACGTATACATATACGGTCATACATAATCAAGGATCTGTGTTCACATTCAGGCTCACTGTGTCCACTCAAGACCCAAATGTCTCCATTTGAGAGTATTTGACTGTTGAATTATTCTTTTATAGAGCAAATGTCAGAATGTGCAAGGAGGAGGAGAGGTCTTTTGAAAAGGAAATATTCACTGGATCTAGGTCAGTGAGCTTCATCAGGGAGCCCATAATTGAACATATCTGATGGTCGACTCTCTCGGCTTCCCTTTAATTAAAAGTCCAGTCCTAGTGTCATGTAGTAGCTTCCAGAAAACAGGCCATACAATTCCACAAAGAATTAGTATTTGCACTTTTAAGTTTATTTGTTAATTGACTTACTTTCTGAGGTTTGACGATTATATAATACCAAAGTACAGAAAACAATTATCTTGAAATTTACCTATCATAAATCTTTTTGAACTGTTAAGTCATCTTTAAATAAGTTGTAAAAATAGGAATTTTTTGTCCTTCTGTCAGTGGAAGAAGTTACATATTCAGCTTTTCTGTTCTCTAATATACTTTTCATGATTATTTTTTTAAGTGCCAGTGACTCAGACTGTGGCTTTATACTATCAAAAAGATAGTTTTAAGTACAAAATTTTTAGAGAATCATGGAGCCAGTTGATTCCAAAGCAGTTGGAAAAGGTGACTTTTTTTAGAGGAAAATATTTTTACAGTTGCTCTCATTTTTCATCCTCAATTAACATTTTATATGCAGTGGCCTCATTCATCCTGCACCCATCTACAAAAGGCTTACTACTTGGGAGGCTCTAGGTCAGGTTGATTCAGACATTTGAATTCAGGTGATACATTACTCAAATTTAAAGCATCTGAAAATAGAATGCATCCCCTTCTCCCATAAAATATCTCCCTCTTCTACCTATCCTTACCGTCGGCATCCCCATTCTGAACAGTCCCAGCTGGAAAACCTGGTTCATCTCCAGCTCATTCTTGAATACCATCCCCTATATACTGTTGTTCATCGTATTCTATTGACTTTTCCTGCCAAATACCTCTCCTTTTCTTAAAGATTTTTTTTATTTATTCTTGAGACACAGAGAGAGAGAGGCAGAGACATAGGCAGAGAGAGAAGCAGGCTCCCTGTGGGGAGCCTGCTGCAGACCTGATCCTGGGACTCAGGATCAGGCCTTGAGCTGAAGGTAGGAACTCAACCCCTAAGCCACCCAGGCGTCCCTGCCAAATACCTCTTATAGTTATTCTCGAGTAAAGCTGAAGCCTGGGGATTCTACTCCCCGAAGTTTTCAGGGGCTTTCTCAAAGCTGCCAAGTCATGTCTTCAGTGTACTTCTCTCCTGGTTGTGGGTGAAATTAGGAGAAATCTCAATTCTGTCAACTTTCTTTTTCAATCTCTTTCTGAAGGTTAGAGTGGGAGGTTTTTTTTTTAAGATTTATTTATTTATTTTTAGAGAGTATGAGCGGGGGGCGAGGTGCAGTGCAGAGGGGGCGAAAGAGAGAATCTCAAACAGACTCTGTGCTGAGAATGGAGGCTGACATGGAGAATGGGGCTTGATCTCACAGCCCTGAGATCATGACTTGAGCTGAAATCAAGAGTTGAATGCTTAACTGACTACACAATCCAGGTGCCCCAGGGTAGGAGATTTTAATGCAACTCCAAATCACACCAAAATTAACTTCTATTTGTTTCTTTCTCTCCTTCCCTTCATTTATTCCTACTTTCCTTTATCCTACCAGTTATTTTTTAATTTTATAGCGTGGGTTTTTACCTTGATTCCCCATTTAGGGGTTGCTGTTAAATTTGTCCTGGATTTCACCATTATTTTTTGGCCATTATTATTAATTTTGTTAGGTGTTGAGGAAGGAGATTATTCCTTCTGAATTCTGTCCCCTTTACATGATGAAGCAGCACTATTTGTACCATTTCTTTTCTGTCCTCATTCTTATCCTCTTTCTTCAAGCCCTCACCAGCTGGTACTTTTGAACTTTGTTCCAGCCATTTCTACTTATACCACATGAACTAGCAGATTAGTTTTCCCTAAATCCAAACCCTGGCGTTCCAGTGTTCAGGCAAGTCCAAACTTCTTGACCTATGCTTTCAAGATCCTTTGAAATCAGACTTTGCCTCTTCATGCATTTGTCCCATGCATTGGTGAGCTATCTGCTTAATCAAACTCCCTTCCTTATGGGTTCAGTAGAGGATGAAATCATCCTCACCTTTGTGCTGTTGGACTGCTACTTCCAGTAACCCTAGAAGCTTTTGCCTCCACCATTGCCTGTCAAAACTTTAAAGCTGTTTCCTGGCTACTCCAGTTATAATAATCTTCTGTCTCTAGATCTCATTGCACGTATATTTAAGCATTTAGATTCTCAGAATAACAGAGCTGAAAGGCTTCAGAATAATCTACTGCAGGTTAAAAATGGAGAAACCCATGTTGAGGTGAGCTAATGTTAATAACAATTACCATTTTTTGCTTTTACTGTGTGCCTGGCATATTTTCAATAGTAGTTTTTATTCAGATATAATTAAAATGCAATGTAGTTTACCTGTTTAAAATGTAAAATTAAATGGTTTTAAGTATGTTCACAGAGTGTGCAGTCATAACTGTTTAAATTCAGAGCATCATCCCCAAAAGAAACCCCATTCCCAATAGCAGTCATTCCCCATCCCTCCCTTCCCCCAGCTCCTGGTAACCATTAATCTATTTTCTATGCCTATCAATTGCCTATTGTGGACATTTCACATAAACGGACATCGTACATTATATAGTCCTTTATGACAACCTCTTTCCACTTAGCATCATATTTTCAAGGTTCATACATCATGTAATATGAATCAGTATTCCATTTCCTTTTATTGCCAAATAACATTCTGTTATATGACTGTGCCAAATGTTGCTTATTAATTCATCAATTGATAACCATTTGGGTTGATTTTTGCCTTTTTATGAATAAGGCTGCTTATGAATAATGCTACCATAAATGCTGATATCCATTTACAAGTGTTTGTGTAGGCATAGGTTTTTGTTTCTCTTGGGTATATACATAGGAGTAGAATTGCTGAGTCATATGGTCATTCTATGTTTAACATAAAGCATCTACACCATTTTACATTCCTACCAATAGTGCATGAGGGTTTCAATTTCTTTATATCCTCACCAAAATTTGTTATTTCCTAGCTTTTTTAATTATAGTCATCCTATAATTAGGATGGGCATGAAGTGCTATCTTATTGTGGCTTGCATTGGATTAGCCACCCTTTATGGCTAATGATGTTGAGCAACTTTACACGTGCTTACTGGCCATTTGCATAACTTATTTGGAGAAATGTCTATTTGGACCCATTTTAATTGAATAATCTTTTTTACTGCTGAGTTATAAGAAGAATCTTCCATATTTAACTCATTTAATCCTTGTGCTTCTTTCTGGGATTGGCAGACTTACCTTTATTTTGTAGGTGAAGCATTTAAAGTTCAAAGATGTTCACTCATTTGTCCAGAGTCTCACAGATGGTGAGGGCATACTAGGTGTGAACCTCTGAATTTCTGACTCTGAGACTAAGATATTTCCTAATAATGTGTCCATTCATATTCTTCACCATTTAACTTGAAAAGTAAAACAATGAAGAGTTAAGGATGACAATAAGACTATTAGTAAAGTTCAAAAGATAGTGTAGAAATGGGCAAACTTAATACTATAAAGGATAACAGGGTTAAATGAGAACAAAACCAAAAGAATAAGTATAGTGGAAGATGTAGTTAATCAACAGAACATAAAGTAAATCTTTTCTTCTTTGAATCATGTTGGTCATGCACTTGGAACACAACCAACCAACCTCAGTGTGATTGCATCAAGGAAGAACTGAACAGAGTGAAAATTTGGCCTAAGGCCGGAGCCATCCCTAGTCTTGGTGAATACATGGTACATGAAGAGTGAGCAGTTCAAGCCCAAATGGATGGCTTAGTGCCAGGTGGTGCCAGAGATGGCACCTAGGAGGAGGAAAGACATTTGGTTTTGTTTAAATGTATAAACCCAAGCATCCCTATGTGCCAGTGTTCTGGTACTGCAGGCCTGTCTTCTGTTAATTTTGATTTAGTCAAGGAGTTAATATATCGTGTGGCTGAAGGGCCATGTCACTGCACCTGTTCTGCTTTCTAATCTAAACACTGTTATTAGAAGGAACTGTCCACTGGAAAAACACAGAAACTCACTGTCCTCAGGCCCTGCAGGGTTAGTTTGGGTCTGGAGCTACTGAGAGCCTCTTAGTTAAATCACTGCCACTATCCCGGCCTCTACCTTAGAGGTTTGAGACTACCTTAGAGAGGTGAATCCCATAGGTACCATCTTGTTATTGCTATTGTGCTGGATGAAGGTGAAGAGCAAGTACAATGTCTCCTGCTGAGCTTCTATTCTGCCTTTGTGGTGCCTCACTCACGGTTTATATGCTATAGTGAGTGAGCCAATGGTCTGGTTTCATAAATAATATTTTATGAGAACACAGCCATGCTCATTTGTTTACATATGACCTAAAATATTTACTATTTGGATCTTTACAGGAAAAGTGCCAATTCCTGGCCTGGACAGTACTGGACCCACAGCAGCTAACTCTTAAACCCTTCATTGACTTGTAGAGTTCCAAAGTCACCTAATTGGCACAGAGCTGCCAGAAGCCAAATTTTTGTTAGTTCACTGAGACATTCTTTCCCTAGGTGAGGGTTCTTTGACGCTCGAGGGTGGATACTAGCAGAAGCCACATTGCCAGTGTTTTCCTTAAATGGTTAAGACCTTTCTTGCCTCCCTATTCCAGGTGTGTCAGCCTACCCCCAGCCATCATCTGCCCACTCAGATGAGATCATTTTCCATTTGTGAAAATGTCTGAGAAGTTCAGTATTTCATCTGCATCATCTCATATGCCCACATGTGCCCCTGGAGGTAATGTCACCTCTTATTTCTGAAGTTCAATGCTAATGGAAGAGCAAAATACAGAAGGGTTATGTCACTTGCTGGAGGTCCCACTTTGAATCATGCTCAGGGTTGAAATCCGGGCCTAGAAAAACATGGGTAGATGAGGCTGTTGTAAAGCCAGATGTGATACGGCTTTGGAACAGAGAGGTGGCAGCAAGGATTCTGGCGACAGACCTGGGGACAAAACTTTCTGCTGATACCTAGTATCATTCCTTGGAGTCTCAGTCTCTTCACTGGCAAAATGAGGCTAAAAATATTTTCTAGGTCACAGAGTAGTTTGAAGGATTCCATCTGACAGTATGTATTAATTGCCTAGCAGAATACCTGGCATGTGATGCTCAGTAAATGTTAGCACCCGTTGATGTTGTTGCTGTTACTATTATTATTTTACTACTGTAAGTAAGAGATCAGTGTCTGAACTTGAGCTTCATGGCTCTTCATTCAGTGTCTGGAGTTATAAGGTCAAATGCCCACAGAAGAAAGAGAGTATAAATGATTTAAGTCGGCTGGGAGTAAGAAAACAAAATCTGTAGAGTGTATTTATTATTTAAAAGATGCAGCTGCATGTTCCTTTCTGGTTCATTCTTGCCAAGCAGGAATGTAAGACTAAAATTGCCAGATCTAATAATTATTCCTGGAAATTCTACTTTTTAACACTGGAAAACAATTTCTATTAAAAAAAATACACATGGCAGGACACCTGGATGGCTCAGTCAGTTGAGTGGTGACTCAGGTCACAGTCTCAGGCTCATGAGATGGGGCACCACATAAGGCTCCATGCTCAGCGGAAAGTCTGCCTGAGATTGTCTCCTTCTCCCAATGTCCCTCTCCCCCATGTGTTCTCTCTCTCTCTCTCTCTCATCTGTCGTTCGATCTATCTATCTATCTATCTATCTATCTATCTATCTATTTATCTTTAAAAAATATATGCATGGGAAATACTACAAAATCTGAAGGTCATATCTGGTTTGTAACTTCTTCTATGAAGGCAGTAAGATCTTCCCTGGGGAAGAACTTCCTGGGAAGCTCTGCTCATATTTGCTGACATTGAAAGATGGTTTCACTATCTCACTTGAGCATCCAGCAAATATTTGTCAAATAACTCTCATGTGCCAAACACAGAACTAAGGATTTAGAGATGATCCAGGGTCCCTGCCCTCAAGAGAATCACATCTAGTAGAAGGACCAAATTGTCATAAAATAACTACAATAGAATGATGAATGAATATTTTCAAAGTATATGCACTTGCCACAGAGGGAATAGAAAGGGCATTCTAAAAGAGGGGACATTTTTGTTGAGTCTTGTATGGTGAGTAGGTGATTGCTAGACCAATAATGGAGGGAATAACAGAAGCCACTTAGGTTTTTGTTGTGCAATATGGTGGCCATTCGCCACATATTGCATGTGGTGAATTGGATTAAAATTAAATCAAACATTCAAATCCTTGGTTGTGCAAGCCACATTTTAGGTGCTCAGTGGCTATGTGTGTTCAGAAGCTACATCATTAATGGAGAATTAGATCATTCCATCACTGCGGAAAATTCTGCTGGATTGCACTGACCTATGATGTCAGTGAAGAAACAGATACCCCAAGACTCTAGCAAGTTCATAACACTGTAGGTTTTGGGAGGTTGCTGGAGTGATAACACCTGGAGTTGGAACGCTGGGCAGAAGGCAGAGCAAGACGAGGTGTATGGGTCTATTCACCATTGTTTTTTCATTGTTGACTATGCTCAATTCAATATGCCATCATTTACCCACCCTCCCGACCACTGCCAACATATTTCTGGCTTCTTTTCTTTAGAGCTGACATGCACGCAAATATATCACACAGTCCTAAAAAAGCAACATTACGCTTGTATATGTTCCAGGTTTCTGCAAGGGATGGCACACTCCTATTCTTGCCTCAGATACTGCCTGTGAATATTAAATATTTTAATGATTTTTTTTCACAGTGACAAAAACTATAAAAGGAAAACAGACTTAAATTTATTTTCATACCATGCTGGTTCACCAAATATTGCTGAACCATATTTGGAAGCCTATGAAATTATTGCTATGATTATATATTGAGCATTATTAAAATTATTCACTGTATTTTCATGTCATTATTTCATTGTCTCTGCTTGTAAGAGATTTAAAAATATAGGATGAACTTTAATTTAGTGTTCATGAAAAGAATGAAAGATTTATACTAACACATTCTTAATTTAATTTGGGTTTTATCTGGTGATTGATAAACATTAACCACTTTTTAAAAACTGTTCTGATGATTTGGCTTATGTTGGATTGATCTCAGTTAAACAAAGGATGCAATTTGGGGTTTAATTTGGAAATTTAAGAAAACTTTTTTGTAGGTGGAAGTTCCTATTTCCTTTTGGATGACACTTTTTTTCTCTTCATAGTTCATTTTCATATCATTTCATTCACCTTCAGAAATCTATTCATCCACAAAATAGGTATTGACTTCTTACATTGTGCTAGGCTCTGTGCTCGAAATATAGCAAAGAAGACAGATTTCCTGTTCTCATGGAGCTGACACACTAGTCAGGGAGGGATGGCCAGCTGTGCAAATATAACTGAACAAATAAAGAATGAGCTCACAGATTTTGCCTTGTAACCCGGAGATAACAAAACAAAGCAACATGTCCAATAAAGAAGAGGAGAGGGCAGTTCTTTATCCTATATCGTCAGAAAATTTCTCTCTGATGAGTTGCCTTTGAATTGACTCCTGAATGATGTGCCAATGGCAGTCACGTAAGCATCTGTAGGAAGAGTATTCCAAGCCAGTACGGAGGCTCTAAAGGGAGAAGGAACTAGCTGTGTTGGTTAAGTAGGAAAATGGGCATTGTGACCGGAGTGTGAAAGGGTGGACAGGTGCCCAATCTTATAAGGCGTTTTAAGCCCCAGTAAGTACTTGGGCAGATTTTGAACCCACGAATGATGTGCTGTGGTTTGTACCTATAAAAAGATATTACTGTGTGGAGAATGGAAGTTAGAGGTCAAAAACAAAATCAGGGTGACTCACTAAGTGATTTTTAAAAAGATTTTATTTATTTATTCATGACAGACACACACACACACACAGAGAGAGAGAGAGAGAGAGAGAGAGAGAGAGAGAGGCAGAGACACAGGTAGAGGGAGAAGCAGGCTCCATGCAGGGAACCCCACATGGGACTCGATCCGGGGTCCCCAGGATCACGCCCTGGGCTGAAGGTGGCTCTAAACCACTGAGCCACCTGGGCAGCACTAAACTTCACTAAGTGATGTTAATGATGGTGGCTTGTCCATGCCTAGTAGCAGTAATAAAAGAGAGAAGTGTGTCAATTCTAGAAATACTTTGGTAGTAAGTTGACACAACTTATTGTTAGGTTCGAGCTGTGACCCCAGTTACTACTATAGAGGAGATGGCCGTGTAGGAGGAAGGCACGGATTTCTTAAAGGTGTCTAAGTGCTTTGTGCCCCAATAAGCAAAATCACATTGGCTGTATCTTCTCTTTTCACCTTACTTTATGACTTTGATGTGGAAGAAGTGCTTGCTCTGCCTTGAAGAAAAATGGTGATGTGCAGTGTTTTCTACAGTTACAGTTCATTCACTCCGCAGAAATTAATAGAGGCCTTACTAAGTATGAGGCATTATGTTAGGCACTGAAGCAATGATGGTCTCTGTGCATGTTAAGTTTTCAGTGAGGGAAACATTTAGCAGGTGAGCCCACCCCGATCTGGGCTCCATACTAGTATAAGTGTTACCTCAACATTATTGAACATTATTCAACATTTGAACCAGATGACTCTTAGTCATGGAGATGGGGCTGTGCACAGAAGAATGTATAGAAGCTTCTCTGGTCTCTGCCCACTAGATGCCAGGAGCATCTCCCACCAAACTGTGACAACCAGAAATGTCTATAGACATCTTGTGGAGCAAAATTGTCCTCAATTGAGAACTCATGCTCTAATTCCAGTTCCTGATGCCTGATGGCAGTCACCAGTAGAAGTGCTTATATAGTCAAATTCAGAACTATTCTCATCAGCCACTGGGTTTGAGGGCTTTTCTTTACCTGCTCATGATGGAGCCAAACTTCCAATATATGAAGGCTTCTTTTAACATTGAGGTGGAACCAGTCTCCCTTTGATTCTTTATTCAGTTTTATTGAGCATAGGAAGCGTAGGATTGAATGTTATTAGCAGTCTAGGAAGTTGGAAGAAGTCCAAATGACTTATTTTAAGTCAAGATACACCAATTTTGATCAATTTGCAGTACCTTGAAAATACAAGTTATTTTAAGACATTTTCATCTTTCACAGTCCAAAAATGTTATAGCAACACCCACTGTAATATGTTGCATTTAGAAGGTTAGTTCTACCAAACTCATATATTTAGTCATATGAAGAACTCTATAGGTTTGAGTTATTCCATTTCCCCCTGCCACCTTGTCTTCAAAGTGCGGCACTTGTTAGTTCTGTGCTTGAGTTGAGGAGAAGATTCTAGAACACCAACAGCTCCATGGGCAAAGAGGGCCACCACTCTCCTCTGCAATGCCAGTTAGCAACAGTGGTGACTTGTCCTGCTGGTGATGGTGCTAATGTTTACTAAATGAAAATTATGTACTAGAAATTGTGAAAGTTGCTTAACGTGTAATAGTTATTTAATGCTAATAATCCTATAATCACTGCTATTTTTACCTTTTTGTATGTGGTAAATTGAGATTCCATCAATACCTTGCCTAGCTGGTAAGTTACACGACTGGATTCAAACATCTCAGTGTGTCTTCAGAATCCATTCTTTACCTCTTTGTGAAAATTCCTCTATGGACATTATTAACTGATCATGTTACTCTCTTCCACTGAGTCCAAATATGGCCTCAGGATCCTTCTTAACATGGGCCACTGCCATTTGGTCAGAGCTGGTATTTGAGGTCAAACTTCCTTGCCCTTCAGGATCTACATTTTTCCCCCTCAAGCATTAAGCTGTAAATTCTGAGATAGATCAGGGAGGTACTGAGATACATATGAGTTAACATCCAGTGAATCTGTAAGGAAGGGGAAACAGGGTTGAAATGTATCCTCTAAGTAACATTTCAGGCTCCTCTGAAATTTAATCAATATAACTAGTATTTTTCTGCTTATGTGTTTGTTTCTTAATTTTGTAAAGGCAGCTAGAACATCCTTTCTGCAAATGTGATGTTCAGTGGACTTGTGAAGTTGCCACAATGGTGGTCTTTATCTTCCATCCTTGGAGACATCCTTAAGTTTCTCCATTAATGGAGATACCTTTGACAATCAGTCCTGGCAATATGCTTTTCTGTTTTGGGTTTTTTTTTTTCCCAGATTAGAATGTATAAAGTCCAGTTTATCTTCCTACACTGATTTAGTTCATCTTACATTCTTTTCTTTTTGGGTTGCAAGGAGTCCTGCCCAGCAATGTAAAACCCGGAGGCTATAGGGAGATATTTGTCCCTTTTATTCTTACCATTTTGCTCTTTATTAGACCATTCATAGGTAGATTGAGAATGGGCTGCATCACCAATTGTCATCTCAATGCCTGACATTGATTCTTTGTGCCACTAGTAAATTTGCCAATGGAGGAGTTCGCTATCTTTCCCTGTGAATGGCCCATGGATGTCAAATAAAATAAGTGGGCCAGCAACAAAGTTTGGTTAAGTAAAATGTTAGATCAAAATATGGTGGCATAAAGATAAAGTAACCAGCCAACATAACTGACTATATATTTTGAAATTGTATAGATATAGTTTTAAAATACAGTATGTTATGACTGTGTCTATGAGTGATTCCACTTTTTAAAAATGGTCTTAAAAGTTTCCGTATCTATTTTTAAATGAAATATGAAAACACTCTTGAGGAGTCAATGTTTTTAGGATGCCCAAACATGACCAAAAAACATGTTTTGTCTTGGATTCAACGTCAGGTAATATTTTTGTGATTGATAGACAGGTGGTTCATTTCTAATAAAATCTTAATTTTGGCTGGGTTCGATGTTTAAGGATTTCCCATCCCCACCTAAATTAAATTGCTAGGCATTGATTAAGATTAGTTTCCCTTCAGGGGCACCTGTGTGACTCAGTCAGTTAAGTGTCTGCCTTCAGCTTAGGTCATGGTCCCAGGTTCCTGGAATTAAGCTTTAAGTAGGGCTTCCTGCTCTGTGGGGAACCGCTTCTGCGTCTCCCTCTCCCTTTCCCTTTTGCCCTGCTCATGCTCTCTATCAAATAAATAAATTTTAAAGAATCTTTAAAAAAAATATGTTTCCCTTTAAGAAAAAGTGATGGGACATTCCCTAGCATGAAAAATACCCCAGTTCCACATAGGTCCACAGCATTGTTTGAGGAATACTACTTTGTTAAGTCTTAACGTTTTGAGTCTGGTTTAATTTTCCAGCTCTTGACTCTGCCTGACTATAACTACCCTCTAACCTCTTTAACACCAGGGCTCAGGAAAGTGATGACTTTAAATTTACAGTTGTTACATAGGTTGTTAATGACCAAAAGAGCCTATCAATCTTGCTGACCAGAATTATATTTAACAAAGAAGACAGCCAATTACTGAACTATTTTGTTGATAGTTATTTTAATCACACTGACTGCCCTTCTTGGGGTGGAGAGCAATTAGGGAGTAGAGACAGAAGACAAGCCATCCTGGCAAAGTGGTGCTGATGTTGGGAATTGCACTCCAGAGGGCAATTTGTCAGTTTGTTAGGAGGTTCAAAACTCACTTTGTTGTGTTTAGGCACCACAGCCTGTTTGACCAGCTTCATCTCTCCTGATGATGTGAAAATTTGCTAGTTTCTTTTTCATTCTTCTTCAACTTGCAAATTATAGGCTCACTATTTAGGGTAGAGTGAGCCTCTAGGCAACTTGGGGGTCTCAGAAGATAGAGATCTGGCTAAATTTGTGGGTAGAACAGTGATCTCACCTCAAATCAGCAAGTGACATTTAGCTTTTTACCTTTAATTCAGGAACAGTGCAGTTATCATATGGCTGCTTTTCAGCATTTCTTTAAATTTGATAGTCTCTTAAGAGTGACTATGTTATATTCAGGAAAGTCTAAACAAATCTCGGAATTCATATGGATTCCTTGCTTCTCAAAGAATTTACTGCAAGGATGCTTCAAATGGGTCATTCTTCATGGTCATGTAAAATGACCATACTGGTAATACATCCATGAATATCCACTTTTGTTTCATAAGACAAAGGCACAAATGTATCTCTATGCTGGTGCCCATAAACGGATGACTAGTATGGATACCTGCTTCTCAGAGATATGAAGAGTCTTCCTTGGCCAAGGCCTACTGCAGACCTGATGGCAGATGTGGAATACAGAAAGGCAAGTGTGGGATATGAAAACAGCTGGTTTCTGGGCTGAAGGAATTGGCTGAGATTTGTCCACACTGTCATGGAATTCTTAAGTTCTAAATCCTCTAAGGCCTATTGGCTTGTCTCTGATGTTGGGGAGAATAAACGACTTAGGAAGGCCTCCTATCAGCAGCCTGGTGCTTCTCATGCTGTTCACTCATTTTACTGGCACAATTTTTCCGTTGAAGTCTATTTCAACCAACTGCCTTTACTAACCTTCCTTTGCCCCTCATCCAGAATGAACTTCCCCTTTTTCCATGTTATACATCTCATGGTTTATGGTTAGTTGTCTATGCCTGCCGTGGTAGCCTCTGGAGGCCACACATGACTTGTATTTGTCTAGTTCCCGACATTCCAGCTGCCACAGAGTTGGCCCTTGACCTCAGCTGGACAGCTGTAAGGATGGATTAATAGTCTTTTGCCTGTAGATTTTTAGGCCTCTGGAAAGTGTATAAGATCTTGGGGGGCTTGGCCCATGTTCTACCATGTTAGGAACCTGCTCTTGAAGAGTATATTGCCTACATTCTGATCTTGTGTTGGAGAAATGCTAAGTGTATGCTTGTGCGATTGCATCAAAATTGATGGTAGCCACCTATTGCAGGGCACAGTGTGGATTAACTTAGAGCATCACTTCCTAAAGTATATTCTCCAGAACCATAACAGGTTGGGATAGAAGAGGGAAAATGAAGAAAATTCTATGATAAATAATCTTGAAGCAGTCTCAGGTAAACAAAATTAAATAGGATTCTTAACTGTAGGAATTCTCAGACCTTCACATTCTTTATGAAATTCCAAGAAGAGATATAATCAGCATTTCCAAAAATACTTTGAATTATCATATTTTTATTATTATTTCATTTATTTTTCTAGGTTTTCTTCCTTGCTTGCTTTCTGTCCCTCTGTCTTTCTTTCTGAGCACTGCTATGGTAACAGTGTTTCGAAGATCATACTTGGGAAATTTAGACACTAAGATTCATTAGTTGGTTTGGCTGATTTCAGACTAGTAAGAGAGAATCATTGAATCGGCTCAAATTTTGTGTGTGAATTAAAATAACCATTTTGCCTTAAGAAGCTAACAAATGAACCTCAGAATTTCCCCAACAGGAAATGAACTGAGGCAGCATTGGTTATTCAGGGACCCAAAAGCCAGCCTCTCCTTGAACCTGGCCTGCAGTGAAGTGGGTACCAGGAGGATTATGGCAGCCCTTTCTATTCCAGTGGTTGGTTTTCTAGATACCCTGAGAAAGAGTTCCACAGTGATGCCCAGGGCCATATTTATAACCATCCTAGCATAAGGAATGTGGAAAGTGGAGAACCAGCCATGTCAACCACCAAAAATTCAGGTCTAATTCCCTCCATGGAGTCCCCACAAGGAAATCATCTGTGTAGGCTCCAGGAGCCTTACAGTCTTTAGCCTCTCAAAGAAGTTAATTTTGTACTTGGAAATAATGAAATTACTGATGGATCAGGCCGGGCTCTCTGCTATTTAATATCTTCCCCATCTCTGTGCTTTGTGACAATGCTGTCGATTAACTGTAATGTGGTATTTTGAGCACCATTTAGATATTAATTATTTTTTAATAACCTCTTCATTGAAAGCCTAAAGCTTTGCCTAGGATTCTAATGAAAGTTTTCACATGAAAGAGAGGGGATAATATTAAACAGGCCCTAATAAACTCTCTGAAGAAAATTCAATACAATATCTTTGACAAAAGAAAGGAAGGAAGAAAAGAACAACACGTTTCCAGCCTATGTGCGTTCTCTCATTAGGATTGTACATTCATTACTGCACCATCACTGCAAATTATTCTTAGTTATGTATGTGCTTATGAACCCAAGAAGAATTAGAGTCTTCTTAATGAGCACCAAAGAACATATGTATTAAAAATCCTTTAACCCTTATGTAAAAGAGAAACCATTTATTAGCAATTATGTCTTAGAATTAGAAGGTATTTTTCTTTGAAAGCATTCAAAGCACATTTCAGTGTCTTCTCTCACTTGACCTTTCAGCATTCCTTTGAGGGAGAGTGGGGCCAAGGCTGTAGGGTTTTTTATGTAGAATGGGTTTTTCTAGAGAATGTAAAAGATATGGTTATGGATCCCCAGTGAGTTAGGGACCATGCGAAGGGCTTCACTCCCATGGTGTAATTTGGGGGTGGTACGAGGAGGCTTCATTCAGTATGAGAATAGTTCTATTGACCTGTGGCACGTGTACTAGAATTATTACCACTAGAAATTCATGAACTGTCTTTTTAGGCATTTAATTAAGAAGGCACATCCCAGGGGAGGTGTCCATATTATCATCAGAACCTTGGAAATAACTGGGGTTGGATGGATATACAGGCAGTGGGCACTGAGATGGCTGGACTGGCTGCAGATTTCTGACATCCAGTCCCATTCTGATTGTCCAGTGCTCATGTACTATTGAACTTTTTAAAAATATAATCTAAAGCAATACGGACAAATGAAGACGATGGGTCTTCATGGGAATAGAATGAGATACAAAGACAGACTCTCTAAGACTTTCAGAAGGTTGTACTGGGCAGGCCAAATTACTGATGGTACAGAAACCAGGACCCAGTCTATTTCCCAGTGGTACTTGTCCAGATCTTTCAAGAACAGTAAATAAATATGGACAGTGTCCTTTTTTTCTCTTATTTGAAAAAAAAAAAAGTCTTGATTTTTTTTCTTCCAGCTTTTTACTGCACGATAAGTGGAAGAGATTACTATGGGTATCATATACCCCTTATTATAACATGGAAAATAAGATAAATATGATTATTATAGAGCTCACTCACATCATTGCTTTGCCTGAAAATTTAGCTCTTTTAATAGTGTTATTGCTTAAAAAAATAGCAAGTTTCAGTTTCACATGCAGTAGAGATGAACTTTTCTCCTTATCTTAACCAAAAAAAGTTCAAATTCTTTTTTAAATGGTGATTCTCCATATATGCTGTGTATGGTCATTTTATTTTATTTTATTTAAGATTTTATTTATTTATTCATGACAGACACACACACACACACACACACACACATACACACACACAGAAGCAGAGACACAGGGGGAGAAGCAGGCTCCATGCAGGGAGCCCGACGTGAGACTCCATCCCGGGTCTCCAGGATCATGACCTAGGCTGAAGGTAGCGCTAAACTGCTGGGCCACTGGAGCTGCCCTCATTTTAAAGTTATAATAAGTTAATTGGTTTACCTGGAATACAACCATTTTTTCAAGCTAGATATCTGAGTAGGGTGAATTTCCAAGTCTGAATTATTGGGTCTGAATTTCTTAAGAGGCAACTTGTTAAAACAGATTCCCTTCTTTCCTCTCCTGCACATTGCCCTGGTAGCAACAGAATCTTGGAAATCCTCAGGGAACAAATGGGGGATAAAAGTTAGAAAGCACACCCAGCTTATTTTCTAAGCTCTGAGCAGACCCAAGAAGAAAGACTGAATTTTTGTTCTTTTTTTTTTAGAAAGACTGAATTTAATCAAAAAAGATTTTACTGATGAAGGTATCTCTCCTTCAGGCTAAACTTTGGCCCTTGCATGCTAATAAAACCATCTCATTTCTCAGAAGTAGCCTTCTGCATAGAATCTGGGGGAGACCAGAGGCAGGTGGTCTTGGGGAGAGGGCCTTGACAATGACCAGTTGGAAATCAGCCATGTCCCCTACTGTCAGTTGCTGAGTTACAAGGCATCTGCCTCTCTCTGGATTGCTTAATTTTTAATTCTTGGGCAGTCACCTGAAAGTCTTTGGACTTTGGGAGAGTACAGGTTGTGCCACTGGATCTAGCTGCCTCCCCTGGCTCATGCTGGCTGAGCTCTCAGTGATTGCTCTCTGCTACTCAACTTTCATGTTAACTGACCATGTGGCAATTTTACTGCCCAGATATGAAGATGAGCAACTGGGAGCCTTGAGTTTTTATGACTGCTAATTAGTACCCTGTTTGTGCCCTTTTAATTTCTTATAATAATAGGATAGCATCACATGCAGTCTTTTTTTTTTTTTTTTTTTTTTTTTTGGCTTTCTGACTGCTGCACCCAGACGGGGCTGTATTTTGCACTTTCTCATTACCTGGGCGCTTGAAGAATATTAATAAAGATGAGTTTAAAAGAGCAAGCTGTATTCTGAAACTTTCTAGTCCTCATCTTATATCTGGAATTCAGGTCCTATTCTTCTCACAAATGTGAAAGGAAACCCTCACCCCAAAGATGATGCTTAGCTCCAGCAGATGAAATCGAGCTCTAGAGCAGATTCCTTGGCTACTGCTCTTTCTCTTGTCCTTTGTCTTTCTCAGAAGTGTGCAGGGTGGTAGGGGCATCTCCAAGGCTCTATGACTTGGTGAAGTGGAGAGTAAAGAGTCTGGAATTCAAATTTGGGTTTTTCAGTTTATGATCTGGGCATCCTTAGGCAATGTATTTCTTTTTCTTTCTTTTCTTGTACTGTCCCCTCCTTTCCCTGCCTCCTTCTCATTTAGCCAGACAGCCAGAAGTTACTAACTGACTGTCCAGGCACTTGCTTCTTTGAGCTCCATTGCGATGGAAATTCTGTATGCTGAGGGGCCACACTTTCTCTTCTCTGGAAACTGTGCGGTGCCATTTCTGGCAAGTAGCTGTTGCTCAGTAAATGTATGTTACTTAGGGAGACTTACTCTCTTGATCTGCAAAGCAGGGAACCCCATGCTGCCTTTATAAGGCTATATGGAGTGTTGATTAATGGCACAGTACTTACGAAGTGCCTAGGAAATAGCTGCTCCTCAGTCAGCGGGGGTGTAACCCCTTCTTTCCGTTGAGCCCTATAAGCTGAGATTACTTAAGTGAAACGTGGCTTCAGGCTTATGAGAACAAATTGGTGGAAACTAAGAGAGTTGAAAATGGGAAGGGACATGCTTTTTTTTTTTTTCTTTCTTTCTTTCTTTTCCCAAATGACCAGTTTGGGGAAGAATGGATTTCCAGGTTGTCTGTGCTATGTGATAGGAACATAGTTCCTTGCCTTCTGGTTCTGTCTTCATGTGATAGAAAATGTAACCACAGAGCCATAAGAAGGCTCTGCTGTTCACAGGTGCACAGGTGATGCCCTGGTGTTCACAGGTAGGAAAAGCTGCCTTAGAACCTCCTTGTCAGTTTGCTTAGTAGAATGCTTTCCCTCAATTGTGACTTTTTGCCTTGATCCCACCACCTCCCTGTCCTCGGAAGTATAAATGCCTGGCATTGCCTTCTCTTAGGGTCAGAGGTTTGAAAAGTTCAAGGAAAACTAGCAAATTGTCTTCTTGGCTGAGAGTTGCCTCCCTGCTGGTTTTACCCCCCCAGAGTGTGCATGAGTTCTTATAAGCCACAACGGGGAACCTGGCACACACTTGCAATTCCCAATGGAAAGCTGATTTCTTTTGGTAAATGAAAGCAGTGTTCATGTCCCTCATGTAGGCCTTGTGGCCTCCGTGGAGGCAAGTCAAAGAAGAAAACTCAACTGCTGGTGACCCTAGGTATATATACTTTAGGGCCTTTAAAAAAAAAAAAAAAAGGCAGCATTCAAAGTAGCAAAGCTTTGCAAGGAAGATTACGTTAGGATGTGCAGCTGGATCTTGGAAAGCGCTGATCAGAGAGAGCACTACACTCTACCAAAGCAAAACCTGATAGGCTGCAGCTGCTGCGCTTCGTTCTATTACAGATGCTCAGAAGGGCTTGGAGCAAATCAAATCGCAGAGGTCAATAGTTTAAAAGAAAAAAAATATATATACAGCACCAGGTGGCAGGGACTTGATATTCTTTTCTAGAAGCCCTTTGGGTCGATTTTCCTGAGGTCACTGCTTTCTTCAGACTCTCTGGAGCAGAGGACACTTGGCAGTCCCTGTACTCACTGGTGCTTAGTGTTTCTTAGGCAGTAGATGTGGAGTTGAAGCTAAACTTCAGCCATGATGAAGCTGATGTGGCCTCCATCTCCTGGACCCAAGGCTTTTCCTGTTTCCCCTTCAGAAGGCTAATAGCAAATACCCTGTGGGTACCTCTTAACTTCTGAATGACCCTAATGGCCAATTAAGGAACTTTCTTAAGGACGTGAGGCTGATAACGGTTTAAATATAAATAAAATATAAATAAAGATAAAGAAGGGTTTAAAAATGTCTTTACTTGGGGGCAGCCCAGGTGGCTCAGCTGTTTAGCATCTGCTTTCAGCCCAGGGCCTGATCCTGGAGACCCAGGATCGAGTCCCACATCAGTTTCCCCGCATGGAGCCTGCTTCTATCCCTGCCTCTCTCTCCTCTCTCTGTATTCTCATGAATAAATAAATAAAATCTTTAAAAAAAAGTCTTTACTTGGAAACAACAATCAAAATGTAGCATGTCTTTTTTGATATCCAGTTTTTGTTTTGCTTTATTTTTGGTTTTGCTGATTTTTTTTTTTTTTTTTTACCATTTTGTAAAATGTAAAACTGTAAGGAAACGCTGGCTTCAGGTCTTTTCTGTTTTAAATTTTTTTAAAAATTAAGTTTTTTTTTTAAGATTTATTCATGAGAGACACAGAGACATAGGCAGAGAAGCAGGCTCTCTGTGGGGAGCCTGATGCAGGATTTCATCCCAGGACCCCGGGATCATGAGCTGAGCCAAAGGCAGATGCTCAACCACTGAGCCACTCAGGTGCCCCTGTTTTTAAAATTAAATGAGTTACAGTTCTAAACTGTTTTGAATACAAATACCAAATAGAATCTCTTAATATTACCTCAACACATACAAAATACATATTCTCCCAAAGATTTCACATTAATGACCTTTTGTTTCAATGCTTTCCGTTATGTCCAGTAGCTTCTTCTCAGTCCACTGGCAACTGAACCTGTTGATTTCTCCCGTTCATTCTGCTCTGTCTAAAGTGAATTTCCCTACCATCCCCTAGCAGGACTCCTCTGTCTATCCCTCAAAATAGCAGAAGGGGAATTCAGATCTGTCACCAACTTGGCAGCCTTGCTGTTTGGAGAAGTAAATGGTATAGCAAATAATGACCCAGTAAACCCCATAGCCTCTTGTTTCCAACCATAATGAAGTTGTCTCTAGGAAAAGTTGAATGATCTTTTACTAAATATCTTTATTGTATTTATATCCAGTGGTATGCTGGTAAGTGTTCAATAATCATCTCTTCAGGGAAAAAATTTGTATGTGAATGCCACATCTTCATATATACATGTAAGGTTATTGTAAATTTTACTGATATAAAGAATGCATAGCATACAGTTTTACTCTCACAGACTGCTTTTGTTGATGTTGGCTGAATTCTTGTATTTGTAGTCAATAAATTGTAGTTGCAGTTCAGCCACAATTTGAGAAATTCAGATGAGAAATAATGCTGGGTTCCTCTCCAGTTTGGCAAAGTTGCAAATGTCTGATATGAATGTTGGTTGATATTTTGTTTACATAAATATCTAAGACAAGAGTGAAACAATGAAGAAATATACCAAAATGTTACTCATTAGTCAATAACATGAGTGACTTCTTGCTGAGAGAGATACTAGATTTAGAATACCGGAAGAGTATCTTCTCAATTTTCTGTGCTGTTCACAATGTAGCAGTTGTAGACACAAAACAGTTTTAAGTTTTGCATTAATATTTTATCCATCACTTCTTTAGGACTAGATAACCAACCAAACAGTAAATGTGTAGTGTTTGCCAATTTTATAATATCAAAATGCCCATGAAAGCTGATTTCAAACCACAAACTAGACATCGCTATGCAGAGTTAGAAAGACATGTGTAGTAGCACACTGTCATATGGGATTCCTACCATACAGATAAAATAGATGTGAATAACTGAAGAAGCATAGAGAATGATGGAATCATTCTGAAGTGAGGATTTTTTAATACTATCTTTGCTATTAATATTTAATTACGAGTTACAGAATTTAACTTTTCATGGCTTTTTAAGCAACTGGTGTACAAAATTTCTGAAATTTTTGCATATAGCCCTTATGAGTCAGTACAAACCAATCCCAGCACATCACTTTACCCAATGTATGTCGATTCCAAAATAAGCAAGAGACCAAGAAAGTTTAGAAAAGATAGAGGTTTGCTGACCTAAAAAGAACACCAAAGAAAATCATTTCCCCTGAAAACTTTCTATCCTCCTTCTTCTGTCAACCACACAGTCATGGCCAAAGTCCATTTAGTTTTAGTTTTGCCTTTTATCAACTTGGAAGACTCCATATTCTTGAGCTTTAGGTGTCTTTGTTCAGTGTTAGGGATAACACGATGTTTCTTTAGTGACAAAGGAGAACAACCAGGGCTAATACAGGAAGGGGGTCGATGGCCCATGATGTCATGCTTTTCTAGGAAACAGCACCATTTGCAACAGCATCTGCCTCCCTCTCTACAGTGTGTATCTGTTTCCTAGATGTTCTTCTCTATCACCTGAAGTCCTTTGACGCTCCTAACATCTTCATATCTCCACTCACTTGCCTCAACAGTCTTCTCTGTAAACAGTTTGCTTTGTGGGAAGGTGAGAGTGTATCCTTGATTGAGGTAATGAGACTAAATGGAAACTAGATTTCACCACAAAGTCTGGGTTTCTCCACTAAGTACTAACTGAGAGATTTCTTAAACCTCATTTACTGGCTGCTTTGCTTATTAGCGAAAACAATGTGCTATGATAATTGTGTTCTGTGCTTGAGTATTGTTAGTAACTTTTAAAATCTAATTGAAGATGTGAGTGAGGACATTTCAAAAGTATGTTAACTTTTTATTTCCAAATACATAAAGGTTCATGTGTGTTTTGAATGTTTTGTCTTCCACACATAAATGATTTTTTTTACACTGTATGCAGGCATTTTAAAGGGCTCCTATTATGATCATGTCTTCCCCTGAGAATATTCAATGTTCAATTTAAATGGTAGGCAAGATAAACACCTCACATTTAGACTGGTTGAAAATGAGAAAAAAATATTATTTTAGTGAAAAAATAGGAAATAAAAAATCTTAATGTAAATAATTTCATAGCACCTGATGTTAATTTTTTTCTTATATCCCATATTACTATAATTTAGTAACTGAAAGTTTGCCTTAGCTAATTTGTTGGGGAAAAACTGACATGTTATTACCCATTCAGAAATTATGCTGCTATAGGTTTGTCTTATCTTATTTCAATTTGCATTTAATTAATAACAATTGCATTATTATATGTTAAAGCAAATAACCATTCCTTTAGATTGTAACCAAGCAAAGATCTTTTAAACTCTAATATTCTGCCCCCTATATTTTAGTTTTTCCTTTTTTTACAACTTAATTTTACTCATTTTTATGAGAAGACAAAATGACTACATGCGAAGGAAGTGAGTCTTTCTTAAGTCTTTATAGAAATGTTTTAATAATCTAGAGTGTGTGGTTCATAGATGGACTTTAAGAGGTTCTTCAACCCCTGAAAATTATACATGAACATTTATGTGTATGTGCACTTGCCTTAGAAGATCTATAGTTTTAATCAGACGCTGACAGAGGGCTTCTGATGGCCAAAAGCTTAAGTTCTATGCCTCATAGAAATTAGAGGACCCACTGTCTTCCCATTCTCCCTACCTCCCTGAAATGATTTTATTAATGACCTTCTCCTTCCTCTGTGTTTCTTAAGGATATTTTTATCCCTACATTCTGATAAGTGGAAGAATAAATAACCAAATTATGTAAACATATGAAAGTTTCAAAAACTGTGCCAATGTTACAGAAATAATACATTTGGTCAACAGCTTGTGGTGGGTTGGAATCTGCACTCTTTAGAAGCAGGTATCTCCATAGCCAGGTGGTCTTAATATCATTTTATGCCTTCTACATGGCCCATTAGAAGCATTCAATTGCGTGATTATGGAAAGAATGAAGAGATGAATCATTGAGAAGTGGGAGCTAAGGTACAAAGTTGCTGCCCATGACAAATATTTGTATGTTGAACATGTTTGCTTCATGGGAATAGACCCATGAATCCATTTTTTTTTCCTTATAGTATTGAAGGCTATTGAGTAGTCCAAATGAACAATGGCATTGCTATTCCTGATGTGGCCATTCCTGGTGTGGCCACTTCACTGGAAGTGACTGCATTTATTGGTACTCCCTAAAGGGACTTAAAGACTCAAATCTATTCTTTACATTTAGTCTGAGAATATGGAACTAGAATGAACACTTTATTGTTTGGGATCATGGTAAAAATACAGACACATAATAAAGAAGATGGTTAATTGACCTAACATCCATTATCATTAATTAATTCACTTGAATATGTCAGAATTACCTCTGTTCTTGCAGTTATAATACCAGCTAATGAATTTTGATGGCTTCCAATGTGCCTGATACTATCTAAAGTTCTTTACATGCATGATCTCATTTAATCTTCAAAACACTGTGATTAGTAGGCATTACTATCCTACTCATTTTACAAATTAGGACACTGAGGTACACAGAAATTGAGTACTCATACTGGGTTACATATCTACTGAGTTCTGGCACCAAGATTCAAAACCAGGCAATCCAACATCCCAGAGCTCAGTATCTGGACTGTGGTTAATTCCTACTATGTGATAGCCAACATGCTAGAAGCTTAGACATGACAGTGTTCCAGACAGACATGGCTCTTGCTGCCTTGGAAGTGGAAGCTGCGAGAGAAAACAAAAGGGCTGGGAGTGGAGATTACTTTGAAATACATGGATGAGGAAGAACTTTGGAGATGTCAGCTGGAGGAAGGCAAAAAGACAGGGAAGAGAGAGATCCCTGACAGAGACAAGAGGAAGTGCAAAGACCCTGGGGAAAGGACCATGTAGTATTTTAGAAATAGCAGAAGCCAAAGTAGCCAAAGAGTAGTGAGCAAGGAGAGGAAATATTAGACTAACAGTTGCCATGAGATTGTGTCATACTTTTAAAACCCCCAAGAATATAGCTATTGGTAGTTCTTCAGTAGTTTGAAGCCATATTTCTTGTTTTTTTGTGACTTGATGCCATGATCTTCTTGTAGGACTTTCCTATCTTGTGTTTGATTTCTCATTTCTTCTTATCCTTACTTGTATTGTTCCTTTTTTTCTCTCTTGGTTCCTTTGATATGGCACTTGACCGTAATGCTGGGGGGACAAAACATGGTTTCACAAGTTAAACCACTGAATTAAAGGCTCAGAAATAATGTGACCTAAAGAGTCTTAATATAAAAGTACTGGTGCAAAGTCCATGAAACTAAGAACTGAGCCAGTCTTTATTAGTGTCATGAGGAACTTTCCACTACTGGGTATTTATGAACCCAGCAATAACTATGATTATCTCATTCCAACCCATGTCTAATATAAAAATCGTATCTGGAGTATATTATTAAATTTATCTTCCATTTACTTGATCTTCCAGAATGTTAACTCATTTGTATTTTGCTTGTTGTTGTGTGTTTTTCTCTGAGGAGTTCAATTTTGTTCTTGCATGCATCAAATGGTTAGGATTCATCTTTGCTTCATCTACCCCATTATGGCAAATGGCAGTTGATTAGGGCTTTCTTTAGATCATTATCAATTGTTTTCTACCTTGCAGATAGTGCTGTTAGGATGAATTTATCATATCCCAGAGATCCTATATAGCTTGTTATTTCTAGGTGATTTATTACCCTCACCGTGGAAATGTTGTTAGTGAACATTGGGGAAGCAGTGGCTGCATTGAGAAATATCAATGTATCCTCATGTTCTGGCTTGCAGTGACAGTCAGAGATCCATCTCACTGACAGTTACCTTGTTAACATTTTGATCAGATGGCAAATTTGTCATTTTTCATGGTAACAAGTATAAGTTTGCACAAGAACCATAGATAGATGGGGAAGATAAAACAGGCCTCTCTTAGTATTTCTGTATGATGTAATCAGTAATCTTTGGGAGAAGTGAAATAATTACTCTGTGAAAAGCTCATCCACTGTAAAATGTGTTTATTGTAGAAAGTTCAAATTTTTCTTCATTTGGATGGAATGTGCCCCCCCTTTTCTTTTCTTTGATGACAGTTTGATTAACACACCAAGCCTCTGTGAAATAGTGAGATAGAACAAAAGGGTTTACAGTCAGAAGGATTCAGTTTAATCACAGCATAAGCTGTGAACAAGGTGAATAAAGATAACTGCATGCAGAGTTTTCAGTACAGGGCAGCAGCTGCCACGGGGATGGGTTTGAGTCCTTCTTCCTTCTACACTTTATGGTTGCTCTGAAACCCTCTCTCCTTAGCATCAGTATCAAATAACAGTTTGTTCTCCAAACCCCTGTCAAAAACTATGAGGTCATAGATCTTGATGTCTCACTTGTGTGTGATCACACAGTTGCTGTCGTCTTTGTATTATTTTTCTCCTGTTTCCTCTTAGGCTGTGTTTCCTGAAGCTGTAAAATCTTTAGACTTGCAGCACTTTTGAAAGCTCTGAGCTCTTTCTGGTACTTAGCAGGTAAGTGTGTGTGAAAAGGATTTCACTTTTTGGGGCAGCATCTCTTTATACTACCTGAGAGTCAGAAATAGGCTTCTGACCTTCCTGTGAAAATAATAGTTCTTGGTATAATGGGCAGCTGTCAGTCAGAGGTCTTAAGAACCACTGACAAACTAGTATTATCAAAACTCAGGTACAACTGGCATAAGTACCCCTGGGTCATCACTCGAAGCAGGGAGACAAAACTCTGGGTGTCAGACATGAATTTCTCTTCTGAACTGTCATATTATACACACATACACACACATGCCTGGAAGCCCAAAGTACAGTTGGTTTTCAAATGCTTCTGTCAGGTAGCCACGGCCTTTGGAAAAATTATATTATATTTGTATAATTGCAGTGGAATGCAACCACAGAGAAGAAAATATGCCAAGTACAATCAATCATTCTTTTCATTATAATTTTTTTTAAAAGGCAGGAAATGCTCATGGCTCATTTATATGAGCCAGGTTCTTCAATAATGGTGCAACTATTAACCTAAAATATAGCTTCTTATTCCTTATTAATTTTTGAAGAGTTGAAAGTAGGCTGTTAAGGTGAAAACCAATCATGCTTTGGACTATCCTGTTCTATCTTTCGTCCAAGACCTGAATGGAGTTTTTTTGTTTTTTTTTTTGTTTGTTTGTTTGTTTTGTTTTTTTGCTTTCTTACTCTCACCTGACTCACCATGCATAATTATACAACTCATTTTGGGAGAAAGGAAGAGGCATGAGGAACTTTCTTTCCATTTGCCTGAATATACCAATTTAAATTTGTCATTCTAATGACTAGTATCTATACAGGAAATATGCAGAAAAAAGTAAGAAGTCCCATTGGAATCTCATTTTCTTGAAAGGAGATCCTGTGATATTACTTATAGCCAATATTGTTTGAATGCCTCTGAATTTCCCATTTTTCAGCCTTTACTCTTCCCTTTATGATCCGATGATCATAGCCCAAGCCCTTAATCTACATGTCTAAAAGAGGTTAACATCTTTTTTAAAAAATTAAAGATTTTATTTATTTATTTGGGAGAGACAGAGAGAGTCAGAGAACATAAGTGAGGGGAGGGGCAGAAGGAGAAGCAGACTCCTCACTGAGCAGGGAGCTGGATCCTAGGACCCTGGACCATGACCTTAGCCTGATGCTTAACTGACTGAGCCACCCAGGAACCCCTAAATGAAGATAACATCTTAAATGAATCTCCTTCCTCTCATCTTTCTGAAGACCTTGAGGGCTTATTTACATGTCTTACATATCTATCTCTGATGTCATCTGTCACTTCACGCTATGGGTCATTGCTCACTACTCATCACCCCCTTGCTGTACAGAACCATGTCTACATGTTCTTCAGGTTTGTTCCAGGGCCCCTTCATCCCCTTTGTGGTCATCAGTATCCTCTTAATTCTTCAAAGGCATAGACAACACTAGACTGTGATTTATAACAACACTTTTTTTTTTTTTTTGCAAACTCAAGGAAAACATGAAGGAATTACAAGTCTAAATCAGTTAAGTAAAATGCTTTTGTCTGCACATTATAAAAAAAATCCTAATTCAAAAAGTCAAATAGTAAGTTTAAAGGTAAGCTGTATCATGGTTGGTTATCTCATTGGCACAAACATCATCATGAAGAATATAGTTTCTTCCCTTCTTTCTACTCTGTGTTCTCTCTATGCTGGCTTCTGGTTTGAGACTAGTGACCTTCATGATCATAAAATCTCAACAGTGGTGTAGCCATTCCACCCAAACCTGTTAACAGCAGGAGAAGAGTTGTACCCATCTCTTCCCATGTGGCTCTTTTAAGAGACAAAGAGATGTTTCATGGGTATCTCCCCCATAGTTGGATATGTCAATGGTCAGAATTGTATCCTCTAGGGCACTTGGGTGGCATATTTGGTTCAGCATCCAACTATTGATATTGGCTCAAATCATGATCTCAGGGTTATAAGGTCCAGCTCTGTGTTGGGCTCCATGCTTAGTGGGGAGTCTGCTTGAGATTTTTTTTTCTCCTTCTTCCTCTGCCCTTCCCTCCACTCATGCTCTTTCTGTCCCTGGAATGAATAAGTAAGTCTTAAAAAAATTGTATCCTCTATTTCCATGAATGGTTTATACCAATTCAGTTGAAGGTGGGATTAGTCATCCACAAAGAAGGTGAGCAGATGGGAAGGTAGTTACCTTAACAAAACTGAGGTTCTTTTATCAAGGTAGAAAAGAGGAAAAAAAATTGTATCCTCTATTTCCACGAATGGTTTATACCAATTCAGTTGAAGGTGGGATTAGTCATCCACAAAGAAGGTGAGCAGATGGGAAGGTAGTTACCTTAACAAAACTGAGGGTCTTTTATCAAGGTAGAAAAGAGGAATGGAGAAAACTAGTAATGCCTGCTACTAATGCAGGGAGCTAAAGCTGAAAGATGGATTTCAAATATTGCTGCCCTTACCCTTGATGGAATGAGAGTTCCCTTCTAGTCATTGCCTTCCTTGCCTCTAGCTTGTTACCATGGTTAAGAGGTCCATTTACCTCCAAAGACAGGAATGCCTTCTGCCTCTCTTCATCTTGACGTCTGTTTTTATGCCCCAAAATGACTGACCATGCAACAGTTGTTTCCTCTGAGGGAAGCACTATTCCAATCCCCATAGTAAGGCTGCTGCTCGCCCTACCACCACGTCCCACTCTGCCCCAGGGGTGAAAGCATGCAATCCAATGCTTCCCTCAAATTCTCAGTTATTCAGTTTTAAAAAATATTGCTATTAAACATCAAAATCATCAGTACTAGATGATTTCAGCTGTAATACAATGCACATTTCCATTTAAAAAAAAACAATCTCTTTGAGATCAATTTCTTGTAAAGATGTTCAATGTATATATTTTTGCATTTTCTATTATTTTTAAATTATAAAATACACATAACATAAAATGCACCATCTTAACCATTTGCATTGTACAGTTCAGTTGCATTCAGTACATGTGAGCCCTCATCACCATCATTCTCAGAACTCTTTCCATCTTGCAAAACTAAAACTTGATACCCATTAAACAATAACTCCCCATATCCCTGTGACCCCAGCCCCTGACAACCTCCTGTCTCTGTAAGCTTGACTATTCTAGATACTTCATATGAGTAGAATTAATGCAGCATTTGACTTTTCATGACTAGCTTATTTAATTTAGCAAAATGGCCTCAAGGTTCATCCATGTGGCAGCATGTGTTATAACCAAATAATATTTTATTAGATATGTAACATTTTGTTTATCCAGTCATCTGTTGACAGACACTGGATTACTTCTACCTCTTGGCTTTTGTGAATAATGCTGCTGTGAACTGGGTGTATGGTAGCTCACTGAGTCCTTGCTTTTAATTATTTGGGAGTATATAAACACAGATGTGGAAATGCTGGATCATGTGGTAATTCTATTTTTAATTTTTGAGGGCCTTCCATGCTGTTTTTTTATAATAACTACAGCATTTTACATCCCTACCAACAGTGCACAAGGGTTCCAATTTCTACATGTCCATACCAACAGTTGTTATTTTCTCTGTATGTGTATGTTTATAATAGTGCCCATTCTAGTCGTCATGAGGTGGTTTCTCTAATGATTAGTGATGTTGAGCATCTTTTCATGTCCAGTTGATATTATTAAATATATTTCCTAATATCAGAGTCTGAAGCACCTGTGTTTAGAATACTTTGCTGACTGAGGACTTCACCAATTCAACAAGAGAGGTATATGCCTTATATTTACATGAGCAGAAAAGATTTTCCAAAATATTCCCTTCCAGAGCAAGGACCAATCTGCTCTGAGACAAAATCTGAATTCCTTTGTAGAACCAAAATACTGCATAAGACCCTTCATGTCTCCAAACTGGAATATTTATTCCAGCTTCACCAAATTTGCAATTCATATTCTACCTCCAAGAAGAAACTGAAGGAATGGTTAAAATAACAACCTGTCCTCATAACACCAAAGCCACAATTCACATAGCTCCGACCCTAGAAGCATGAAAGTAAGAGCCACAAAAAACTATTAATGCTGTAGAGGGGATCCTAGTCCTCATGCACATAACTGACAGTGAGCTGATCCTCAAAGTGACCCAAGAGCATTTGCATCTTTTTCCTTGCCCCACTTTGGCAGCTTCTTTCCTATCTGTAAATAGTGCTTGATATGTATGATTCCATGGAAAGCTAAAGACCCATCACAGGAACTCAGTGTTTCCTTTATTACCTGGGGAAGTATTATTCATATGAGCTAACTATAATTGTATCTCCCTGGGATCCCCATCTTGTGTGTATGTGGGTTTGAATGACCATCCTCTTTTTGCTTTTTTCTCCACTGGGTTACAGAGCATTTGCCGTTTGGAATCTATTCAGTTCTTGAACTAAAGGTATTTTTCACAAAACAGAAGTTGTTTCTGATCCTGAGGGCATATGTGCTTAGGAGAAACTCTGAGATATTAGGAAATGATGCAACCCGTGGCTGATATATGGATGTCATATGAATCCATATGAATATGACCCATGGACACCATATGAAACCATGTCATGATCCATCCTTCCCTAACAGAGTACTTACAAAATTAGTCCCCCTTCTACTGTCCAACCACTCTTAAGTCACTGGTAATTTGAAGTTAACCCACAAATAACTGTCTCTAAAACACATTTTTGGTTGGGAAGGAAGGTAAATTTTTCTTTCCTAAAAATTGAGAGTTTGCAAAACCATCTGGATGCTCCTAGTATCACAAAAAAATAGTTATTTTATAGGCTTCCCTTTCACTGCACAAGAGGGATTACAAATCGCAGGGATTTTCCTTATTCCCTGAACAAAGATCATAGCCCGACAAAGAACTCAGCATGAGACAAGAGTCTTGATGACTCCAATGAGAATGCCTTGGCCCACACTTGCTCTTGCCTTCCCAAATGATGATGAAAAGGTAAGCCAGAGCAGTCCTGAGAGATGGAAACTCTTAAAGAGTAAACAGTGAGGAGTAGTTAAGGAGAAACGGCTGACACCTCTGGCAGTTGTCTTAGAGGTCAACGAGAATGTAGATTGCTTTCCCTCAGGCCTTGGCAACAGTGACAGAAGAAAAGAAACATCCTAAATCATAGTCTGAATTATTGTTCCCTGTAAATGCGTCTGAGGCACCTCCAGACTCAGTTATCAATGTTGGAGTGAAACACTGCTCTCCTCTGGACCTGCAACAAATGAGCAATAAACCCATGCCCCTCCTGTCTCCAGAGGGAAAAGGACAGAGGAGTCTGGTATGGGCCATACTTGTAAGGGTTTTCCATGAAATGATCAGAGTCACAGAAAAAAAAAGAAAGCATGTGCTGAAATAGGAGATGGCGCTTGAAACTCTTGGTTTTCCACTCTGTTTTGTCATCCAGGCTTCTTTGGTTTTGCTTTTGAAAAATGGGACCTGTCTTATGGGGATTTGGAGAGTGATTGAAATGGCTGATTAGCAGCTGATAAATAGAACAGAGTGCTAAAAAGAGCGGAATTGGAGCCCCTAAGAGAGCTTTCGTCTCTAAAAGGGGAAACTGGAGGTGGAGGGCAATGAGTACAGTGAGAAGAGGTTGCGTCTGTCCTGCTCTGGCTGCATCTCCACTGCCTACTGTGGTACCCAGCACAGGTGGGTGAGGAATAATTTTCTTCTGATTAGCTGAAACATAGCTGAGCAAGCAGTCTGATTAAGACTTCCGACCTCCCTTCGTTCTTCCCCTACCATTCCCCAATATTGAATGCTTCCATCCTTGAGGGAATAAGCAAGGAGCAGCTGGCATCTTCTAAAGGACTAGACTAGCAGTATCAGCATCACCAGGGAACTTGTTAGAAATGCAGATGATTAGTCCTGTCCCTGACCTACTGAAAGCTGAGAGGAGGGGCTCTGCAGTCTCTGGTTCAACAAGCCCTCCAGGTGATTCTGATGTACAGTGAAGCTTGAGAACCACTCTGCTAGTCAAAACTGCTGATGCATTTTAAACTTCTTGAACTTTTTAACCAGGTGTATTGGTATCTCCCAGGAGTAGAGGATCAGTCCTTTGTGTTAATGTGTGGAACAAAATTGTTTCTTGGCTACAGAGGAAGTTGGATCAATGGATTTGAGTGCTTTGAACTTGTTTTTGAGGCAGTTGGGGTTAGCGTGACATGGAAGGATATCTATGGAATGTACAACTTTTTGAGAAAAGCTGTAAACATTGTGTGATTCTTTTTTGAGAGGCGAAGATAGTTTATGACCTTCACATTTCCCTGCAGAAAGGTTGTGCTGATTTTATCTCCCAGAATTGCATGTATGAAGGTAGAAGAGAGAATTATATTCTTTAAAAGGAGATCTTTCACCACAAAAATGTGTTTCTTGGTGGCAGAGGAATTCAGACTAATATGTTGCTTCACTCCTGAATCTGCATGAGAAAAGAGCAAGGTCAATGCCTCAGGAGACATAAGTTGGGATATAGTGTAATCCCTCTTCCAAACTGGGACATATTTGAAGTAAAGGAGTAGAGGGTGCTATTAATAATTACTTTGGGATAACAGAATAAACTGGATGTCATCCTAGACAGTGGTTCTCAACTGAGCAATTTTGTTGGGTCTGTCCTGTTCATCCGCCACCCCCACCTGCCATTCCCCACCTCCCAGGGACATTTGGTATTGTCTAGAGTCATCTGTGGTTGTCACAACTGGGGTTGGAGGGACACTCTGTCTCTCCCCACATGAGAAGAACAGCTAAAATTACTGGGGATTTGTGTGGCTGCTGAAAATAGTTAAAAGTTCTGTTAACTGGAGTCCAGAAACCCATGGGATGTCCTAAATAAGGAAAAAGAAAAATCTCTTTTTACTTCATTTCAGTAAATTCTGATTTGCCACTTAACAGGGATGATGTGCTCAGTATGATTGAGTCACAATGAGGCTTGCAGTCCCTGCAAAGCCTACAGTTTGGGAAGAAGTAAGTCAATAGGATTATGCTGGTAAAATGAAGGTCACTCAGATGAGTTGATAGATGCAGACCATGTGCAAAGCGGGTTGAAAACTAAGAAATGGCAAGGGTTTTGCTGCTCAGGAAAAGTCTTTCATTGGGGCAGGTTTTTCAATCATCTTGAAGAATGACAAGAATTTTGATGGGTTAGGGAAACTAGGAGGAAGGAGAAGGAAGAAGTTGAGAAATTTTTAAAAAGAAAAAGAGGAAACAGTATATGATACAACTGAAGGCATAGAAACAATTATTTGCATGGTATTTCTAGAATGAGAAAGAGTTCTGTTTGCACTGTAGCAATGGTTCTCAACGGCACAGTTTTGCCCTCTAGGGGACATTTGCAATATCTGGAGATATTTTTGGTTGTCACTTTGGGGCAAGAGTCCTACTGGCATCTAGAAAGTAGGGTTCAGGGATGCTGCTAAATATGCTATATTGTGCAAGACAGCTGCCCACAAACAATGAATGATCTGGCCCCAAATATCAATAGTGCCAAAGGTAGAGACCATTGGCTAGAGGCTGGGTAGAGAGTAGGTGACCTGAATGAATGAGGCTAAGCTATGAAGCCAATGTTCTCTATTTATTGTTCTGGTAGATTCTGCTTTTCAGATATGGATCCCTACCAACTCTTGGTAAAGTAGTAAAAGTGCCTGGAAAATAAAATCAGTCAACCAAGATTGGACTTTCTCCAAGAGTATGCAGTGCATCTAGTCTGACCTGGAGGACAATGCTAATCCATCAGATACTTGAACATTGAGCCCAGACATGGCCTCCAAGTACCTTCCTGGCAATCATCATCAGTCATCCAGAGTTGGCAAATAAGATGAAACTTTGGTGCCATCCCTTCTAGACCCTAAAACTTACTATGTAAACTTGGGTTTGTTATACAAATACTCTCAGCATCAATTCCTTTTTTCATGAAATGCCAGGGTGGGCTAGAATGGAGGTATTTCACAGATTATAATGGGGCTATCTTAGCTAACATATAAGAAACATTTCTGGGGGACCTGGGTGGCTCAGTGGTTGAGCGTGTCTGCCTTCGGCTCAGGTCGTGATCCTGGGGTCCTGGGATGAAGTCCCGCATTGGGCTCCCTGCCGGGGAGCCTGCTTCTCCCTCTGCCTATGTCTCTGCCTCTCTCTCTCTCTGTCTCTCATGAATAAATAAATAAAATCTTAAATAAAAAGAAACATCTGGAGACTGTACTATTATAAATAGTACACACAGAAAAATGCAGATAGGTCTCTACAAGATCAGAAAATATTTACAATGTTGGTACTATCTGTTATTGCTCAAACTGGCTCCAGAAGCAGCCATACAGGTAGCTGCAGTGGTGGCTCCCTTAGTAACATGCGCACTTCCTTGGCACTCTGTACACAGGGTTTGCAGCCCTGAGTCTAAAATTATGGAGCAGGCAAAAAAAATTTTTTTTAAATAAAAATAAAAATAAAATTATGGAGCAAGGCTACTCAAAATGTCATTAGAGGGTCAGTGCCAGTCCTGAAGAAATTCATGATACCAGCCTGGGATAATAAATTCTGTCACAATTTGACATTACCATGACATCAAAGTGTATGCTCAGTAGAGTTGTTTTAATGAATAAGGTCATGGGCAGCCTGGGTGGCTCAGCAGTTTAGCGCCACCTTCAGTCCCGGGCATGATCCTGGAGTCCCAGGATCGAGTCCCACGTCGGGCTCCCTGCATGGAGCCTGCTTCTCCCTCTGCCTGTGTCTCTGCCTCTCTCTCTCTCTCTGTTTCTCTGTCTCTCATGAATAAATAAAATTTTAAAAAATGAATAAATGAATAAGGTCATGACCAATTTGAGTGTGGCCAAACTCATGTGGTGAGTCACCCATGGTATCAGCTGTATCTCAACATCCACTCTATGGCAGTGTGTCAGCTGGCCATGAATCGATGTTAAATACATACACTGACACACATGTCCTTCACTACAGATACTTTGAGAAGCACTGATTTGGAAGAATCATGTGTACCTGTATGTGTGTCTATTTCTAACAAACAAATGACCTTTCAAATACTACCTAGAACTTTTGAAATCTGGGATCATCTCAAACTAGAGGCCGGCTTCCCTGGTTCTGATTTTTTAGCACATATACATGGAATTAATTTAGCAGGAAGATAACAAAAGATTAGTCATGTGCACCTTACAATTTCTTCCTTCCTTGTTAAAGTGTCTCTCTACTACCAGAAATCCACTCTATTGTTATGACATTGAAAAGGGTAAGGCAAGCTTCATTGAATGTAACTGAGTTGGCACTACCCACTGCCAAAAGGAACCAGCTCTGGGAAGAATGGGAACAGTCCTTGTCCTAATGAGACAGCTTTATTTTTTTTTAAAACTATTTTTTACTATGAGATGATTTGTAGCCAGAGTGCCTATTAATCCTGGGTTGTACAAAATGAAACAAAATGAGAGTAACAAGAGATTCATATATAAAACTATGAGCTTTTTAAAGTAGTTGTTAGATAACTTAGATCTCTGGATTAATTTCTTTGAGTCCCAGTTTTCTCACCTGTAAAGCGAGAATGTTAATCTATATCTTCTAAGTGTAAAGTGGGAGTTGAGTGAGGTCATACATGGGTAGTGTTTGCCACAGTATCCGGGAGAGATGAAATACTTGGTAGACAAGAAGGCAGGAACGAAGTGCAGAGTTAGAAGCAGGGGTTTGGTACTACAGAGAGAAGAGTTGGTTTCAGGCTGCACCACTTCTCAGTTGCGTGACCTTGAGCAAACCTTTGAGCTCTATAAGGCTCAGTTTCCGCTACTATATAATGGAGAAGATAATAATTGCTGGTATGAAGACTAATGATAACATAGGTGATGATAAACATAGTTAGAATTTAATAAGTAGTAGCAAAAAAAAAAAAATGGCAGCTATCATTAGGATTAATGTTACTCCAGAAGAAAACTCCAAACCACATAGATTTGGGTGAATAGGAAAACCAACAAAAACTCCCTGTAATTACAGTAAGCAACTTTCATCTAGTAACATTAGAGAGGTTAAAAAAAATGTACTTTAAGAAAGTTTGGGACAATGACTCGTATGTAGAAATGCCTTTAGCATTGAACATAACCTGATGAAGGATATTTTTTCCCCTTAATGTGTTATCTAAGTTAGAAAATTTATCAATTATGGTTGTAGTTATCAAATTTAAACATGAAAGAAAGAGTGACCTGAGAGACCCTCACATATTGCTCATTCTTCTTGGATCATCTAGTAGAAGGAGCTGAACTATTTGAGCTTTTTGGTTAGAGAAAACCCTTTTACTTATGATTTTGGAATTAAAGTGTGTTGTGAAAGAGGACCCAAACTTTCATTTTTTAATAAGGTTATTTGAAACATTAGTGGACACCTGTTGTTTCTGTCTTCTATTCATAACTTGCAACCATCCTGATAATAGTGGCCAATTTTCACTGGATAACATTTCTCCCACATGTTATATGGTTTTGGGTGGTCTCCTATTCATGGTATCCATAGCAGTACATAGTATGGTAATGTGAAACATAAAGTTCTAAGCCAGATCAGGAGGCAAGAATGAAATATTTAAGGAAAGACAATGGCAAAATATTCTGGTCTCAGCCACAAAATGCGGATATGATCAGGCATATGTTATTATCAAGGTATACCATCTCTTGGCCACAGAGATTATACACCAATATAAGCAGTAAGCATATGATTGAACAGTCAATGGAACTCTTTTCCTGGAATTTTATATAGGAACAGTAGGAAGATAGTTTTTTTTTTCTTCTCTCTTCTCCTCCTCCTTCAATCTGGACTCACTGAGCTGGTGTAATTTAAGCCTAAATATGGCTAAACACATCTAATTTCTCCTCTAGGCTCCTCTACCCCAATCTGAGCTAGAAATTAGTCCAACACCCATAGAAAATCAGGTTCAAGAATTGGAGAGTCTAAAGGACATCATTTTGAGTTTCTGAATGCCATGGAGTTGAGGAGTAGAGCTTGCATCTAATGTTGGTTGGTTTGAAGGCAAGAGTAATATACGTTTAAAGTTCTGAGTTGCTGTCAGAGAAATGCACTCTGAGCCTTGTGGTATATGGGAGTGGGGCATACAGTGACTTTTAGCAAAACAATACTGATAACAAGATGATATAATTAAGGTCTTCATATGTGTTTTCTATATCAAGAGATATGTGAGCTAATTTTCTTTTCAGAATCCATAGATAAGGAGCAATCCCTTGTATTAAGCATTCCCCATTATCATTTTGAAACACATACACTGACAGTTGCACTGAGAATATTTTTTGTGTGTGGAAATGGCATAACACTAATCTTATTCCTTCATACTGATTGTACTGTGAGTAGGAAATGGAAGAGCATTAATCTCCCTGCTTTAGAATCCAGAAAGCATGTTTGTACAGAGGACTGGCATTTTGGTGTCCTGAAATGCAGACAGAAGGGAGATCACTTGATGAATCTCTTGACTCTTTGAGAAGATTATTATTTTTTTAATATTGAAATTAGCCCTTTTGGAAGGGCCATGTTCAATCTTTGTAGTGGCAAAACATAATGAAAAGAGATATGTTATTTCTTAAATGTTTCTGCATTAGTTCTCACTAAGCCTAAAAGAGCATTAACTGGGAGTAATATATGTTGGGTTTTAATCTCAAGATTGTCACCAGTTCTTTAAGTGACCTCAGTCCCTGCATTCTTCTTGGAGTCTGTTTCTTCACCATATCTAAAAGTTATTACAGTAGACACACTTTAAGCTGCCTTCCCACCCTGCATTATAACCACAAATAGATTTATCTTATGACTTGGGATGGTGAGGACATCCCCTAGGGTGGAGATATGGGGAGGATTTTGTTCATATATTTAAAGTGAAACCTTAAAGGTTTAATACGTGATATTCGGTCCTAAATTTTGGACTAGTTTTGAAACATATAGTTTTCTTTAGCTGAAGCTTACCAAAAAGGTGAAGCTGATAGATTTCCCCCTGGGTCTAGATAAAAGGATTAAAGCTATCACATGGGGGAAAAATGGATGGCATAAGATAAGATAATCGCAAAATAAAGCAAATTGCATTAAAGCAAGTGAAGTGACTGTTTCAGTGGTAGATTTAGGATCAAAATGAGAAAACATTTCTTCTCATTTTTGTGTGTATGGGGAATGAGCAATCTTAAAAGGGGGGCATTTCTGTCCTGAGAATTCATTTATAACTTAATTATGTGTTCTGCGATAAATTCAGTATAATATTAATTGAGAATGAATGTAGTTATTACTTATGTTTTGATCCTATATTGCTTTAAGAACTTCTTAGAAATCACTCTTTTTAGGTTCAAGTAGAAAGTGTGTCCGGATTTTAACATGGAAAGGGCAAACTGCATAGCAAACAAAGAGGAAGTGGGTAATCTTCATAAACTGTCATTAATGACTCATCCTCTTATTAGGTTGAAAGGGGTTCTGCTGATTATTAAGATAATTAGAGCTATCAGATTTTACCATACATTGTTCTGATGGTATAAATTGTTGAGTCTTTTAACTAATTAGAGGCTATTTATATGAGATGGTTGCAAACGGGAAAAAGATACAATCCCCACATTAATGAAGCTCACAAACTGCTTATTTGTCATAGGAAGTAAAAAATTAGAGATCATTCTGTTTGTGGCCACCTGCAAGTAAAGGGAGAGAATAGGTAATCTAGACACAAAAAGAGACCAAGAGGTGGTTATGTGAAACCTAAATTTCTCAGTCAGATCAGGAAGCAAGAATGAAGTACTTGAAGAAAGACACTGGCAAAACATTCAGATCTCAGTCCGGAAACACTGTGCTGATCCTTGGTGAGCAGTTGAGCCAGAGCCATCTGTGGAAGTTACGATTGTTGTCTTCTTTCTGAGCATTATCTCCCACCTCTACCTTCCCTACACCCAACATGTTTCCACCCTCTCCTTCTCAAATTGTGGTTAGTGATTTCAAACCATCACATCTTATCAGATTTGCCATTATGCATACTCCAAGTCCAAATAGTTTTTACCATCCTCACAGCTCCATTCCTCTTCCAGGCCCTCATGTTCTCTTGCCTGAAAAATTTTAAGTCTTCCTGTCACTCCCTCAGCTTATATTCTTACCCCTCAGAGTCTATTTCCCATGGGGCAGAAGCCTTTAGTACTTAGATCTTGTTATGCTTCTTTCTTTTTTCAACCTCCCATTGCTTCCATGCACCTGACGATGATGTCTGAAGTCCTTTTTTGAGTCTACGATGCCCTGCTTGATCTGTACCCCCTACTCTTTTTTTTTTATGTCTCTTTTTTTCTTTCCAGACTAGAGTCACATTGCTCTCTTTCTGTTCTTAGAAACATGAGCTTGTTCTTGCCATGGGGTCTTTGTACTGGCTGTTTCCTCTGAAATATTTCTTCTTTAAATCTCACATGATGGACTATTTCTGCTTATTCATACCTCAACTCAGTTTCTATCTACCCACCCAGGCTTTCTCTGTCTCACCACATATGAATGTGCCCCTCATCCCACATACTTTCTTTTCCACAATTATGTTTTCTTGCCTGTATACCATCTATCACTCTCTGAAACTATCTCATTTATTTAGGGATTTATAGTTTGTGTCTAGAGAAATATTTGTTGAATTAATGAATTTAGAACCATATTTCATATGCCATCATTAACAGAATATTGCATATGAAACAGATATAAGGAAATGCTCTGGCTATAGTAAGAAGGCACTGAACCCACTGGGTTTCTCTCCCTGACCCAGCCCCTACTGAGCCTCAGGTTCTTGCACGTGACCTTGGACTCCATGAGCACATTTTGAACACCATTGCACTAGATCATTGGTTATGGCAATGAAGGAGCAACTTGGTACATTTCCACCATTGACCACCCAAATCTAAAGCTTGGATGGCCATCTCTACATGAATCAAGTCTGTCTCTCTTGCTTATTCTTCTTTGTACATGAGCCTTAAGTAGATAGCAAGGGGCAAAAACATTCTGTTAGAGAGTGAATGTGTCTGAACGAAAGACCTGGCTCCTTTCACGTCTCGCAGAGGCTCCAACCTAGAATCCCATTTGGCACCTCGTTATATCCCAGGCCCTGCTTCCAAGAGGAGGTCATTATTTCAGCCTGTAATCCGACATAAAGGCTTCCCATTTTTCAGTTACGTAAAGTAATATAACACACATCTCGGCATCAGACATCAGGATTAACACTGACAAGGCTTACATTAAAATGCTCTACCCGGCAGCATCTCTAAAGTGAATAGAATAGCTAACGTGCCTGCACAATGATTCCTGCTTCATGGGGAGAAGGATTTATGTTTAAATACTATTAACATTTTAACTGTGACAGCCATGGCTTAAAAGAATTGTATTTTAATATAAGAGTGAATACATTTCTATAATAATACTAATCCCATGTTATTAATTTTTGATGCTTTTAATTTTGATAACCCAACTAACTAGTTTGGAGAATGTCATCTCTTCCTTGATTTAATTTTTTTTCTTTTTTTAAAAAAATAAAATTATACTATTAAGATGAAGTGCAGAATTTGGAAATGGGAATTGTATTTGACTTACAGTGTAGGAGTCAGAAATGGGCAGTATTCAATTTAAGCTGAACATCGACCATTAATTAGCAGTGATAGTAGTAGTACAACTAATTATGAACCTGGAGCTCTGGTCCCCTGGGGAGTGGTGGCCTTGATGGTGTAGAAATTGCTCTTGAGATTACATGAGGATGGAAGAATTAGGCCTCCCTTCTAAATGAACAGCATGTAGCATTTTTTTTTCTCCCTCACATGATTTCAGAAGGGCCTCTGTTGGCAAAAGTGGTTAAGCTCTGGATCTTTCCCACATAGAAAGGCAATGCTTGTTAGAGGTTCTATTGTATGTGAAGAGAGGATAATGCATGCAGGAGGATGTGGTATGCAGAGAAATTCATGAAAGGAGAGAGTTTGCAAGTTATATTAATCTACACAGGGCCACCAAATATAGAGCTGCTGGTTGTGCACAGGGTCAGTCAGAATGAGCTAGGTATGCTACAGTAACAAACGACTCCAACCTATAAAAAATAAAAGTGCATTTCTACCTTATACTATGGTCCTTTGTGGATTAGCTGGGCATTCTGTGATATATCATCTTCACTTTAGAGATATAGGCTGATCATTGTTCTACCATCTGAAATATTAGTGGTTACTATGGCAAAAGGAAAGGAATATGGCAAATTATGCACTAAATTGTGTTCTCTCAAAGATCTCCACCTAGAAGTTGGCTTACATCAGCTTTTATTCATTGGCCATGGCAAGCCAGGTGGCCACTTCTCATTTCACAGGAACACGGAAGGGCAAACCTTTTACTCATAAGGGGGAGTAAAACCAGAGACATCAGTATACAGCTCTTATAATTACCATCGGTATTCTAATAATGGGTGAGCCAGGGTTGAATTCCAGCCTGCATTCTGTTTGATAAATTTGTAGGAATTTTCTAATTTGTAGGAAGTTGCCTCATATGTAACAGTGGCCCAGCACCTCAGCTATATAATTCATTTTTCCTGGTGGATGATGGTAATAGCCTGATTCATTCATTCATTTATTCTTACATCAGTAGTGAGTGATCAAGTCTCTACTATGTATTAGACATAGGGAACCAAGATTTGAATAATCAGACATGGTCTCTGGCCCCATTGAGTTTATGGCCTCTCAGGGAAGACAGATAATGAAAAAGAAATAATTACAAATGTAATGAATGTTAATGAAAGGAGATGTATAGGATGCCATGGGATTATATGACAGTAAATAAGTTATACATTGCAATCATCCTTCCTTCTTATGGCAGTGTCTTGACTTTCCCCTTCAGTTTTGAGTCGTTTGAGCAGATAATTAGACCAAAGGGCAGATAATTTAAATGGCTTAGTCTTTGAGACATTAATGAGCACTGGAAGAGTCTAAGCACTGATGTGCATCTCAAAGCAGGTCTTGAATTGGCTGTCTGATGGTCTATTTGATGCTTATTAAGACTTTATACTGAGGAGTGTGTATGTGTGTGTGTGTGTGTGTGTGTGTGTATGTGCTTGTGCTTGCACACATGTGCTTTGGCTTGGAATCAAATGTTGACCCAGCGTCTCAGCCCCTTAAAAGATCCTGCGGCAGATGCTGCCAATATACATGTGGACAATGATCATTCCACTACACATTGACCCTTGGCTTCCATCTGTAAATGCTGTGGTGTTCTGGCTGGCCATGGATGCCATCCGCTCTGCCTGTGAGCAGTGCAAAATCGATTGAAAATCTAATTCTCTGCTACCCTACCTCCCCGTGGTAGCAATCATCACATATGACTAAAGGAAGTAAGTGAATAAATGCCCAACTTCCCTCACTCCTGTGGTGGAATAAACCTGAAGCATGCATACACTGCCTCTCAGTGGGATTCAGTCCCTCTAGCCCACAGAAATAACACATCTGGCGCATGTATTCCTTCCGGTACCTCACTTCCCCACTTTCCCACTAGTGCTTTCTGGAATCACCTTCCAAATTAACCTGCCCTCACAATCTTGTATCAGAATTTGCTTTAGAGGAAACTAGCCAAAGGCATGCATATTTAAACACTAAATCAATAATCCCCAGAGTCAAGGCCTTTGAACTTTTCTCTGTGTGCTTCCCTACAAATGGATTGATACAAAAAAAAAAAAAAGTGCCATTTGACATAGGCAACTCAGAGAAATAGCGAGTGAGTCCTGCTGGATGAGCATTTGTTCCTAGATGCTGGTTACTGTTACAGTCAGGCTTTGGAAGATAGAGGTCTATTCATTTACTCATCCTATCTGTAGCTGCCAGGGACACTGTAGCACCGATGGCAATTTTTCTCACAAATGCATCTTATGATAATTTAGCATTTTTGTGTTCAGATTCAGCATCACTAGGACCAATTACATCACAAAGTCCTTTAGGGGGGAATAAAAGCACTTAAAACAGCAGAACTAAGGTCATGGAAAATGTATTTGGCTATTTCATTGTCTCCCCCCGCCCTTTTTTTGTTTTTTTGAATACCATGTCCCATGTTCTTCTAGTTTATAATTCCTACCCTAACTTCATTGTTTACTATTTGACTTTTGGGCATAAAAATACATTGATTAGAGAAATAAATTAGGGTCCAATTTATGAAAATAGCCTTCTTGTTCTTAAAGGAAATTCTTGTGGTGCTATTTGGAAAAGGTGATGAATGTAGTTTTCAGTAGAATATCTACATAAATTATGATTGATTTGCAATTCATCACCTTCTCTGCCTTGCTCCTCCTCTGTGAAGAGACCTCATTTGTGCATTATCAAGGAGGAAATATTTTTAGGGATGTGATTATTTGGCAGAAGTACTAATAATGATGGGAGAAATTTTCAGAAAATGTATCCCAATTGGAAGTTCCTGCAGTTTCAGAAATAGCACCTTGAAAGTTTGCACTTTCAGTCCTTCAGGCATTGCTTACCTTAAATGATGTCTAAAAATAAATGTTTTCCTGTGAGTCTGTGCACACCGGATTTTGACCCTGAGCTTCAGGGCATGGCAGCAGGATGCAGAAGTGTCACAAGCGCTCTCTCGTTTGCAGGCCCCCGGGCAGCATCACCAAGGGCTCAGTCTTTCCAACCCCCATCATCTCTGCATGTGGACTTGGAATCCATACTTGCCATGGAATGGGTCATCTTGTATTTTAGCCATCTTTGAAATCACTTGTACCGTCCCTATACTACCACCCAGGTTTCCTCACCTCCATGTGCGCTTCCTTCGCCTTCTGCCAGGAGTCCATCCTTCTCTTCCTGCCAACAGCTCAAACCCTACCTCATGTCTACTCACTTTTTCCACAAAGCCTTCCCCATCAGAACTCCATCCCTACATCCCAGCCTACTGCAGCAGAATAAAAATGATCATTGGTGTTCTGAGGATGTAGTGTCAAATCTTGGCTCTGCCATTTACTAGTTGGGGGTCCTTGGTCTGGTGCTGAACCTCTATACCTTGCTGTTCATGTATCTGATTTCCACCTTCTGAGCACACTGTGAAGAATAATGTGACAGTAGATATAAAGTTCTTAGTCCGGAGAGGGAGCTCAAGGAATTTGAATGTTCCCTTTCATTCCATCCTTTGAGGTCCTTTCATACTGTGTCTGCCACTCCCTGGAGGCTCAGTCTGATTCTTTTATACCATATATTGGAGATTTAGGTATATGTTTCATCTTGCTTTTCACCTGAAACCCAAATGTACCTATCCACTGGAGGCTGCCTTGTGCTCCCTCGGCACCTGTCTACTGCTCCACCTCACACTTATCATTAAATCAAACAAGGTAACGCACAGTATCTGACCCGAGGGTGTTGACGAATAATGTGGTTGTTATTGGCAGTGCCTTGGAATAATGGAAAGATTATGGTCCACATCAGAATTTATTCCACTTTTCTCTAGCATCCTTCTTTTCCTACTGGTTGTATACCCTGTGACAATTCTTTGCATGTGAGTGTGTGCGCACATGCTCTCTCTCAATATCTAGCTATTGTTTATTCTCACGCACATATCCCATCACCCTCTCCTCCTCCTTCTCTTATAATGAATATCTCTTTCTTTTTCTTCGGTGAGTCATCTGGTTCACCAGTCTCACTGTCATTCACAATGCTACTTACTGATTCTTCCCAACAAAGGGTCTTCTCTAGGATCTGTACTACTTAAAAGGCACAGAAGGGATTAAAATCATATATAATATAACCATTCCTTGAAATATATGGTGTTTTTTTTTCAGAGCTCGGCACTCTAAGTATTTTTTTTTTAATTTTTAAGCTATTTCAAACCTATAGAAAAGTGGCAAGAACTGTCACATTCCTTTTACCCAAATTACCCAACTTTTAAGATGTCAGTGCAAGTATTTTCTTTTTCTCTCTCTCTCTCAAATAGAGATATTCTTCTGACATGATGTCCCCTGATCCCCACATAAATATCAGTTTACTTTCCTAAAGCAAGGACTATCCTCTCATAATTACTATAAAAACGCTCCCATTTGGGAAATCAGCAGTGATATGCACCATCATCCAATCCATAGACTTCATTTAGATTTTGCCAACTGTCTCAACAATGACTCATTTTCTTTGGTGATCCGGGATCCAATCCAGGAATGTATGTTGGCCTTCATGGTTTCCTTTGATCTGGGTCCATTTCTCAGTCTTTCCTTGTCTCACATTTTTCCTGAAAGATGACCTTCTATCTGTATCTTCATGATTAGACTCCAGTCATGCCTTCTTTGCATGAATTCCCACAGGAATTCTGCAGAAGTGATGCTGAGCTTTCCTTAGTGCATCACATTAGGAGGCACACTATAAATGACCCATCCTTTTACTTGATCTCCTAGTCAAATTGTTTTTTTCCAGTTTTTTCTCATCATTATTTGAATCATCATTATTTCTTCATTGTCTGGTACCAAATAAGAAGTTCCAGGATCATCTTATGCTTTTCCTATCCTGCCTTGGAATCAGCCTGGTTCCTTTTAATGGAGGACAGTTTTAGAGCCTAACATCAGGTACTCATGTGCTCATTGCTCCTAAGATGTCATTGTTTCTATGTCCTCTCAACACACAGAGCTAGGAAATACATGCATATACATTTTTTATTATATCTGTGTGTGTGAGTATGCGTGTGTACATATGTGCCCCCCATGAGTTCATATTAATTAAAATGTAATTCTTTCCAATCCAAGTCTTACTCTTTTTTCCCTTTCCTTGTTTATAAATACCCTTGCAGATAATAAGAAATCTGACTCATATTGTCCTCAATATGTATATATTCATTTGCTCAGTATACACAATGTCCTGAATGTTGTCATCCTCCCTTGCCTACCACCTCTGCCCCCTCATCCCCTCTTCTCTACTTCCTCAAACACTGCACACATCACTCTCCCCATTTCTGTGTGACGCCCCCTCCCCCACACTGTCCTACATCTTCAGCTATAGCACATGCTGCCACTTAACCACAGATCTCCATGAGATGCTCCTCCCTCTCAACATCTTCTCTTCAGATGCTGTCATCTCTCTCCATCAGGGAAAGGGAAGGGAAGATGAGAAAGAAAGGGAAAAATCACCATTTACGCCTTTTCACTGATGGATGGATTTCAGAAAGTCCTGTACCATAAGTCTTTCACAATGTATTTGCATCTGGGTTGCACAAACAAATGTTTCAGATGTTTACCATCCACCCACTTCACTCTTTCAGCATTAACTACCTCTCTCCAGGGCTGATTCTAAGCATAGTTGAAGACAGAAATAATCTGATAATATTCAGCTGATCCAGCTAGACATGAAGCTCTGATCCTTGGAGGTTCAGCTCAAAATTTTTATATGTCCAGGCATCTTCAAAACCGCCTCTCACCATCTTGTTTCCTCTATCTTAATTCCTCTTGAAAATGTGTTAACATTCACAGTTCCCTGTATCGTCACTATGGACATAAATGGTAAGAAAGGCATTCTTGCTGGTTTCCTTTTCAAGAAACCAGTAGTACAAAGGCAAGCACAGTCTCTCAAGATACAAGAGAATCATCTTGCACAGCATAGTAATAAATGACATCACTGTATAATCTTTAATGGGGTGGTGTTTTCCACATGCAGAGGACAAATTGATTCTTAAATCTTTGTTAGTTCTCTGCATCTAACTGATAGGTAAACTTCTCTGGGGAAAGAATAGAATGAAACACTCTATCTTCCCCACTGATTTTTCAAGCCAGCAGAGTTCCCAAGCCCCATGTTTCCTGCCACTCACCAATTGAGAACTCTCATTCATTTTTCTAGATTCACTGTTTGTATAAATAATCTTTTCCTATGAAAATATGAAATGGATATTGGCAACATTCTTGATAACCTTAATAGAATAAAACCACAAGCCCTGCCTAAGATAAATTATCATAAATCTTATTTCTCAGGAACCTGGCAGAGAGTTCCAGGTAGGCAGGGAGGTGGTCAGATGAAAACAACAACAAAAAAATTCTTCTGACCTAGAATTTGTGGCATAGTGGAGAGAGCTGCCATGGCATGTCTGATCTCATTAACGTTCAAGGTTCCCCACGCAGGGATGGATAAATGACAATGTATCACTCACTCCTGCCCTCTAAAGCCTTTCCATTAGAAAGGCTGCAATTTAATCTCACATGTCACAAATCAAACCCAACCTGAAAACTACCTTTCCCAAAAAGGTGAACACATCCCATGCCTCATAGAAGGAACTAGAGTGCCTCTCAGAGGTAGCACTGTGTCCCCAAAAGCACCTATTCAAATTGCCTCCAACTGGAAGCGCCCACTGTATACCTGTGTCCAGACATGGTTGTTATATTACCTTCGCTTTTCACAAATTGTGTTAATTTGGGGCAAGTCGAAATTCTTCTTGACTCAGTTACTTCTCTCCTTAACTGAGGATAGTACTCTTAAGGTTGTGAGCATTAAAGGAAAATTGTTTTGTTTTGTTTTTTGTTTGTAAGAATGTTCAACCAAGTAACTAAGCACTTGATGAATAGTAGGTATGACTTATTATTGCTTATTGTTACTTCCATACACTGAGCTCAGGGCTTTATATTATTGACCTCATTTATTATCCCAGAATTAGATAGATATTACAAAACACCATTTTGTGGAGGAGGATACTAAGTTTTTGAGAGCTTAAGTAATGTTTTTATGTCATATAGCTAGGAAATTGGTACATTCTGAAGCTAACATGATCCTTCTATAATGCTAATGCTATTTGTGTATTGAAAATCAAGTTTCTTATGGATTGTAATTGAGAATACTACTAAGAAGAATGATACACACCTGTACTTATGAGTGAGGTGAGGCTGTAATTTTTCTCTTGCAATGTTTTTGTCTGGTCTTGTGCAGCACTGTGGTCTGCAATAGGTAATAGGGTTATACTGACCTTACAGAATCAACGGGGAATAAATTCTTTCTTCCTATCATCTGGAGAAGTTTGCATAGAATTGGAACGACTCTTCCTTTAAAGTTTGGAAAAAACTTACCTGTACAGCCATCTGACGTGGTGTTTCATTTGCAAAAATATTTTTAATTACCATTTCCAATTCTTGGATAGTTATAAAATTATATTAAGGTTTTTATTATTTATTTCCTGTGTCCATTTTGGTAACTCATATATTTCTGGATACTTGACCATCTCATCTAAGTTTTTTAAAGATATGCTTATTGACATATAATTATCAATAATTGTTAATTTGTTAGCTCATTTGAGCTGTATTTGTGTCCACCTTTTTCGTTTAAAACACTAAAACTGGGGTGCTTGAGTGACGCAGTTGGTTGAGCATCCAACTCTTGGTTTGGGCATGGATCATGATCTCAGGGTCTTGAGGTCGCTCCCTCTCTCTCAAAAAAAAATAAATAAATATTTAAAAATAATAATAAAAAACATTAAAACTTTTTCGTTATTTTCTTCTGATCAGTTGTGCTAAAGGTTTACCTGTTTTAAATTTTATCAAAGAACCAACTTTTGAGTTTTTGGTCTTCTCTAGCAAATATTTGTTTTCTGTTTCATTAATTTCTGCTCTTACGTTATGTCTTCTTTCACTAAATGTGGGCTTTTTTGCCCACTTTTATGTACCTGGAATTGATATTTAGCTTGTTAATTTTGAGGGTATTTTCCAGCATAGCTACAGATGTTAAAATGTAGTATTTCATTCAGGTGTGGGTATCTTCTAATTTCTTAGTAATAAAAACAAAGTGGTGAAAAAAGCCCGCAGAAATTGTATAAAATTGAATAAGGATATTATCTTTTTTATAAATTTAAACATAGCTTCTTAAGCATTTTAGGAAAGATTCTAGATCAATATTACCAAGTGAATGTTTTTTATAACACTCCCCCCCCCCCCCATCCATATGTTGAAGTACTAACCCTGGGATGGTATGGTATGATATGATAGTAATCAGAGGTGGGGCCTTTGGAAAATAATTAGGTTTAGATGTGGTCATAAGGGTGGTGCCCTCTTGATGGATTGGTGCTCTTGTAATAAGAGGAAGAGAGCAAAGAAAAAGAGTTTGTTTCCTATGCATGCACCTAAAGAAGGCCATGCTAACACACAGCATGAAGGCAGAAGTCTGTAAGCCAGGAAGAGGGCTCTAACCAGAACTCAACCATACTGGAATCCTGATCTTGGACTTCCAACCTCCAGATCTGAGGTAACATAAATGTCCATTGTTTAGGCTACCCAGTATATGGGAATTTGTTATAGCAGCCCAAGTCAGCTAAAAATGTGCTGGAATCATATGAAAACAAGGCAAAGGAAGAAGGAACCTAAGATCCCAGATGATAATGACCTTGGGTAGAGGAGACAAAGAGAAGATAAAATGAGGGGGGGTCCAGATGGATAGATGGCAGCCATGGTTAGGGCTTTATATGAGGCATTCATAAGTGCTTATTCCATTCTTAAAAATAGCTTACTAAATAAAATCAGAAAAATTTTCACAATTAACATTGAACACTGTGCCAGTCCCCATGTGAAAACTTATTGATTCCTCACAAATACTCCTATAGGTGAAGATTTTATTTATTGTTTCAATTAATAATGGATCCAAGTACGGAGCTCAGCCAGTATTTGATCAACCTGCTTCAGGAGCTGTGACTGGGATTAGTGGATATGAGCTGTAGAAGGGGAAATCGAAGTATTTGAATAACCGTGTCTACAGTTAGATGAGGGAGAAAATTCCCTGTCAGTGTAGGGATTCCAGCAGAGACCATTTGCCCCTTCCAGAGAAGTGCCATGAGTAAGAGTCAAGCTGCAGGAGCTTCGTAGTCTCCTGGTATTAAAAATACTAAAGGCTTTGGAGCAGTCTGGCCACTCCTAGGCTCACTTAATATAAAAGTTATTTAGGGAGGGGGCCTGTTATGGCAATAATATGGGCTCTAGAGTTTCCTGGACCTGAGTTCAAATCCCAGATTTGCTATTTACTACCTTTGTGGCCTGTGATAAATGATGTTCTGTCTCCAGGCCTCAATTTCTTCATCTGCTAAAATCACAAGATGGGGTACATGGTGGCTCATCTGCTAAAATCACAAGATGGGGTACATGGGGGTATATAGGTTAAGCCTCTAAGTCTTGATTTCAGCTTAGGTCATGACCTCAGGGTTGTGAGATCAAGCCCTGCCTCAGGCTCTGCACTGGGCATGAAGCCTACTTAAGATTCTCTCTCTCTTTCTCCCTCTGCTCCTCCCTCTCTACCTCTTGCCCGCTGGCACTTCACATTCTCTCTCTCAAAAATAAATAAATAAATTAATTAATTAATTAATTAAAATAAAATAAAACAAGATAAAATTTTTAAAAAATTAAAAGTCCTAAGAGTCTTTTGAGGATTATGGCTAATTCCCTGCCCTGTGCTTGGAGTCTTCGAAAGGGCTCTGTAGTATGGAAAATAAGGAAACCAGATTTGCTGAATATATGCTAGCACCTGGATTCCCTAACATAATGAGCTGATACTTCCATAAGGCAGAGTAATGATCTCATTGATAAGTGGGATGCCAAGTGGAAATTCACATGGGAAACCTGACCTCTTTGCCTTCCTCTCTGTTCTTTAGTACATGTGATATGAGCTCAGCGGAGGACTTTGCTTTACTGAGGTTCAATTATTTATCAGGCGTATTTGTGCTCAGTGACACATGTGGCAGATATAAATCCATGAGTTCTTCCCCTTGGAATGCTTCTGGGCAAGTTATACAGTGGGGACCCTTTAAAGCATCAATGTTGAAGAGCAGAAATTGATTTCATTCATAGCCTTTTCTTCCACACATCTGGGGCTTCCCGGGATTTCCTTGCAGTACAGGGCTAATGACTTTTGATACCAATCGATGCAAAGCTAATTAATTTACTTTGCAATTTACATGTACTCTACCCAGTATTTCAAATGATTTGTTGGTGGTGAGTTCTTGATTTTTCTTTTCTTTTCTCTTCTTTTCTTTTTTCTTTTCTTCCTCTCACAAATCTGGTCTTTGTTTTTTCTTTACTCAGGGATTAATTAGCTTCTGATGACTTTATCTCTTATTTGGATTTTTATCGTGGCGAGAGTGTGGAATTGCAGGGAAGGAACACAGGGATGCAGAGATTCCATGAATACCATGCTTTTCAACTATTGAGTCTTTGTAACAGTTAAGAATGATGTAGTCTAAATAAGTGTAATTTCACTTGGATACTTTATGTAAATTAGGTAGCTGATTTAAACTGTCTTTGGAAAGTTCCAAAATAGCATAAGTGAAAAGTGACTGCCCTCTCCATCTCTCTCATTCTCCTCATACACCCACATAGTAGGATAACAAGAAAAATATATTCATGGAAATTATTCTCAATCACAAAACTATAAATTCTTTTTCTCCAGTTTGAAACACCATGCCTTCATGATGAGATAGTAAAGATTTAGTTAATTTAGATACATCTTTGAATTTGTTATTTAGAAGTATTTAAAAGATATTTGGTGGGCCAAAGATTAACCTTTGTTATATAATGGTTCAAGTTAAGTATATCCTATTGCACTGATAAAAATCATGGGCTATGGAATTCACTAAACTTGGATTTGAATCTTTCCTCTGAGGCTTTTGGTGACTAGTTTGAGATATCTTTGAGTCTCAAGTTCCTCAACTGTAAAATGAGGATCGTAATATCCTATGAGGCTACTTCAAAAATGAGTGTCATGCAAGGGGTGGAGCATATTTCTTGTTACGAAGTAAGTGTGCTATAGTGTTGTTGTTGGTGGTGGTGTTTTCTATTTGGAAATTCTTTCCCTTGTTCCACTCTCTACTCCAAGAACAAAGCACCATTCAAGCATTTTTTAAAATGACAACGCTTATGTGGAAGACCTCCTCCTAGTTTGCTTAAGGAGAGGGAATGTGGCTGGTTGGACAACCATACCTTAGAGAACAGGACTCCACTATACAATAAATCATTCATACACGATTCGCAGAAGCTACTCGGTATAACAGTTTTTTAATTAAAATACTTAGGAAGAACTAATATCCCCTACTGGGCAGATCGTATCTCTGTCTGAGCTAAAACTCACACAGTGTGTATTAAAACAAGATTAAGGTGTAAATTAGAATCAGTTCTACAGGTATGTGTGACTACTCTTTGTCACTTAATTGGAATCTTCCTACTGGTTTGTTTAAAAAAGAACTCCAAAGTAATATCTGATTTGCATGTTGTCAGAAGCTTGTAAGAGCTTTAAACTTGCAGTTTAAAAATAATACCTCCATATAGAAACGAGCATGACAATGAATGTAGCATCATTGGAGTCAAGGCAAATTCTTGTGGTAATGGCACCTATTAAGGGTGACACTTTGAGTAGTTTTGGGCAAGACACTATTGTCCATTGGGAACACAAATGCATTTGACATACCTGACTTGGCATATTTGCACCTCTACAGTATAGAAGTGACTGAGAATAAAGTTAAGCATTGCATAAGTTGGTGTGTACCAAGCGATAATTGGATGGACTTGGAATCATCTAGAACTGGGTTTGAACCCCAGGTCTACTACTCATTAGCTGTTTAATTTCAGACAAGTGACCTAGCCTCTCATACTCAGCTTTCTTCTTTGTAAAATGGAACGAAAAATACATCACTTGCATACAGGTTGTAGGGTCAAGTACAAAAATATATGTAAAATACTTTTCATATGAACTGAGATGTAGGAAATGCTCTGTAAGTTGCTGCCTTTAATCTTCATTGTTCATATTAAATATTTCATTTTAACTGACATTTAACCAGCAGCTAATGAGCTATGAAAGTTTTGGTTAACTAATAATTAATGAGCTATAATAGTTTTTGAGCTGTCAGAATTATCACCACTTCCACCCCTGCCACATTCATAGACTTGAGATTCCACACATGGGAACACACATCAGCTGATGGTCTGGGCTCAGCCAGGTTGAAATTGCCCAAGGGCTCAAGAAAGGCCATCTGGCCCTAAAGCACAGTATCATAACTTCACCTCCATCTAGGATGGAGAAGACCCTGCTACCTTAGCTGATTTTGTTTTGCTGACCCCTTGTGAACAAATGAGATTGGAAGACAAGTAGATGTAGTAAACACTTTTGACAATCTTGCAAATCTTTCTCACCAAGAGGAGCCCTAGTGGAGGGGTTAGACTGAAGTAGAACATAAAAACAGGCCCTAAGATACCAGGATGGCCACCTCTAGTTCCCCTTGCACGACACCCCTCCTGTTGTCTTACCATCACATTTATGAATGCAGAGAGGCTCTCGCTTATAGCAGGTCCCACTTCCAAGGTGCCTTTTCTCAGATGTGTGTGAGTCTCCTTCTGTCATTGCCCAGAGTGTCTGGGTGTTGAGTGGTAAGTGTGGGAGCTAGCGGAGAGGTGACTCATTTTTAATTGATTATTTTAAATGCAATTTCTTGGTGGTGGCCATACTGTCTGTTCCTAACCTCTCTGGTTAGAGAGCCTGAGCTTATATCGGCTCATTAACTCAGATAGCTTGGCCTTTAGCTTCTCTTCCATGTGTGATGTACCAGACTTCACTTCTCCTGTGTAATTTAAGAGGAGAGACATACCACAGTTTTTATTGGAGGGCTTAGGTCTGTCAGGGTTGCTCTGAGTCTGAGTCTCATTTTAATTAGACAATGCCAAGAGGGAAAAAAAAAATATCATACAGGATGCCATTACCTCAAAGTAAGTCACCCAAAGCCATTGGCCCAACATAGGACTTAAGAAGTTGCAAATTATAAATTAAGGTAGACATTGACAAAGAAGTTGAGTTGTCAAATCACAATTTGCTAGGGAATTTTGCAAATTACAATATTTTTCCACTGATAATGAAAAGTGACAGTTTCCTTCTGCTTAGATGCTAAATCCAGCATCTTTACTCTTGCAATTTACATGGAAATAATGAATGTTTTTTGTTAGAGCCTCTCCCTTCCAGGGAATAGAGCTTCACCTTTCTAATATTATTGAAATAGCTGTCAGCATTCAGAAAATTTCATGTTTGCATTTGGTCCTAACAGATAATTTCAAAAAAAGAAAAGTTGAAAAAACATACTTAATTAAAATTGTATGAGGAGAAAAAAAGCATGGCTTATCTTTAAGGTTGTGCATACATACAGTTGTATGTGTGTAATTTATTTTAACAAATTAAAGTCAAAGGTAGCTTAGTATATATTTTTATAATATTGCTGAACTCTCTCCAAAATCAATGTAGGCTTTTTCCTTCACTGCAGAAATAATGCACATTCTTTGAACTACTCAGGGTAATCCATTTGTATTTCTGAAAACAATGCTAATCTTTCTTGTAGAAAACTTCGTATTTTTAGATATTTTTTCTCTGGATTGGAAACCAACTAGCTCCTTTCTAGTAAATATGCCTCTCTCATTTCACGCTTTCCACACGCCTTTAGGTGCTTGCTGTTGGAAAACTTAAGGAACGGCTTTCCAGCAGCCTACTCCCTCACATCCCTGCATATATTTCTGAGTTGGAGGCCTCAGGTAGTTTGCAGGTCACCCCTCAGATTGGAGTTTCAGTATCGTGCCTCAGTTAGATGGTAGCTTGGACACAGCACACGTTGCATGCACCATGGCTTCATCTTTTCCACATGCATTTTACAATGGTAGGATCTTATTTCTTAACAAAGAATAGCAATGTGAATCTAACCTTCATATATGAGAGCACTGTCCTACATAGAATTTGCATGATAACAGAATTTACTCCATTTTAGATCAGGTGATATTTGAGTGAAGGACAGATGGAGTTAAATACTCAGGGTGAAGGATGAAAAACAGGAGCTCTGAAATGCTATCTTTGTTCCCAACTATTTTGTTATTACTGGGAATATGAGGAATTATCTTTGAACTACAACTTTTTCTGATAGAGCTTTTCAGTAGTATGTGTGAGGCAACTCATCGCAGAGGCCCTGTAGGCAGTCAGCATGGGAGCAGATTGTATCACATCATTATTGCATAATAACAAAGCCAGGCACCTGAGCATAAGCTCATCTTTCTATTTCATGACCTAATTTCCCTTATATACTCTTAAACATGAGTACTTCAGGGAGAGAAAGTTATTGAGTGTTAACACAATTAATTTATTATTTAATTTTTACTTTTTTTTAAATAATATCCCAGAACTCCAAGATTATTTTAGAAAATCCAAACACTATTGAGAGTACTCAAAGATCCAGAAACCTGTTGAGGTAGGCTGTATTGTCATTTTATCTCTTTGGTGTCCCCTCTCTATAAATACTGATATATTAAAATATAATTGGTAAATTTCCCAACTCTGTAGATGCCTCTGACTATAAAACCTATAGATCTCTGTGCAAAACTGGGCATCCGTATGAGCAACCTTGACTGCTTCCTCTTTATTAAAGGCATCTTGGGGCTTTTGAAATAGTTGTGCATGTGTGCATATGTGTGTGTGGTAGGCTGAGCTGTGGGAAGCAGGGCCAAAATGGAGTTTGGAGTGCAGGATTTTAAGAGGCATCAGTATCTGTGGAAGAAAGTGGTGGAAGCAGGACTGGACACCAGGAAGATTGGACAGTAAGGCGGGGCTTGTAAAGTATTTCCCAAGCCAAAGTGGGCTCTGGCATAAATACTGTCTGTTGAGGCTGTCCTCCAATGAGCTGAAATGGCAGTGCCCCTACATGCCTACTTTACTTTTGGAGATTCTGGGTACCCAGGGACGGTGTGACCTCTAGGGAAGCAACTTTCTGTTTCTGGAGCCCATTTGAAGTAACCGGTGGCTGGACACTGTTTGCTGGCCATCTGCCTCACAGTTGGGCAGTAAGCCCTTCATTAGAGAGGAATTTGGGGGAATTACATATCTGCATCTACCATAATATATGTGTGTCTTTGTGACCCCAGCTCACCCCCACACAGGCCTAGTCTAGCATGTAGCTATAATCTTTCTGAACAACAGTCAACTCAGGCAAGGTTATCTGACCTTTTTTTATTCATACTATAGTCAACCATCAAGAGGGCCAAGGACTCTGCCAAGAATGGAGTGAATCAATCTGACCTTCAGAGGAAAACCCAAATGCAGAGGTGAATAAATTAGGCCAGTGAGGGCGCCTAGGTGGCTCAGTCCATTACACGTCTGCCTCCAGCAGGTCATGATCCCGGGGTTCTGGGATAGAGCCCCACATCAGGCTCCCTGCTCAGTGGGGAGTCTGCTTCTCCCTCTCCCTCCGCCCCTCCCCCCACTCATTCTCTCTCTCTCTCTCTCTCAAATAAATAAATGAAACCTTTAAAAAAATAGATTAGGCCAGTGAGAGCTCTGCAATATGTAGTCACAAAGTGAGGGCACTGTCGGGTTGTGGGTATTTTGATACAACGGGAATGTGAAAGAGGAACCAAATGTTGATTGAACTTTTATTTTATGTGGTGAGTGATTGTTAACCCTTAAATCTTGCAGCAACTCTGTGAAGTCAAAGTTGCTACTGTTCCCAGTTTACATATGAGAAAACAGGCTCTGTGAAATTTTTCAAGGTCCCAGAGCTAACAAGTGGTAAGGTAGGGTTATAAACCCAAGTGGTCTAGCCTCACAACAGTATGAACCATTCCCTGAGGGCTTGATCATTTTTATGAACGGATGCTTGGGGGACATTCCCTTGCAGAAGACAGCAGAAGAAACATCTGTGCATCTTAGGCTCTTAGGATCAAGCAGCGTCAGACATGCTCCCTGCCCTCAAGAAACTCATAAGGCAAGATTTCTACGTATAAAATTATCAGTAGACAGCATGAGAGTTCCCACATACATGCTAAAGAAAAAGCAATTAATTTCAGAGGGAGGAGAAATCTCACACAGTTGAGAGCATTGGTGACAGCTAGGCCTTTATAGGCTAAAAAATGATTTTTTTCACTCACTCAGGAGATGCAGACTGTCCAGGAAAACAGATAGTTGCCAACATTTAAAAATTAGGAGGTTTCATGAATCCTGGTTTCCCTTTTTTAAAAATTGGAAAGCTCTACCCACCTACAGTGCACATTTCTCTGAGGAGGCAAGTGCTGGAGGTGGGAACATCTGCCCCTCCTAAAGGAAACCTTCCCGCAGCTAAGTGTGTCAGTTCAGTAGGGACACAGACCTGAGACCTGATCTTCTAATGACAAGATTGCACTTGGGCTCTCCCAATGGGAAGCAGAGAGCTGCAAGATGGAAGGGGGAAGGGTGCCTTTTCTTCAGGATAGAATTTAAGCTGGAAGTCAGGTTTTCACCTTGGCCTTCCTTTTTAATTACCTGGAGCCAAAAGGGCACACAGTCTGCCGAGTGACAGCTCTGGCATCTTCTGACCCTTCCTGTGGCCTTTCTGTAGTCCCCACTCACCACAGCCTGTGTACCAAGAAGGCCTTTAACTAAAAGTGAGAGGTGAGATCCGGTGGTGAAACATGAGGCTGAAAAAGTCAGTAAAAGAAATCCTCTTTAAGAGTGAGGTTTAATGTCGACTTCTCCCCTGAGGGGCCTTGTCACTTCAAGCCTTTAATACCAGGCCTGACAAATATTTAGAAAATGTTCAGGCCGGAACCATTTTGCACAAGGAGAGGACAAGATGTCCTGATAGATTTTTTTTTTCTCCTTCATCTTTAATATCTATGATTCTCTGAATCCTTCTAAGGAGACATAGATCTCAGAGGCTATTCTTCGGCTGGTGTTTGGTGCTAGGAGAGAGAGAGAGATAATGGAGCTGGGGCTGAAGTAGATCTTCCCAGAAGACTGGGTGGGAGATAAAGAGGCTGTGCCACCTGCTCAGGCAAGTGGAAAGGAGCCTCTTGGTGGGCTTAACCTTGTAAACAGGTGCTTTCTGGAGATGCTGGTGGGAGCAAGCAGTGCTTCTTCACTGACAAGTGTTTAAGTACTTATAGAGGGAACTGAATGCTCCAGAGTGGTTCAGCCTGTGCTCCAGAGATGCATGCGGAATACCTGGGGAGCCTGGCAGTGATGTCACAGCAGTCATGGTGTGTGTGTGTGCTGCTAAACACACATAGGGTAGTGGCTTTCTTCTTTCGTTTTTGGAATTTCCACATGCTCATGCTTTTGTGGTTTCTTGTTTGTTTTTATTTTAATAATTAAAGCTTACTCTGATTCCAAATATATAAGGTAAATTGACCAAGGTAATGTAGCTCTTGATGATGCATGGAGGCCGGAGCTGAAGGTCTGATACCTGACCCTCCTTTGCTTCACTACTCTTGCCTTCTAAGGAACTGTCACCAAATCAGGGGCTCCTCAAAAGGCAGACAGGACAACTCTGGGAAAGAATTGGAACATGTGCAGAGTGTTTTTATTTAAATCTCCTAATAACACTGTGGAGAGAACAGAATTCATGTCCATTTGACAAAGTAAGGAAACCAAGATGTGGAAAGGCTGCCTGGTTCACTCAGACCTCTTTGGGTGTGCATGTACTGAAGCTGGGAAGTAAACCAGGCCTCTGCATCTAAACCCCAGCTCCCTGTCCTAGAGCATGCACCAGCGCCCCCCATACCAGAGCAGATTGGCATGACTGGGGAGGGCCTTGACAACGGCCATACAGGAGCTGAGCTGGGCCTTGGAATCTACTTGCAATTTGAGTCCATGCAGGGACTAGGAAGGATATTCCAGTGGGAAGAACCACAGGAGCAAAGGCTGGAGGTGAAAGGCATGAGACTTGAAAAGTAGGTGTGGGCTGGTTTGTGAGGGGCTTGCTACCCCAGGGAGCTTTGAGCTCTGCCAGTGAGGCAGTGAGGGTGGAGCCACTGTACCGTTGTAATGGGGTGGGGCCAGGAAGACAGAGGGTTTGAAGCTGTCAGTCTGGCCATGCGGAGCAGCAGGTACATATGGAGGGGGGAGACTGAGGTCAGGGGGCCCAGCTCAGGGAAGCTGTAAAATCCCAGCATGGAGTGGGGAGGAGGTCTGCTGGTTAGGAGGGCTGGGGACACGGGGAGCCTTCCAAAGGCAGGGGCGGGACAGGATAAGGAAATGGCTTCAGATGTGGGTAAAGCTAGAGACAGAACAGCTTCCAGAATCCGAATCTGGGAGAATGGGTGGAGATGGCGGTGATGATGCCTGCAAACACTGACCCTGGGCTTACGTGGTGACAGGCACCATCTGAGCTCTTCACGTATGCCACCTGACTTAATCTGCCCCCAGTCCTCTGGAGCAGACACTGCGGTCAGTCCCATTCTACACTGGAGAAAATTGCGTACAGACAGGTTTGGACTTGCCCATCGTGTGTCATCACTAATGGGTAGTGGGGGCAGCGTTCAAACCCATGCAGTCTGGCCCCAAATCTGTCCCCTTGACCACTGTGCTAACCTAGCTCTCAGAGAAAATGAACTGGTGCCAGAAGCGACCTTTGGCAAGTTTTGATAGAGAAAACCAATTCTCTTAACTGCTGCATATTTTATAAGCCAGAATGGCACAAATGGTATTCCGTGGGATATCTCTAAAAGAGATCATGAAAATACATATTGGTTTGAGAGATAGTGACTTAAAATTAATTAGGCTTCTATATGCCAGGACTCCCCAGGTGCTTTTTAGTGGGAGAACGTGCCCGGAGAATCGCCAGGGGCCTACACAACGTTGTGTTTCCTCAGCACGTGTGAAAAGCATCACTTTTTCTTTCCCCACAGAAAATTAGCTTGTGTTTCTCCCGGCACAAGTGTTGTACAGAATATAATTTAGGAAATGATAACATAGACATTTTGTGAGTTGAAGACCAGAAATAGCCCTGCAACAAGTGGAAACCGACCATGTGGAAGTCAGGGAAAATCTTAATTACGAGCAAGGCCAGTGCCGCTTCCGCAGGAGCCTCATCAGCCTTGGCATCCTGCTCAGCCCCCTCTGCCCAGTCCCTGCATTTCTCTTGATAGGTGGCTTCCTGCTGAGTCCATGAGTAACACACGTGGCGGGCGTCTTTCTCCCCAGTGGGAAGCTGCTGCACCTGTTAACAGCCTGGGCCCAATTACTCTCACAAATTTGGACTCGAGCTGCCACACTGATACAGCCGTCCTCCAGCCTCTTCAGGCCATCATAATGTGATTTCCAGTGGCACTCCTAGAGAGGACACGCTCCACGTGCTCCCGCAGAAGGGGGAGCTTAGGGCCAAGCTCTTCTGGCGTGGGCAGAGGTCAGCAGCCCCGAGGCAAGGAGACCAGGAACAGAACCCAAGTGGGTTTGCTGGGTATTTTTACATCTGACGTCTTGCCAGCCACCGCCCACCTACTGGCTCTCCCACTGAGTTAGCTGAGCCTGTTAACAAATGCACTAAGTGCCTTTGAAGGGACACAGCATGGCTCTCTTTGTTCATGAGACAGAAGGATGAGGAGGCCCAGCCTCACAGTATGGGGCTGTGCAAAGCAGCCCAGCCTGTGAAATTTCGAGAGAATTGCAAACCGTCTTGGGAGAAACTTTCTCCTCTCCTCTCAGGATTGAGTAGTACTTCCTGGTCTCTCAAATCTCCTTGACCTGTGAGCCTTATCCTTTGAATAAACACAGGGGAGGACTCTATCTAGGATGTGCCGTCTTTGTTGACACTCTTGAATAATCTTGATTTAAGGTCCTATAGGAAGTGAGGGAGAATGGTAGGAATCTGGGTGCCCATCCAGACAGGATGTCCCAGGGCCAGTTATGAACCATTTCCTCTTTTTTTTTTTAAGATTTTACTTATTAATTTATTTATTTATTCATGAGAGACACACAGAGAAAGAGAGAGAGGTAGAGGCACAGGCAGAGGGAGAAACAGGCTCCATGCAGGGAGCCTGATGTGGGACTCGATCCTGGGTCTCCAGGATCATGCCCTGGGCCGAAGGCAGACACTAAACCGCTGAGCCACCCGGGCTTCCCTGAACCATTTCCTCTTAGATGGTCTGTGCCCCCTGCCCTACTCACAACCTGCCCCTACTCCAGATGTTACCTCTTGGTAGGTCTGGACCTGATAGTTCATGTGTGGAGACTGGGGTAGAACTTCTGTGGAACCAGACTCCCTTATGACAGGTCTGGTTAACAACTACAAAAATGTCAGCAGTTCTGGGTTCAGCATAGAGCCCCTAGCTCTTTTGTCTTTGTAAGTGTATAGAAATGATCCACACAAGGACTCTCTTTATTATAAAAGTGAGTAAAAAAAAAAATAAATAAATAAAAAATAAAAGTGAGTAAAGATAGGAGAGATTCATATTGGATGCAAAATAGCATTGAACAGAGTAGAAAGCTCCATCCACTGATGAACAACTGTAGTATTGTCATTGTCATTTTCTCCTGCACCTAAAGAGATTTTCACATCTTATTCTGACTTCCAAAACATGACCCAGATCTTCAAGGCCTACTCCATTTAAGAGGAAAAAGTACAAAATCCATGGTAATGACTGTTTTGGCCCAGGCTGATATAAGGCAAAGGGCCTTTGATCCACACGATCAATGAGGCCAAAGCAGATTGTAACTCTCAGGGAAAGGTTGTCTTTGCAAAAACAGTAGACTGGAGTGTTTACAGAACAAGGTCAGCCTATCTATATAAATTTGGGTTGATTAAATTCAGCCTTTAGAAGTGGGTATGCCACCAATACTGCAATGTATTAATTAATTTAAAAGTATTTGGGAACTCATTGGGAGAACGGGCTGATTACTGGATTCCTAATAATTTATTTGATCAAATTTTACATAGCTTAGTAGAGACATAGATCTTCTGTATCTATGGATTTATGCATAGGTATGTCTTTCTAGGTGTGCATATCTCTATCCATTGTTTAAAACATATTTTAAGTGACCTGTTGCTTCGTCCTCTGCAAACAGCCCCATGGCATGGGAATGAGTCGCTGTAAGGGCAGCTCCTGGCTCTGGCTGTGTTGGATACATGCAGGAGTGTGGGGTTGAGGCTGAGGGTACAGGCTCCAGATTCAGTCTGCCTGGCCCCTATTCCAGCATTGTTACTTCTTTGATTTGGCCAAGCTTCTTAATCTTTCTAAGTCTCAATGTCTTCATCCGTCAAAAAGCCATAATAATCTAAATAATCGCCCTAAGCATTCAATGAGATAATCCACATAAGGCACTTAGTAGATGCCAAGCACATGGTAAACACTTAGTGATTATTACTCTCGTCATCATCATCACGGCATCACCCTCATCAGGGATCATGAATATGGTTGATAATTATATCAGTAACGTATTACTGTTATGTCAGAGCAGTAATGCTTAATAACATGAAGGGTAAGAATTATTGAATGCCTTCTCTATGCCAGACATGCCTCTGAGCTCATCTTAAGAACATCTTCACAAGAACCCTACAAGACAGGTAGGATTATAATCCCCCATTTAACAGATAAGGTTATTAGATGTTAATAGCTTGCCAGGGTCATGTAATTAGGAAGAGGTAGGGTAGGTCTTTTGGCCCAGGTAGACTGACTGCAGAACCCAAGGTCCTAGCATCACACTCCATGCTTCTCAGACATGCCTCTGAGCTCATCTTAAGAACATCTTCACAAGAACCCTACAAGACAGGTAGGATTATAATCCCCCATTTAACAGATAAGGTTATTAGATGTTAATAGCTTGCCAGGGTCATGTAATTAGGAAGAGGTAGGGTAGGTCTTTTGGCCCAGGTAGACTGACTGCAGAACCCAAGGTCCTAGCATCACACTCCATGCTTCTGGAAGTAACACACAACTGCACCTCACATCAGCACTTCTTTGGGGCCAGAGTGACTAGATAGGTTATAAATGCCAGGATCCCCATCCTACTCCATCCTATGCAGTTGGGGGAAAGGAGGCACACTGTTCTGAGACCCCACATTGACCTTGACCCCACATTGTGTATAAATCACCCAGTGAACAAATGACCCAATTATAAAGGGTGGCTATTGTGCATGATTGAGGCCTCCTGTGGGGTTTAAGTGTAAGTCCCTTTGAGGGCCAGTGCTATTCCTTTGCAAAAAGCCCCATTTAGAGGTCTGGTGGGGTGGCTGTCTGTGCTGTGGTTGGCCTGTTCCACAGGTAATGAGGAAATTTATATTTGTAGAATCATAATGTTGCATTTAGGGTTTAGACTATGGGGGGAATGGGGGAGTTGGAATATTTTTCTTATAATGGTTAAATTTAGGCCTGTGTGCATGCTGCAAAATCCCAGAGATTTTCAACAACCTTTGATTGCTTTTTGAATTGCAATATAACATTTTTAGGAAACAGCTTTGACATGGCATATTTCAGAGCCCCTAAACAGGAAAGCAATTACACGTGGACTTAGCATTAAGGATACCTCTGAGTATCTGAACCCGATTCAATGGAAGGCATATATTTATTTCCAGCTTTCACCCCAAATTAAAAATTGCCTAGAATTTCCTTCTCATTATAAGTAACCATCACTTACTTCTTGGTATCCAGTGGGTACCATATACATATAAAATAAACATAATTCTGCATTCAGTTTTCATCTTTTATTCCTTTTATGATTGTGTTTTCATAGGCAACTGATGATCCAACTAGAGAACCTTTGAAATACTTAAGATTTTCTTTCTTTCTTGGCAAGTTCACATAACACCAGATGAGTTGCTTATTAACTTGCTTGTTGCCTTGCTTATTAACTAGGTGACTTTGTCATGTATATATATGTATGTATGTGTGTATGTGTATCTATATACATATACACAGGGTGATTTTTTAACCCTCTAGTTCTTAAAAATGCAAAACTCAACAGGCTGCTTACTTTTGAAAAATCACGTATAGTATCAGAAAGAGATTTTCCCATAAATCTGTCTTAACCAAGGATGTGACATGATTTAAATAGTGTTTTTTCAATGAGTGCTAAATTAATTTTCTTGGTTCAAAGACTTAATGGAATTTGGCCCCCAAACACAGACAAGTGCTTGGTAAAGTCTATGGGAACACGTCACATCTAGCTATTAGGGAACTTTGCATCTCTCTTAAAAGATGCAAACTTCAAATAAACACCCTTTATCATCTTCAGGCACATACACTTGGCTGGGATGGCTTTGCTTCAGAGTGTGAAGAAAGTTGTCAGGGGCTAAGAGATACATCAAATGTTCTTTGAGAGTTGTAGCAGCAAACCAAAATTACATTGATTTCTTAGAAGTTACTGAAGCAATACCATAACTTTCGTTCTGGGTTTTCCTACTTAGACTAGAGTACATGCCAAGGGGAAAATGTCTCCAGTACTGGAAGCAAGAAAATGTAGTTTATTTCTTTTTCTTTGTTTCTTTTATTTTTTTCGGATGATCATTTTTAAAAAGCTATATGAAGATAGAAAAAAAGGATTGCAGTCTGACAGTAAAGTTAAGAAATGAAAAATCAAATGAAACAGCCATTTCTTTGCCTTAAACTCCAAGTAATCAGTTTTGTTTCTACCTTGTTCACAGAATTGAACACTTGTGTTATCCCATGATGTTTTCAGAGTATGGTTTTCATTTTAATTTTAGGAAAGATCAAAAAGGATTCTTACATAAGTCACTTGAAATAGACTAGAGATAGATCTCTAAGTGCTTCTTTAATGTAGGAAATTGTAATTCATTTCAGGATGAGCGATTTGTGTTCAAACATCACATTTGCAGAGAACAGTGGATTAAAACTATAAAGATTAGATGGGGTGGAAGGTACAGAGCAATCCAATACACACCACTTTAAAGACAGAGTTTAAAAATACATATTACCCACTTATCTCCTTGAGTTTCTGCCTATACAACCAAAGAACATGAAAACTGCCGATTTCAGGCAATTACAAAATGTTCGTTTGTCACATCATGGCCAACACTCCTCGCCATCGGATAAGCTTGGTTTTAAGTACTGGTTCCGCCAATTCCCAGCTGAGTGACACCTTGTCCTTTCATTTCTCTGGGCTTCAGTATCCTCACCTGTAAAATAGGGATACCTATAGTATTCATGTTAGTGATTAAATGAGATTGTGTGTGTAAAGCATTCAGTATAGCAACTCTCAGTATCAACACTTCCGTGAGTATTAGTATCCACACACACATTGCCTTGTCACTCCGCCTCCCGAGCAGAATGACGTTGATGCCATGTTAACTCTACCTATGTTATTCTCTGGCACAGTACTTTGTATCCAGTAGACAATCAGTAATTATTTGTTGATATCCTGTCATAGAAATGCCTGTTGTTTTTGCCATCATGGACTATAGATGTCATTCTCTTGGATTGTGTTCTTCCAATTTAACTCATCAGTTTGTCCATCACAGCTGAACAACTGAGCAGTACAGTGAAAAGAAATCAGTCAGATCGTTCTCTGACTGCAATGCTAACTTTTGCTTACAAATGTCAGGGTAGGATTAGATCAGAGACTGAGCTCAAGTGGCCCAGAACATGTGCACAGGGTGTCATTAGTGCTCTGAAATGTACATTGCACAGCATGGTGTAAGACACAAAAGCACTTGGTAAATACTCGTTTACTTGTTTGTTAATGACATAGAAGGCGTATTTGACAGCTGAGTTTCACCATAAAATATCACTGCCTTTTAATTGTGTGAAAGGATTTTGAAATCTGTGAATGAGGCATATAGGAAGGAACATGTATTATCCTTTAGAGGGCCCCTAAGATACCATAAAGTGGACTTACTACTTGCTATGTGGAGCTTCAGTGTAAAACAAAAACAAAAACATAAAACAACTTGTAGTAGTTATCAAACAAAGTCTTATCAGAGCCACATGAGGAATTTGGAAATATGCAGTGATATTTTTAATTGTTACATTGATCATTGGGGTTGGGGCAATTCATGAGCAGGGGACAGGCAAGATAGAGATCCCTACCTTCACGGAACTTATATTCTAGACATAGGCAATAAACCATAAACATAATAAGTGAGTGCAGTACACATTAGGCTGGAAGGTGATAAGTGTAATGGAAAAGCAACAGGTTAAGAGGAATTGGATTGCTAAAAGGGAGGCATAGCACAGTCTTAGTTAGAGTGGTCAGAATAGAAGACAATAACGAAGTTAGATGTGTATCCACTCTCATTAACTCTGGGTATGGACATATACTAATGAATTAAACTGAAGATAGTAGAAAGATTCATGTTTTGGAAGATGCTCAGAGCTGTGGCAGGAGAGTGAAATGAGTTTCAGCTGTCAAGATTCCTTGTTTTAGGCAATAAAGCAGCCTTAGGGATATTACTCCTAATGATGGATGGATGGATGGATGGATGGATGGATGGATATAAAATTGCCATGTAAGTGTTTACTGAAAAATCAGTAATGAATATCAAATTTTCTTGTGTTCAGGTGCAGTCAATTCATGAATTCATATTGCCAGCTCTGCTGGAAACCTTTGCAAAGCTAGCGCAGAGCAGATTGGGCAAACAGTTTTTGGGGACCCACAGAGTCTCAGCACATTGACTTGTGCCTCTTCTCCACCAAAGGCCCACATGGGAACCATCAATCTTCTCTAGAACAAGGCTCCCTGATGCACAAGATAAACTGAGGCCTCCTTTCAAAGCCTGATTCTTAAACTGTCTATGTGCCTTAGACATAGTTTTATTCTTCTGCACACCCAATGAATTAGACGAGTGAACCTGAGCATTTTTCTGAGTGTTCCATACTCTAGGCTGGGGAGCAAATTGGTAATGGAGAAATCTTCATGGACAGATGTAGCCAATGCTCTCAGCTGTTCTCCTCCTCTGAGGCCACAGATGTGAAGTAAAATAGCCGAAGTTGCAAAAGGATTTATTTCTCCTCTGAACCATGGAAGAACTCACCTGTCCCCTAGAAATTGATGTTGTCTATGATAATAAATGAAAGTGCCATTAACACCTGCTGAGGCCTATTGGAAGTTGTTCTGACCAAAGAAACATCCATTAAAAAAAAAAATCACACTCAAAAAGAAAATGACAAGATCTGAAATGAAAGATCAAACAAGTAGGGATGGCCTTCATAGAAAATCCATCTGGAGAAGAAATATGAAGTTAAGCAAACAGGCAACAATACAGCAGCATATGCACTGTTGAAAAAGAATCCAGCCCTCTGCAAGTCAGCAGGAAAGGATGCTCTAGAAGTGCTAGTCAAGTGCTAGTTGGAAGATAGTAGGAGGCCCCAGGGGGGAGGCCTCAACACTTCAAACAGCAAACCCAACCAAACAAATAAAACCTTTGCTTCATTTTACCAGAACATACGCAGCACTACAGATTTCAAAAGTTCTTTGAGAGCCCCTTTGCAGAGCTCCCTGGAAAATCCCAATAGCTAAGCTTCCCAGTAGGAAACATATGTAAAGGCTTAAGAAGATGCCCCTCAAACATTAGTCCACCCCAGTGAGGATGGGGAAGAATGGATGGAGGGAGGCAAGAGGGAGTGGTTGAAGAAAGGAAGGAGGGGGCAGAGAAATGTTAGAAGCTGGAAACTAGCAGTAGACATTTAACTTACTGTCACTGTATTGCTATAACACATTGAACCCTCAGGGATGGTTAGACTCGCTGTATCTCCCTACAAGAAGGGGAGCTCCCTTCTCCCTTTAGCAGGGTACTACTTTTGAAGTAACAATTTAAAAAATATATTTTATTTATTTATTTATTTATTTATTTATTTATTTATTTATTCATTCATTCATTCATAAGAGACACACACAAAGAGAGGCAGAGACATAGGCAGAGAGAGAAGCAGGCTCCCCGCAAGAAGCCCAATGCGGGACTGTCTCCTGGACCCCGGGGATCATGCCCTGGGCCAAAGGCAGACACTCAAGAGCTGAGCCACCCAGGCGTCCCCGAAGTATCAAATTTCATCCAAGCTAAACAGTCTTGCCACTGAGAGTGCAGAAAGAATGTAGCATAATAGAGAAATTCTCTGGCCTTTTTTTTTTTTAAAGATTTTATTTATTTATTCATGAGAGACACAGAGAGAGAGAGAGAAAGAGGCAGAGACACAGGCAGAGGCAGAAGCAGGCTCCATGCAGGGAGCCCGACGTGAGACTCTATCCCGGGACTCCAGGATCATGCCCTGGGCTGAAGGCGGTGCTAAACCGCTGAGCCACTCGGGCCGCCCTTCTCAGACCTTTTTAACATGGATTTTGCTGCATGGCCATGTGAAAACTATCAAAGGGTCTATCACTTTAGAGGGTGACCTACTTTCCTTGGATATTCAAAAAGTGTGATTATAACAGACATGTAGGGGATGCTCAGTGTGTCAGGGATTGTGCTAGACACCTAGTGCATGTTACCTTCAGATACACAACAGCTCTCGAGCTACACGGCAGGTCAGTCACCCAGCGTGAAGGCCTCCCGCCCCATGGCGAGTCGGTTTCTACACCACTCTTCCTCTCTCATCTTCTTCCTCCCCTCCGTTAGCTCCTTACTATCTTAATTCCTCTTTCGTTCTCTCTGTCTTCTCTTTTTTGCTCCTTTTCTCCCTCTCTCCAAATATAGAAGGCAGCTCCCTAAGAATTGTTCTGGTCTTGGCGCTTGAGGCTTTGTTGATGGGTACATGGCAGGGCACTGTGCTTGCTGGGTACCAGGCACTGGTGAGCCAGCCTTGTTTGCACTACCAGGCCCTGTCAGAGCTGAATCAAGGGGGGGGCCTCTGCAAGGCAGGGGCGATGCCAGCTAGCGTCCCATCTGCTCTGTGGGAAAATCATATTGCACTTCACAGGGGGTGGGTGTGAGGAAACCACAGGAAGAGGCCAAACTGCAGCTATTTCCTTGCAGATGATGGGTGTGGGGTGTTTGCCATGGTTGTCTCCATAGGAAGCTGGCAGGAGGCACCCAGTCTCCAGAGCATTCTCCCCATCTCCTGGGCTCAGCAAAGACCTCCTCAAAAGCCAACACCAGTTGCTCTACCTCCACAAATATTATTTATTTTTGTTTTCTCTCCCCTTGCTGACTACTTTTTGGGTTTGTTTTGCAGCCCCTCAACTGATGGGTTCTTCAGACTTTCTCCCTCAGTCTACTTGCTTCCATGTGTGGTCAGGTCTGGTCTGGTCTTCTCCCTGACTTCTCCCATCCCTAAGACAGTAGCTCCTAAGTCTTTATCTTCAGCCCCAACCTCTCTCCTGAATATTACATTTATATCCCCAATTGTTTCCTGGGCATCTTTATCTGCACTTTGAATTCAGAACGTCTTTAACTTGGATCCTACTTAACTTCCTATAATCATCTTCCCTTTCATGAACCTCATCTTGGTTAATGGCATTCACCCAAGCCCCTAAGTTGGAAATATGAAACTGATGACTCTTCTCATTCTCTTATTTCATACACTGAGTCAGCCAGAAAAGTCTATGGAATCATCATGCTGTGTATCTCACTTTTCTTTTTTCTCTTGCTCTGATGCAACCCCTCCCCACCATTCTAAATTGGCTCCCTTCTCCCTTCTTTGTATCACTAGCAGGCTCTGTAAGAGCAGAGACGTGCAAACATTTATAAAGAACCAGTGACAAGTATTTTAGGCTCTAGGGGCTATGGATGAGAATCACCAGTAGTGGACCGAGGGCAGGGCATGCTCATATTGTTAAGGCCCCTCAGGTAATTCAAATAAACAGATGTGTTTGAGAATGGATGGCTTCTAAAGCTATGCCTCTCAGATATCAGTGGGCGTAAGAACCACATGGAGAACACATTTATAAAAGCAAGTTTCTGAGCTGCATTGCTGGAGACCCATTAGGTTCTTCAAGTATGCCTAGGAATCGACATTTGAACAAACATCCTGGATGATTCTGAGAAGCTTGTTGTCCAAGGATCATACCCTGAGAGACACTGACAAAGTGCATAAAATTAAAACATATTAGCCTCGCTAATAGAATTTCCCTCATTATCTTATCCTAATGCCCTTGCCCAGCCTCTTCTCCAGCCATCTGATCCATATACAACACTGTTGGTGCACTAGGCTGTATGTGCTATTCTCTGAGCCTCTGTGTACACCCAGACCTCTGCACTCCTGTGCATGGAGGTGCATGTGCTTGGAATGGCCTTCCTTTGTCTTCTCTAGCTAGAGAAATTCTACTCATTTTTCTCTGGCCCTTTTCTAAGAACTTCGTATACTCTGACTTAATTTCTTTTTTTATCTATACTGCCTTAATAATCTGTTCATAATGCTGATACTTATTCTCTGTTTATCATTCATTGTATACAAAGGTGTCTCCCATACCAAAGTGATTCTCTTCAAGGATAGGAACATCCCATGAAACTCTGCCTATCAGATTACTTAGGTCAGGCTTAGTTGGTCAGTACCAACTAATCACATTTTCTTCCTTCCTTCCTTCCTTCCTTCTTTCCTTCCTTCCTTCCTTCCTTCCTTCCTTCCTTCCTTCCTTCCTTCCTTTTTCTTTCTTTCCTTCCTTCCATCCATCCATTTTTTATACTAATTCAGTAAGTATTTTTTGAGTGTATACTATATACCTGGCATTCTTAAGGTGTTGAGATTCAAAAATTGAATGGACAAAAATCTTTGGTCTTATACAGCTAATATTGGAATAGGAGAGACAAACACTAAATGAATAAGTAAAATATAAAGCATATCAGATAGCACGTGGAGGTGAGGTGAGAAAAATCAAGTAGGAAAGGAGGATTAGGAATTCTGCATAAGATTGAGGGTATGGGTGGGGGAGCTGCCTTGATCCAGACTTGCCTGAACCACTCTAAATGGTTCCTACTTCTTGCCTTTTTGTACTTTCCCCTATGGTCTGGGGCAGCACTAGGATCTTTCTAACCCATGAAAGATCCCATCTCACCTACACAGTCTATAACTTTTCTTTGCCCAGATGTATATATAGGCTTAGTATTGCCAAATATTATTTTCTTCTAAGAGAATAAGGCTGTATTTTTCTATGAAGTCTCCTGATTTAAAAATATTGATAAATAATGTAATTAAAACCTCTGCATGACTCAAAGGAAATGCATATGTAGTTTCCACAGTCTACTAGTCATTGCCCTCTGGGTTAGACTGCGGGGTACCAGTGATTCCTATGAAACCTGCATAATTCTAAGTGTAGAGGCTTTTGGATAACAGAGAACGTTGGCATATATTTGGCATTAAATATGTATTTATTAAATTAAATTACTCATACTGCATTGTGAAAAGCCTGACCTAAGTACTTAGGGGCTGTGGCTTGATCACCGCACTTGCCCACCCCCCAACAGGTGAGAAGATGCTGGCCCAAAGAGTTCAGCGACTTGGCCAAGACCACCTGGGCTTTAGTGACAGAGTTGGACTAAAATCCAGTCCACTTTTGTATTCTTTCTACTGCTTGAGCCTGGTTTGGTTACAAATGTCGAAAATAGACCCTGAGTTTTTAGCAAATTAACAGGCAAAGTATATATATATATATATATATATATATATATATATATATATATATATATCACTCAGTAGAGGAATGGGCAAATAAATCATGAAGGATCCATTCTATGGTATAATTCCATTCATCTAAGAATAGTAGCAGTAAAAATATGACATATAACTGCATACATAGATCTGTGTGAATATACAGAATGTGTCTGAAAGAACATAAGCCAATCTGATAATACTATTACCCCCAGGGAGGAAGGCTGAAGTAGACCAGGGGTCAAGAGGGCTTATAATCTTATGTCTGTTTTGAAATTTTGCTGTACAAATATATGAATAAATTAATTTGTATAAATGAATATGATTTTTTGAGAAAAAGATAGTGAAGAGGCACTGGCAATAACCTCCCTGGAGCAATATGAAATGTAGACAAACTTGTCTTTTTTTTTTTTTTTAAGATTTTATTTATTTATTTATTCATGAGAGACACAGAGGGAGAGGCAGAGACACAGGCAGAGGGAGAAGCAGGCTCCCTGCAGGGAGCCCAATGAAGGACTCAATCCCGGGACCCCCGGGGTCACGACCTGAGCCAAAGGCAGACTAAGGCACTGAGGCATCCCCAAACATACTTAGATAAAATAAGAGAGACGCACTTGCTAGGATGAACAATTTCTGAAACTTAATTTGATCCAAAGCAGGCAAAAACCTAGAGAAGTAAGTATGTCATTTTGGTTTGTGTTACAGAAAAGAAGTGGCAAAGAACTCAAGAGCATAATACTTTCCACAATTACATGTGAGCAGGGGATTCAAGACGGCTAGCAGCCTTCCCCATTCCAGAGTGTGTGAGAAAAGAACCATCCCTTTGCTAACCCAGTAGGCCATATTGCTAACAGAAGTTGTATCCGATAGTACATCTATGTTTAAACTATAAGATGCAAGGGAAAAAAAGAAACACAGCATATGGAACTGTTTCTACACCACTTCAAGTCAACAGAGACAATATTTTAAAAATAACCAGGAGAATTCTCCAGGATGTTTCTTTTTAATCTGTGTTCTTTGGCTGCATTGCCACTTTTACTGACTGTGACACAAATGAGTTACCATAAAGAGTAAGAAGCTGAGGACTGATCTCCTATCCATGCTGATGAGGTGTCTAGTTGCTTTTGCCAGGGCCTCCCTGGAAAGGAGAGCATTCCTGTGTGGCTTTACCTTTGGGGAGACGCAAGTCCCCCCACCTCTGTCCAGGGGACCTGTTCAGTTTAAGGAGAGGTAGTTAAGTAAACGGGATCTCACCACCTGACTTCCCGTGTCCATGGGAACCAGAAGTCTGGCCAGTCTTCTGGGACAACCAGGAAAAATGAATCCCAGTTAGGTCCATGGTGCTCTCCTAAGCAGATCTGCTGCCTTTAATAAAAGCAGATTTTACTTTTTATAAAGGGTTACCAGCTGAGCTGAATGGTAAAGACATCCCCGCTGCCTCCCCCCACCACAAAAAACACCTTATTTTTGAGATTGAAAAGAAGAGTTTGAGGAGATCAAGGATCTACCTCCTGGGCTATTATTCAGCTGTACCTTGCTGTGACTGACTCATAGTGTCAAGGAGAAAAAGCGCCAGCCCCCTTTTCTCTGAATCTTGCAAGGGAAGCTGATATTTAGCAGGCAGCTGCCCTGGATAGAGACTGCTTCGGCATCAGTGAATTAACCCCATCTGGGAGGGGGCAGCCTGGGGAATCTGTGTTCGCAAGCCCTGCACATGCTGTGTTTGGGGGAGGCTCAACAAGCCAGATCTCTGGTCTGTGGCAGTCATGCTGGGGGCAGGGGGGTTTAGGGGGTGCTGAGCGGCTCCCTCATGAACGCTAGGTACTTAGAGCAGGGAAAGGGTGGTGATTGTTATTCTGCTTTGAAGTTTTCTGTCTCCCTCTTTGGAGTGGATCAAAATGCTCTCTCTGTCTCTCTCTTTCTCTCTCTCTCTCTCTCTTCTTTCCAGAATCCATACAAGTTCTTAATACAGGGCTCTCTCTTCCACATGCCCACACCCCCCCCATCTCAGTCGTAAGCTACGGCCATCCACAGTCCTCTCTCTCTCTCTCTCTCCCTCTCCCCCTTCCTCTTTCCCTCTCTCCCTGTCATTTCTTTTCCTTTCTTGGAATCTCCTAGAAACTCTCAGCCAAAGCTTATAGTAAATAGTAAATAGGTACTGACTCTCTGAAGTGCTCTACAGCTTCATTTCCTGCTAGTAGAACAAAGACTACTTGCTTGATTTCTTTTTCTTTTCTTTCTGTCTTTCTGTCTTTCTTTTTTTTTTTTTTTTTTTTTTTTTTTTTTTTTTTTTTTTTAAGAAAGAGGAGCTGGGATTGGAGAGAAAATCGTTGTGAATAAAACCAATAAAACTGACAACACAAGTTGGCTTGGAGACTGCCTTGAATGTGAGACAAAGCTTTCTAGTGCCTTTCAAAGGCTGGAGGCTGGTTCTGGGACTGCCTCTGTGTAGCTCCAGAGTTCATCTTTCTTCTGACACTAATGCTGAGGTGGCCACAGGCAGCCCCCACGGTAAACATGCTCTTCTCGGGCAGTGCTAAGAGACCCTTCCCACGCATGTTTGGCGGGCCTGGTCTCATCCTGCAGACCAGCTTCTGTTGCCACCTGACCTTCCTCCTAGGACCTCCTGCCTGGCCTCTGGGATGGTCAACCTGCCACATAGGTACACTACCCACACATACAAACATTTAAGTTAAATTAAAGCTGAGAGCCTCACGGCAAACTGGTTTTTAGAAAACAGAGGATCTTATAGATGGTAATTTAGACAATTAATGCAAAAACACCATCTGCTAAACCTCAGATCTACCAAGACGCTGAGGTCTGCAGAGAGTGCAGCCTGTATGGGGAGCT